>NC_071402.1:22961402-23276680 GCF_017976375.1 Cuculus canorus
AAGAAGAAATGTAGTTTTAAAATAATGCAGGGCCTATGATTTTGTTCTTGATAGTCCAAATAAAATTTAATCTTATTCTTAGACTTAAGATGTCTAAGTTGCCTTAAGTAAAAAGTGGTCATTTCAAAGTCAGAGAACCCCCAATTCCAATTCTGATCCAAGTCCAGTCCAAATGCTGGAGTTCAGATTCCTTGTCATTCCGGAAGATGACATTACACTGTAAAGGACATGTTGTTGTGGAGCTTAGGCTCACTGGCTAAAGGCAGGATATTTTTATTTTCCTATGCACGGTCCATATACCCTTGTCTCAGGAGCAGGACACTTGCACATGTGTATTTCATGACACACTCAGTGTATCTGTCTATTGAGATTTGCTGAGCTTTTCAGTTCAAGTTCTGAATTCCCTTTGTTAAACTGTGCGATTGAAAGGGAACTTTGAAACTATTCAAAACTTCACATAAGTAATAAAGGCTTTTTAAATAAGCCCTGCTGGAAGCAAAGAAAACAAAAAGCACAAAACAATGAAAGAATGCTTATACTAGGTAAACTGAAGTGAAAAGAAATCACAGAGGAAAGAAAAATCACTTTTAAGTATCTTCTTTTGTTCTCATTCTTCCTTTAACCCTGAGTCACCAAGCTCATAAAAAATATCATCAAGCTGTTTCATAAGTCGAGGAGATGGATCATGACTGATTCATGATCTATGTCCCTCCACACAATCACCATCATAACCCTTCACATGCTCTGTCATCTCCGTATCACCTATAAAAGCCATCACTGCATCTTCCATGTCTGCCTATTGCGTGGGCACAAGGCAGCGTACGCTGTGGATGAGTCCCGAGTTATGCCTATGCACACCGGCTGGCCACCAGGTGCGTGACGGCTGGCCAGCCAGCTGATGCAGTAATCAGAACTGGCAGTGCAGACTGGAGCTTTTCCATCAAGGACAGTATTAATCTTTTTCCTCTATGAACCACTTACATGGAACTCGCAGAGGTTTAATACCTTCAAAACCTCTTGCTTCTCTTTCACGTTTGGATGGAATTGCCAACAAATTAACTGTCACTCCACTAGGAGCTTTGTAAACAAAACAGGATCGTGAAAGTCGCACGTAGTTTCACATCTTCTATAAACTGTATATCCTCCAAAAGAAATGGTCTCATCTCTCTTTTTATGATTCCCACCCTTCTGCATCCACAGCTTCAAAACTGACGTGGCTGTGCAGTGAACAAAACTTATGAGAACTGGTGAGCTCCTGACTCTCATTTCAGCTGCTCAAGTGCTAAAGCTGGCACCACAAAGGAGGAAGGAACAGGTGGCTGGCAGGGAGAGAGACTTTCAGCAGCAGAGAAGTCTTACATCAGCTTCAGATAACAACAAAACCCCATCAACAGCCTCATGTCCTCAGGAAACCAGGCTAAAAATTAACTGCTATTCAGCTTCACAAATCCTTGCCTTTCTTTAGGAAGAGTCTCTCTAAACTTCATGTATGATAGAAACGTAACAGGTTTTGTCTGCTTCACTGCTCACATTGACTTTCATTGGTTCCTTTGACTAAAGTCGCATCATTTTTATAGTACTTCATTTATTTGGATGGAAACACTTTAGCTGCCTCTCATATATGCAGCCCTTCCAGCTTCAGAGTCAAATTTGCAGGTTAAAAATTCTGAGGCTCATTGTTCATTCCAAGGTTACTGGGTTAGAATTTGCTTACTCAAAAACATTACCGGAGAAAACAGGAGGCCTGTTCACCAGGCAGACGTTGTTGAATACCTAAGCTCCAGTTCTACCTGTGGAATCTAACATGCATCCATTTTGTAATATTTCTGGGTGAATATCAAGTAGAAGGTCACACTTAAACCACGTAGATGATTTAAAACTTATTTCACAACGGACGGCTTCAACTCTTCGCATCTCATCTGAAATGCTCTGGAAAGCAGCCATTAAAGCGCATGAGCAAGTGAAGCATTACTTTTACATACCAGACATAGCAGTTCTCTGACTTTTTTCTTCGATCACAGCAATAAGTTCACCAATGTGAGGTACAATATCTGTGCCATTAACATTATGCCAAACCATAAACTGAGGAAGATATGTATATAATTAACTCATAAGATCACACTTTGAAAAAACTGGACCTCAAAATATTTGAGACCACCCTCATTATTACTCTCCCACCTTTACATGGGCATAAGAGCAACATTTCTCTGTCTCCACCCACAAGAAAAAGAAGTAATTACAAACCAAGCAACCACAACTACATTTATCTGTAGAGCTCCATTCCCACCCAGGAAAGAAATTGGACTGTACCCTGACTTTGCTGATGGGATGCCGGAAACATTTGTTGTCACCCGTCTCGCTCAGAGTGATGGCATAGAACTGTCCTTTGTTCAAGTAGGTCATGGGCCCCTCCCCTTGCTTTTGACGCAGAGATTTGGTAGCTTCTAACGTGTACTGAAAAGTGCTGCTGAAAAGACAAGGAGAGAAACACCAACAAAATCCATATCACCTTCTCCTTTTCTCTTGTCCCCATTTATTATGCATTTCATGCATTGTATAACCAAAGCATAAGAAGACAGTAATAAAATTCAAACATGTTTGTCCAAAACAACAGTGTATCCTTAACTTTCTAGGTCAAGCAAATAATCTGGATCATCATAACACTGCTACAGCAATATGGAAAAAAAGGGCAGACAATAACGTTTTTTTCATTGGACAGTTAAAAAAGTTTACTAAAATGTACAAATAATAACAACATTTAAATCCCCACTTGAAGAGAAGGTGGAAGAAGAAAAATAACGTGATCCGCTGTCTTTCCATCCAAAGGAAGAAATTTCAGACAGTTTAGTATCAATTATTTAGTTTTGTATTATCGTTCAACCAAATAAAGACAATACCTAAGTGTATTTAGCTTATAAATGGAAATCCAATCATTTTTCTAGTTGCTTAAGTTACAGAGCAAAGCAAAACGAAGGTAAAAAGCAAACCCTAACCTACACCTGTCTGAACCACTGATGGCAGTATCAGCACTTCCAAGCAATGCAGGTACTGCTGACGTGAAGTCAGCCACTCCCACACAGCAGGAAGGCAGCACAAAGGGGACTGTGGTCCCTCTCCCTCCCACCAACCATGGTTTGTGCTGTCGCAGTCCTTCTGTCCTGTGTGCAAGGGGAACAGAGGCTCTGTTGACACTGGCAAGTGGTACGTCCCTGTCCAAGTGCACTGGAAGAGCAGAACCACAGGTGCTGCAGACCCAGCATCCATCCTGCTGGATACACTTGTCCTATGGATTGACTGCCCATTAGCAGCGGCGGCACATCCTGATTTAGAGTCACATGAAGGGACTGCAGGTTGCATGCTGCAAGACTGCTGCATTGACACATGCCAAAGCATGTCAAATGCCCTGGGAGATGCATCCCAATACCTCCCACCAGACAGAAGGCCTAATGAGAGGGGTTAGAACTAGATGATCTTTGAGGTCCCTTCCAACCCAAACTATTCTATGATTCCATGATTCTATAATTCTATGAGGATGTATGCCGAGAAGGGCTCAGAATGAACCAAAGTCAGACACACGGTGTCTTAACAGAGCTGCCTACAGTCTACCATGGTCTGGTCTTATGTTTCCTGGCATTCTGTTTATTTCAGAAAGATGTCAAAAAATGTAATTCCCAGACACGCTGCACCTGGCCCATTTGGCAGTCTTTGAGTGGTACCACTTCGGAATTTTCTTCTTGTTCCCAGCTGGCAATCAAAGTGCACCCTATAGCAGGATTACTATTACCCTTAAAACTAAATGCAGCTACTCAAATTATAATACTACTCTGAATCTCGCCACGAGTATTAACTACAGCCCTGTGTAGTCTTTAAGGGATTTTCTATCAGGCTTCAAATTATTTCCATATTGACCATAGGGTGCACTTTGATTGCACATTTGGAGGTTTTGTTCTAACGTGGGCCTAGGCCATAGCATGAAAGACTTAATGTCTGAGAATTGTTAATAATACCAATGCTTCAGGATTCAATTTTATAAATATTCAGTGTAGTAAGTGAGCAGTCTTTGCTAAGTATCTGTTTCCTACATACTGCCTACAAACTGACTCAGTGCTGAGCTCACTGCAGTTAATGATTGTTTAGTATATTCATCAGAAAAAAAGATCAAGCTGTAAGGAACCTCCACTACAGAAGAAGTCACATGTGTATGCCAGGAAAAATATGTAGACATGTTCCTGTTTCTAAAGTGAGAGTAATCCCTTGGATATAAACAATTTATTCACAAGCATGAAATGAAGCACCTAAACTTCACCGATCACAGCCTTTACTAGACAGTGACTCTGCAGTGTTTGCCCATTCTACGCGTGTACTTTTCTGCACTTAGGGAGGACACTATTCCTCCCAAATCGCAGGTTTTGAAATTTTAAAAGACTTTTTGGAATTCCTAGTTTTTTTTACATGGTTTGTAATAGATACTTCATTTATATTATTTTATAGGTAAACATGAAGTACCACAAGTGTAAAAAGACAGAAAACCTACTAGAAGCAACTAGAGTAGTAACCTAGAAAACCAGAAAAAGTAACTAGAAAAACAGAAGGGAAAAATGAAGATGGGAATTCCAGAAGACTGATGGAGCCAGTTCAACCATCCTGGACACCAGGCTTGTCCATTCTGCCATCCTGAAAGCTAGGGAAGATTTTCCATGAACTGGCTGCCAAAGCTGTGCCCTGTTACCTGGGGAAACTCTCTTAACAGTTTTAATCTCACGTATCTCTGTGGAGCTTGAGAGGATTTGCTAACATAAAACAATGCTGAAGGAAGATAAGAGATGAAGACACAAACCGGTCAGATATTAAAGCTAATATGCACAGTAGAAGGGGAGTGAGGCTGGGGAGCATCAAGGGAGCCCTGCAGGTACTCCTGGGTGATGAAAGGGAAGGTGGGAAGAGGACACAGTCAGCCTCTCCCCGATACATTCCTACGTGATGCCAGTCGACGCATTTCAAAGCTTATGCCATACCTTGTTTGTTCGTAAATATATTCTTCAGCCCCCACTGACACACTGCGATACTTCTGAAAAATAAAAACAACAATTAAATATAGTTCAATACAATCAAAATGTAAATACTAACAGAAGTAGAATTGTCTGTTTAAGGACCCCTCAGAAGAAACTACCAACCATTTAAAAGTCAAAATCCCCAAAAACTGGAGTGGATCCTACACGGCCTTTACACTAAAACTGAAAGAAACAATTCATTTCTGTCAAGCTTTTGATTTTTCATAACCTAACTGCTACAGGAATGTAGTTGAAAAAAACCTTCTAGCTTATTTAACTCCTTGCCTATACATGAATATATTCTATAACAACCTGTAAAAATATACTCAATCTCAAAGATAAGTAGATTCTCGAGAGAAATTGTAGTTTTCCTAAAGATCTCATTTTTTTTTGTTTTGCTTTTAAAACTATGTGTGTGGTCAGCTGTTCTTAAGGCCTACAATGAAATGCTGACAAAAATTTAGACAAAAATCTGTCTATTTTGCATCGGAGATTATGTTTGAGCAAAATGCACAATTTACCAGACGAAGGGAGACCTACAGTCACTCTTTAAAACATGAAAACACATCTATAGAAAAAAAATTGTCTACAGTGGTAGAATTCTGAAAGAATGAAATCTTTTTGTACAGACTAAGCAGAGATTTGTACTCTGTCTTCCTGAACAAACAAGCCTGTTTGTACTCTACTACGTAAGCCTTGCTGCTGCTTCTTGGCTTGCCTTTTGCCTGAAACATGTTTTTGCTGATGTCTCTCCAATTCACTGATGGATCATTACATTTAACCTCCAGAATTTCTTTTGTGATCATCAGCTGGCAATTTAAAGCTGTTTTGTTTCCAGAAGCACCAAGTCAGGCAATTCTGAAAACAGCTTTTAATTTTACCTTATGCACAACTGCGCCACAACAAATACCCAGTCAGATGCTAGTTAAGTGCAAAGGTATTGTGTACTAGCGAGGAATATTTCTTGAAGATCAAAAGCCAAGGATCCGTGAGCAGTAGAACAAATAAGCGAAATACTCTAAGAAATGTAACTTTAAGGGGTATTACAATAAGGAGCATCCCAAATGAACACGCTACCCAGATTTTATATGAAGACTACAGGTTGACATTGTCAAAAATATTCCATTTACTTACCTATCCTCAAAAATTTTGTCTGTACTATAAAGGACTGATTAATTACTCGCAGCTAAATAAGAATATGAAAGAAATGAGAAAGGTATATTTATAATTGTTAAAATTGTATCCGAAGAACATAGCAAGTCATTGACTGAAGTGTCCACTACAACAGGGATCTAAAAAAACTCAACATGCCTTCAGTATAACAGAACTAAATCGCTCAATAAGCATGTTGAAACAATTTCTAAATATGTATTCATAATGTGCTTAAAAATTGAGCACATATCAGAGCAAATCTACTGCAGCCAAACCTAGCCATTCTCACTGAGTGAATAGGAAAACCAGTAAGAACAATGGTAGCACAAGTTTCTCTTTTGGTATGTTTTGACCTTTTAGCTTATGCTCTCCTCACAGCTGCTTCATAGACACTGCTGTCCCTGCACACCAGCCCGTGGCTGGAGAAGCAGTCAGAGCACCACAGGGGTGAAGCACATCCTGGGATTTGCACAGTTGAGAGGAAAAAAAAAGATGGGCTAAGTGTTGAGTGGGGCTGCAACAGGGTGGGAAAGCTCCTGCTGCTCCTCCACCACAAGCATGTGAGTGTTTGGGGCTGAAAGGCCATGAACAGCAGCACACATGTCACCTAACAGCTACAGAGGGGGACCAAGGTAAAGTTAGTCTCCCTGTACTGTTAATAGTGGAGGTGAAGATGTAGAGGAGTGACCATTCCATCCACTTTTCGCGATTAGATTTGAACTGCCTCTTTCTCTGCCGTCTGCAAAGAAAGCCTAGATGACAAGTATTGTACCCTGCATGAACTGATAATTTTAAAAAAATATGTAATAAAATATTACCATTGCAATAAAAATCACCAGTTTGGGATGCAAGACCAACATATAAATGTAAATTTATTTTTTACTCCAAGTTAAACAGCTTTGCCCACTGGACAGTACTTTGTGCAGTGCAGCCTGACTTGGCAGTGCTCAGCAGTGCGTCTCAGAGCAAACCAGAACAGTGGACTCCATCAGCTACAGCACCCCAGGGAAAGCCAGGGGTACAGTACCACTGGATTCCCACAATAAGCCATTTACCACTAACAAGGAAAAATAGCTGAAATTACGTGATTTGATAACATGGAGCAGTGTTTCTAATCCAACAGTTGATCTTACTGATTTTTCAAGAGCAAGCAAGATTTGTTCATTAATTATTCATTTAGTTGACCTACATGTGTTCTGTATCTGAAAATGGATTTCACCTCCAGGCATCCTGATCTATAATGCTTGTGTGGAGACAATTTACTTTTCTATAATACACATACACAAACACACAGTAAACTTATTATGTAGTCAGTCAGAACAAGACAGTCTTAACATACTTTTGTTACATTTACAACTGCATAGAGTTGAAGGAGAAAATGTCAAGTTTTACCACTTGGTATCTCTAATTATTTGCAGAGCTATTGTCAGCTTGAAATAATTTTTACATTTCTACATTTCTGGTTTGTTTGCATTACTCTGCAGCAGCTAAAAGCAGCCAGAGGGTACTGACCATATTAAAGCTGACTATTACAATTGGTTTGCCTCAGCATAACTGTAAAATAGTTTCGAGGTAGCTCCTTGTCTCCTCCATCTAATTCCCGTACAAATACATGTGCCAGGCAGAGTCTTTCCCTGCCTCTAGTCAGCAAATTCCACTACTTTTCCTCACTTGTCCATGTTGCAGAGTTGAGCTTAGTGCAACAGAGAGCTTCTGAATAAATAACTCCGGTTTATCCAGCAGCTGAGGCTGACACGGCTCATTTGCACTTTCAGAAGAACATTAAGAATTTCCCACTTACTAAGTGGCTGCTATTTCTTACTGATACCTATAGGTCTGAAGGTGGATCTTGTCAACAGAAAACAGATCTTTCAGAATGGCAGCTATCCTCTGTTTCACATAATATCTACCCCAAAGACAAAAGATCAACATCTATCATTCTCAGTTTCCTATAAACAACTTTAAAACTGTCTGAAATGCCTGATGGTGCTCCCCTGTAATCAGAACACAGACTGACAGGAACATGGCAAGAAGCAAGGATGAATTTGTTCAAATAAGCATCACTGTTCTTCTAGCCGCTCTTGCGGACAACTCAACTCTCCTTGCTTACAAGCTTGAATCTTATCTTGTTTACAGCTTTTTACTGAATTCTTAGATGCTAATTTGAGGTGAGAAACTTACTTCTGTTCCTCCATCTTTGAAAGTGTCGCTGTACGTACTGTCTGGAGTGCTGCGCTGGTCATCTTTGAGATAATTTGTGTGGGGAGCAATGTTGGACACTTCAAAGTGTTCAAAGATAACCCCTCGGTGCTCCTCATTTTCTCCTCTTGTGTAGTGTGTTTGTGGAGTCATAAAAACAGGGGTGAACTCCTCTGCTTTAACCACAGTCACTCCAGTCCCAGTGATGGGTGTTGAGCTCCCAGACACGTTTGTGCTGTATTCCCTTTTGGAAGACTCCAAAGGATCCTGGTTCAAGGAAAGGTTAACTGGCACTGTCTTCAGCACTTGCACACGGTTTTCTCCCCCACTTAAAGTACTCTGAGCTTCCGTGGTATTAAGACAATTTCTGTGTGAGACAAAAACCAAAAAGTATTATGAACTGTCCTGATAGAGTACATCTCCTCCTTAAACAGCTTAATGTTCTCAGATGGCAGAGAAAAAGATCTTTCAACTCTGATAAGCCATTGCCATAAGAAGTAGTACATTAACAAATATAGTACTAACTAGGCAAAAGACATTGTAAGGCAAGCAGAGAGATCCAGAGCTCTTTTAACAGCTAGGGAAAGGATAACACATTTAATTTGACCTATAATTAGTATGGCCTGTTATGACAAATTCTGGTTATCTGGGGTTGCTTTTGCCTTGGCTTGTAATTTGGATGCAAAAATCAATCCACCAGTGCAACAGCCTTTAGGCACAAAATAAGCATAAAGAGTGAGGTGAGATACGGACTACTCACAGTGGATAATTTGCATGTGAAACAGGCAGAATATCAACAGCAAAATTCATATGGTGATGCACACTCTTTCAGGCTGTTGACAACCTCTACTGTTTGTGTAACTCTGGTAGCAATGCTCTTCAGAAAGAGCAACCCCAGGAATCCCATTGTATCAGAGCAGATCAGTAGCAATAGCAGCTGCAATGTAACCTCCAGCAGCATTCCCAACTCCAGCAGCACTCCAACCTCCAGTAGCATTCCCACGTCTTCCCGCAGTTGTTGTCGAAAACAATCTGATTGCTCATAGTAGTTGGACTGACATAAATTGTTAACTCGTAAAACTTTAAGTACATGTAACCGCTTTGTTTTCAACCTAGGAGATACCTCCTGGCACCACAGTTCCTCTCTCTTCTCTTGGCTCTCCACTGAAAGCCAGTTTTGTCAATTACAATCAACTCAGGAATTTTGCAGAGGAAAACCGTCCCTCAAAAGAAGTTTCACATTTGGTTTTGAAACACTGAATTTTATACTACTACGTATTTAAATGTCCACCTTACACAGCTAGCGGAGACCACCTTAGGCTGTCCTGAATTAGCTACAATGAATAACCTTTGTGTAGCTCCTCTCTGCTATAATTTCACATGATGATATCTTCCTGTATGTAAAAACTTAGCTCTTTCTACATAAATATACACTCTCTGTTGTGCACGAGTCTTAATAAAGGCAGGAGTCAGCTTCCTCTGACTCATCAAGTCCCTTTTACCTTACAGAGGAAAGCTGAAATCTGAGACAAGTGAGAAAAGCATTTTGAGTGAATGATTTCGAGAGTTGCTTTATTTACTTCCGAACAAACTCTAAAATATGTTAAATAAAACTGTATAAATCAGGTTACTGCGGCCAAACTGCTAACTTTGTTCTCTAGAAGAAAACTGAAAGAAAAGCAGCCAATAGCCAACCACCAATATAATCTGATTTTACTGATCTGAGCAGCAGCAGAACAACAAAATGAAACACAAACTAATAAAAAAACCCTTTCTGCTACTTTGTAAATTGCATGTTTAATAATGCTGTGCAATTTTTCTAATAAATTAAAAGTAAAAAGAACTAAAGCTTGTTTCTCAAAACAGCCTTCATTCTTTTATCTTTTGGAAACAAACCATAAACCCTCAGGCTATCATAGCTCCTTCAGGTCACAACTGATCAGCACTGTTAGTAGCTGGGTGTATGATTTGGAATAATACTGTACCTTTTATCTTGGTCTTCTTGATTATCACTCACTTTGTTAACAGACAACAGCCTTTTATCTCTGGGAACCTGAGAACAACACCAGGCAAGGGGTCAGGTAAATGCAACTGTCAGGTATTTGCAGCTTCAGACTATGCTACTGCAACAACTAGAAACATATAACCGTATCAGTGTTGTCTAGTTCACAGACTCGAGGAACTGTTTTTCTCTGGGAGACTGATTATAAACAGAATTTCCAACGGGTAAAAATGTAGGGATTGTTTTCTTTTCTAGTTCTTGGGCACATGAGTTTGGAGGAAAGCACTCTTGTACTATGTCCTCATCTTTGGAATATCAAGCTAGGTCAAGCTATCTGAAAATCAAAGCTTATATTCCCAAACACACACACTTCCCACTGAATAATAAAAGATGAGAAGGAAGACATGATACTTTGATGAGCTCCACATGGAGACCCTTCCAGCTCAGATGAAAAGGGTTTTCAATTAAACCACAAGTGCCAGCTAAGTCCTCCTGTCACAAGGCAGTCTGGAGGGCAAAGGGGAAGTTTGTGGATCTTTCCTTTTCCTAGCCTGGGGACAGGTCAGGGCATCCTGGCATGTCATCAGAGAACATTGACTTCTGAGTGCATCAACAGCCATGTGAAGTAAAAATCCAGTCAAAGCTGGCACCTCAACGGACTAAGAATTAACACCAAGTGACTTAAAAGATTTGTCTTGTCACATACCGGTTTCCTGAAACCAGCACAGACATGAAATCACCAAGGGCAATGTTGTTGCCATGACTGTATTTTTTCTTTTCTTGAGGAACCAGCAATCTGGGTGCTAAAACTTCCAATCTTTTACAAAAGAAGGTATATCCACTCCAACACAGTAGTTACCTTGGGATTAAAGAGCAAAAATAGACCTAGGAATGGGCTAAAACTGTGCCTTTTATCTTCAAATAAATAAATATCAGGAAAATATTCTAATTTAGATCAAGAACAATATTACAGTGCACTACAGTAGCCAAGGTTGGCATCAGCTCTACCTGCAAGACAGCAGCAGAGTCAGGGAGCACTAGTCCGAGCCTTTCCTTCTCTTAGGGACATCCCTCCCTATTAAGCGTCCTCTTGGTCAAAAATACCCTTTCATATGTTTTAGGTGGGATGCAAACCACAGTTTGCACATGTTGATTTTTCTGTTAAGATGATACATTTATCCCTGAAGGAGGGTCTGTGTTCAGCTAAATATCACTACAAGAAAAAGGCAAGTGAAAAAAAAAACAACCAGCTAAGTTCAAATAATTCATACTGACCGGAAAAAATACTTCAAAAAAACTACTCAGCATGTCAGAACAAATGAGCCAGATGATAAATAAGGGCAATTTGAGAGTCTGGTGCACTGGAAGTCCTCTATATTTCCACACTACAGCACAGAGGTTTAAGTTAGGTTTTAAGTTCCTGTTTGACAGCATCAACAAGACTTATCCTTTTCTCCCAGTTTAAGACAGAAATACTTATGATTGAATGGTGGAAATGGCTCTGAGATTAAAACAGTTTATTCCATCTGAACCCCAGGATTTTTGCAACTGCTTGAGAAGGGAAAGGGTCATTCGCTGTTTTTACTTAAAAAATCTCCAGCAGATTAATGAACTGCTACATACAAAAGTATTACTAAAAGAGAAGCCAATGTTCCAGATGCTCAAACACACCCCAGATTTTACAAATCCACATTAACTTAACAGACTCTGGCACTGTGGTAACTGCCAAGTAGAGAAAAGCACCATTCTTCTTTCTCATTTGGAAAAGCTTTTCTCTACTGACGACACCACACATAAGTAAGAAACATCTCTTGAATTATCAGTACAGAAATTAAAACAATGCCTAACCATAAGGCTGGTATATGGCATCTTGCCTACAACCCCCTCTCCTAAGCACTTATTTAATAATCATAGCAGAGACTAAAAAGACCAACCCATTCTCTAAAAGCATTTGCAATAAATACTAAAAGCTAAAGGTTTCGATTTTAAATTTCCTTTCCTGCTATTTCTTGACGAATTACGAGGGGAGCTGGCATTGTTTTGCTGGCTTTCATAGCAGATCCAATGCAGGCACAGGTTGCTCCAGGAGTACCGACAGTTTAAGTGAAACAAACAATTTCATACTTCAGTGCAGGATTCCATTTGCAGAGTACGAATGGGTCAGCCTAGGTTTCAGAGTGAAATTTTTGCACTATGCAGAGATGCACCTACCTGCACCCTGTAGGATTCACCTCTGAATTCAGTAGAAATCTCAAACATAGCTCTGCTTAAACACAGCTCAGCTTAAACACTATGAAATACACAGAAAATGAAGAGTGGTATCAAAATGGCAAGTAAAGCCCTGGGCTTAGAACTGAAACTGTGAGTCAGTGCTTCCCCTGTAAATTGACTTAGATCTCTGCCTCTGTGTCCAGCTCCATTTCTGTCCCCCACCTTTCTATTTAGCCTGCAAATTTCCAGCACAAGGGCTAGACCTCACTGTATGTTTGTATACAGCCTACTGCAATCATTATACAAATAAAAAATAACATGGGAAACTGTCAGATGAGAGATATTCCAGTTAAAGAGCAAACTAAAACATGTGTGGAATGAACCAGAAAAGCAGACAAATCTACAGATGGACAAGGTCTTCCCTTTTCCACTCTTTAAAGAATACTTCAAGTATCCAAGTACAAATAAAAAGGGGGATAATTCATTCAATGCCATGCTCAAGAAGAAATTATGGCTGCAAATTTAATATGCAGATTCTGATTCTGTTTTTTCTCTCCAGAACTCAACACATCAAAACAGCCTCAGCCAGGCTTCCTAAAACGGAAATTTTGCTTGATGCAAATATCAGAGAGAAAACAAGATGCAGTGATCTCCCACTTGGAGAACTGGCTCTTTTGATGCCTTTTAGAACAGTCCCTTGCTAGTACAGCAGGGAGTAATAATGACGGAGTTACCTACTTTATAATAGTCATACAATAGGCCAAGAGCAGCAGCACTGTCCTCATCACCGTTTATGCTCATCATAGCCTTGGTGGCTGCTGTTAGGGGATTCTCCAAATACGACTTCCAGGCTTCATCTTCGCTGGTGTAGGCTCGTCTGGTGTTGAATGAAGTGTCATTTGGCACTAAGGCCACAAGCCGCTTGTTACTGCATAGACAGGAAGAATAAAATGGTGATCTAGAAGGGGTCACTTTATTCACAGGGCATGTTAAGGAACATCACGTAGCTTAATGAAAGTGATATGATTACATCAAGCAAGAACCTCTGCATTACTCTGGGTGACATTTATTTATCAGTGCTAGGCATCTTCAGTACTTAAGAAAAACCAAATATCTGCAGATCACATGATAATCACTCAAATGTATTTTTACTAATATATAGATAGAGCTATCAAAATATTTTTAAACTATTTGACAAAAAAAGAAGGAACAATATAATAATATTTTGATCTAGGATTTTTGCTAGATATACACTTAGTCAGGGAAAAATACATTTCGTTAAAATCTGTTATAAAGAAGGCAGCATGAAAGAAAAAGAAGAATTTAAGAGTAATCTAGTATTCACCTAAACCAAGTATAGCTCAGTATTTAAAAACCAGGCACACCTTATAATTGAGCTGTTCACTGCTTTTGGAATGCAATTTGTCAGTAATTTTAGAGAGGTTTTCTGCAACAGGACATAAGCAATACAACCAGTGGATGGAGCAGAAGTCACCAACATATTTGGTCTTGTTTCCCACCTTATCACTCACCACATGCAGTTACAGACCCATGGCAACACAAACAAGCCCATTAGTAAGTGCAATTTGCAGCAGAGCAGTTTCCTTCAGCCTAAAACGGTAACAACTGAGCAGTGCCTTTTAGGCAGTGTATTATGGGAGAGGCTGAAGTGTCATTTGGCACTGCAGCTATGGCTGAAATTTCCAGTATAATGGAAACATAAATGAAGATAATTGTACCTGTGTTCCTGAAAAGTTCAAAAAACTCATGGATAAAAGAGCTGGGCTAGGGCCTGGGGAAAGTAGTACTCATACAAGACAGCAAGCAGACTAGGCTGTGAAAGAGTGAGGGGGGTGCTGTATAGTGTGGTCTTGCAAGAGCACTGTCAGGAATCATGGCTGAGGTCACAGGGATCAGGATGAAACTTTTAACAGGTTACACCTGACAAATTTGAAAGCTGTAAAGATGGCAGAATAACTGAATATGCTGACCTAACCAGTGAAACTAGCAGTTATTCCCAGTGACCTTCACAGAACATTTCTGCTATCTTCTATATAAAAACTGCTCATCACTCAGCTCCCTCTTAGCTCTACCCCCCACTACAGCTGTGCCAGATCCACAGACCTAACCCAACCAACCACTGCTGGCGCACAGAGAGTGGCATTCAAACACTGTGCTACTGAGCCTTTTATTTGATTTCAGAAACAGGATTTGATAAAAGCACAACTGAACCCAGGCAGCAAACACTCTGGGATGTGGGGAGCAGTCTTGCCTGGCCCCCAAGCCACAGTGGCCACAGGCCAAGGTTTTGCTCAGGCCTCCACCACTTGTTTAAGGAAGAAGACGGGGCTGGTGGAGATTGTCATCTCTATGGTACAGAGCACTGTTTACAAGTTTCTTTATTTAATGAAAAACAAAATAATCCACCTAGCACACAGTTTTATGAGCTCTGTGGGAGAAGAGAGCATTTTGCAGCCCTGTATCACAAAATCCAGGCAACAATTACAATTCAGATTATATTTCGCTTTCATCTAAAATACACGGATTTTTAGAAACTTCCTTTCTTCTCTGGGGGCCTCTCTTGCTGCCTCACCTTTTGCTGTCTCTTCTAGTTTTTGTTCCTTTTTTTTTCCACATGCACAATTGTGTTGTTACAGGTTTGCTTCAGCAAGGAAAAATGAAGCATAAATTAGGAACGCAAGGAAAGAGAGAGAGAACTGTGAGGTCTGCTTGCCTTTTCAATACCTTATTGTTAGCGACTCAAATCAGATTTGCAGCAGCCCCACTGTTTGTGCCAGAGGTATCTAAGGGCCTGTTCCTGCTCTGGAGTAGCCAATTCTCCCTGGCTAAGAGGCAATTATTCCAGGCAAGGATTCTCCTCTCCTCAACAAAGCTCCCCTTCAGCTAAACCCTGGCTGTTCCACTGCATGGGCGGCTGCCCATTGCAATGCACAAAACGCCGCTCGCTCTCCTTCCGGCAGCAATCTTCCCTTACAATCAGTAAGCATCTTTTCTTACTTGGAGCACTCATAGCCAGACGATAGCCATAACCAATTTATGAGCACTACATGCAGACTGGGAGATGCCCTTTACAAACAAACCTTTTAAGAGCTGGGCTGCCCTTGTCTGCATAAATGCTGAAAGGGAGGAGTCAACCTCTGCTATTCCACCTTAGTTAACAGAATCTTAAAGCAATGAAAAGAGCAGAGCGTGTCCCTCAGAGGTGTTGTTGTATATGACTGTGCTGGGGAGAAGCTAAAGTAAAGGGGATAAATGTTCCAGGAACAGCCACTCAGTAAGTGAACAGTTGGGATGGCTGGAAAGGCACAGGTGTACCAACCCAGAGCCTCCCCAGAGAACATTTTCTCTAAAACCCATGTTTTCTCATTTAAAAACTAAATATCCATCTCCTCTGGCTTGAGAGATGGTCTGCAGCATAATCAACCGACGCACTCATTGTGTTTACTCTGCAAACAGACCGAAACAATAGCACCGAGAAAAATAAAAAACTTCCTCATCACTCCCATCCCTGCAATCAGCTCTGTGGGAGGTTAATGGTCAGACGCAATTATTGTGATTTAACATAGTCAATCATTTCAAAGATTATATCCGAAGCAGCCAGCCAAAACAACAAAACTTGCTTTAAGAAATCTCCTCTATTAATTAAGGTCATTGGATGGGAGGAAGGGCTTCTCTTAAGAAATGAGGCTTGTGTGCGCGTGCATTCCCTTTCCTTTTTTGTGACTGTTGAACCTTCTGGACAATTTCAACCAAATGTGACAGAAGAGTAGCAAAGTCCCCCATAAAAAGAGGGGATAAATACTTTGTATTTTAATATATACCAAGAAAACCCAACCTCCTAAGCAAGGTAAGCTCCCCTCATCCTGTCAGGTCCCCTTCCATGCTGGGGCATCCCCAGCTGCTCCTCATGACAGCAGGCAACTGCTTGGAGGAAAGTGGTTCTGGTGGCACCTGGACCATGGGGAAGGGTCCTATGGAGTGTTCCCAATGGAGAGATCTGCTCTGAATGCCCCACGCGTGAGAAAAGCCTCAGTTGGAGCCTGCAATTAGTAACACATCCACAAATCTTATCAAAAGCTGCAAATCCATCAGTGACCGCATTCATGGAGAACCATTCACTCAAAGAAGGAATATGGGCCAAGATTGCAAATGGAAGATTCCCATCCAACCTGCCCAGCAATATCATCAAGTACCTGCTGTAGCTGCAGGCACATCAGCTAAAATCGCCTGACAGCGAGCGCAGAACAAGCTCAACCCTGACCGTGTCCATTCCTCACCCAGACTAGCTCACCGCCCCTCTACACCACAGTCGCCCCTCTACACCACAGTCGGGGGAGGAGGGTACTAACCAGACCACAGCTGGGAGGGGCAAGCCTGCACAAGCTGAAAGCACAGTATGGCTTCGAAAACCAGAGATGCAGCTTAACAACTGAAGATACCTTGTGCCTAAAAGTACCCCATTCATTTCAAGCTATCAATTGAGATCCTAATGAATGCAAAATGTTTCAGTTGCTTTATGTTAAATAGTAGTGGGTGGTTATGTATCTTAATTTATAGATGTGTGACAACGAAAGGTCTTTTCTGAAGAATGGTCTAGCTCAGGAGCTACACTACACCTCACTGAGATGTTCATGGCAAGACTAAAATTCAGATAGCCTTTATTTTGGAAAAACCTCTTCCATTTCCCACCTCACCCCCAACAGCAGAGGATTTTCTTGTTTCTACCATCTTACATGATTGGTGTGCTTTCCTCTTAAGAAAAGTTATGCACAAGTTTTCCAGATTTATACCAGTTACGGTGATTTCTGTATCTGCTAAACCGATATTTTTCAACTTATTTAAAACGAAGATTATTGAATTTTATAAAACCTGAACAAGTACAGTGTATAAATAAGGGGTGTTGAAAACTGTGCTCACTCTGCTTCGTTTCAGTTACTGCAGTACAACAACAGAATTTGGAGAGGTATATTGTGCCTTATGTCAATATATTAGCTGAATGGAAAGGGCTGGCCTTTCAAGCTCCTCTTCAGATTAGATAATGAACTTCTAACAGCCAGCACTTGGGGCTATAAAATCTTACTACAAGCCAATTCTCACCCAGCTTGATGCAATTTGTGAATTAGCTTACACGGAATCAGAAACGCCCATTAACATCTCAATGAACAATGGTGAAAGGTGGCAGTTTTGTGATCACAGCTTGATTTTCATTCAGAAATGACATTTCCTGCCTGCCAGTCTCTCTCAGCCAATTTTGAAGCTTAAGAGCTTTGTTGCATTTGCTAAATTCATGTAGCCCTCAACCTTCTTGCTAAATTTGCCATCGAACATAAGGCAGACCAATGCAGCTGTGGTTCAGCAAGGGCAGCAGCACCCTTCTCTCTTCCATTATACGCTCAGCATTACAGCCAGATCCAGCTGGTGCTAGCAAAGAAAGTCTCATCCTGCCTTGCCCAGGAACTACACCCCTGAAACACAAAGCAGGCTCTTAAAAGGGCCAAGGCAGGCACCCAGCTTAGGCATCTCCTGGGTTCTTTAATGCTTTTTGGAAATTGCATTTGTTCTGTCAGCAAACTTAATTTTTATTTTTTTTTAAGAATCGAGGTGCTTCATGCATATCCCTGCAGGATTCTTTGCCCCTCGATAATGCATCTGTGCAGCATCCTCTGCAAACTGTCCCTTGAGGAGCGGAGATGGGAGGCTTTGGTCCTTAGAGCTGTTACAAAGAGCACACAAATTTTAGCACCAAATTAATTGAAAAGGCAAGACAGACTCTTGTCACACTAGCTCCCAGCCCAGCATGCCAAGGCCATAGGATATTTATCATAAGCTCCTTTTTTGTTGGATGATAAGAAATTGCACTGGACAACTGTCTGCAATCAGGAAACCCTGGCAGAAACAAACTAAAATGAGATGCCAGCCAAAGGGACTATTTTTTATGCTGCACCCTGGGCTTCTGATCCCTTAATTACCCAGACCAGAGACCTAGCTGAGTATGCTGAGCCTCAGTGTGCTATGGGAAGAACACCTGCCTGCGTTGTCTTTCTTCCCATGCAAAGTAAGAAATAAAGAACTTCGAGAGCATCTGCATTTTGTGCTCTGACAAAATGTATAAGCAGATGTCCCAGCCACGTCTAAGAGATGCAAGAAGAGATAGAGCTTCAAGTTCAGCTTTGACACAGCTAAGCAGGGCAAAGTGTGATCATTTACAAAAGTTTCAGTAGCTCTAGAGCCCTTTGTAAATTTAGTTTACACTGACATGTTCTCTGTTCAGCTGTAAGGCTAGAATAAAACAGATTTAGAGCAGATGCGCCTACGCTTTGTCTTGCGACTTACGTCCATATATGAAAATTCACAGGTACAAACTGAACTCCTGTGATCATTTAAAAGGCAGCTAAGGACAGACCCCACAGAGGCTGGAAAAGTTAATAGATTTTTGGATTCCAGATCACAATTTTTTGCCAGTGCTTATCATACAAATAAGTATAAATCAAAGTTAGCCCTAGTGCTTGAAACCATTTGTTCTAAAGGTTCTAAGGTTAGCTCAGTTTCCTACCCTCAGCACACTGCTTTTCCTAGACACCAAATTAAAAAAACACACACACACAAAACAAAACAAAAGAACCACGGGTGACTCACTGCAAGTTTTGATTTATTTAGATAAAAAAAAAAAAAGTTTTGACTCCTCAGGATTTATTGCCAAAAGTATAATTAAAAACTCAGCAACATTGTTTTTTCAATTAGATAATAGTGTTCCGTTAAAACTACAAAGGAGCATAAATGTTTAACGAACAGGAAAATTATGGCCCACATCTCTTGGTATTTTGTCTTTCGTAGCCGACAATCACATCGCTCCCAGACGCACTAAGAGGTCTCCAAAATGCACTTAACCCAACCCAGTGAGCATATAAATGTACAAATGACTTGAGAGTGAAGGCAAATGAAAGCATTCAGACCACCAAGAAACCAGAAGATAAGATGCCCTCTGGCCCAGCCAGCAGTCCGTACTAAGAAAAAAAAATCCCATTAAAGAAGCCGAGTAATTTTGCCTACTAATGAATGCAGGCTTGGGACTTTTGCAATTTTGGGACAATTATTCTTTTAGAGCACAAATCTGAACAAGATTACACACGTTAAATGATTAAAAGGAATTGTTTTACCTTTACCAAATACTTCAAGAGAAAATAATATACTGAGAACAGAAACAGCAAGTGGCAAAAGAGACCAGTTTAACAATTAGATGCCTACTAGACGTTTTATTTGTTTTTACTCAGAACAAAAATAACTTGAGCATGTAATAGTGATTAAAAAGATTAAAACAAATAGGTGACTCATTAACATTGACAAAAAAATATTATGAAGTACGTCAAAGTGGAGGTACTAAAAAGAAATCCGACACAAGGATTAAATACACACAGTAAACGCCTACTGAGGACCAGTTCAAGTAGGCAATTACTCACTCCGAGACAGACTTTTTATAGCTATGAATTCAAAGACTTGTTTTGTTTCACTTTTAATTAAATATAATTTCCACTAGACAAACTTCTGTTAGTACTGCAGAGTAGCCCGATGCCCCCTTCCCGGTTTTTTTTAAGCCAGGCAGCAAACAGCCTCAAAAAAGGCAGGTTTCAGCAAGTTCATAAAAAAACTATTGACAATTCAAAACAATGTGGATACTCTGAAGCTCACAACATGACTGCAGTAGCCAAAAGAGTTGATCAGAATTAGCAATTACTTAGCAGCTTCAGACCAGGCCATGCTCCATTTTGCTAAGAAGCGTACTTCCAGCATGTGCAGCACCCAGGTTTGTTTTAGCTGACTTGAAACAGCCATGCCAGCAGGAGGCTTTAAAATTAAAACCGGGTCATGACAAGGCTTCACAGACCTGATGCAGTTTAACCTGACCCCTGACCCTGTGGCCCTTGTTCATTCATTGCTTCCACCGAGTTAATGGAATAATTACCGCACTGATAGCACTGACTGCAGTTTTTTTCAGAATATGAATTCTTTTACACAGGAGGAAAACCTGAATTCAATAACTGAGCAATCCTAGGAGTTAAGATTCCCCACAAATATTTTTAAAAGCACACAAAACCAAAAATATACTTTACAGAACAACCGAAATACAGAATTATGGAAGATGCAAGTATCTCCCATTATAAGGGAAATTAACAGGTCTGTGGATATATGTAATCCTTGAGGCTGAAGACATATTCTCAAGCTACAGGTATGTTGCAATATTTGACTTCTCCACAGTTCACATGAACTTAATATGGTTTCCTTGGTTAAATATTTCGTAAGCAACAGTTCTCTTCTTTATGAAGTTAGTACTATCAAAGAACAGGACAGCTGTCCCAGCATACTAGGATGTCTGAAATAATTACTAATTTTAATTAGCTACTACTGTGCCAATCACTGATTAAAAAGCTAATGGAGATTCATCCCAGGATGAATTTCTAGATCAGCATTTGAAAGCGCTGTTTTTTGCGTGTGTGTGAGTGTATAAAGAAAGGGTAGCTTCACTGGCTGCTCCATAATAATAGGGGAAAAAAATTTAAGGTAACAATCAACGGTCTGCACTGGATTAATCTTTGTGGAAATATCTGACAACAAATGTCAACTGGTGTAATATCATTTCCCCTTCAGATGTCCCTGCCAGAATAAAAGTGGTGATGTCCCTGATGACCCTTCCACCGGGAAGAGGTTACTCAATCACTACAATCAAGCAAGTGACCTGGGAAAATCCTGTCCCTCCTGTTTTGCTTTGATCTTCAGTCTGGTCTCAGACTTCAGCACCAGAGAGACAGCAGTGTTAACAGCAAGACGTAACCATTTGATACCCTTATTCCTCTCTGTTAAGCTTATAGTTGCTAGATCTATATGATTCTGCACGTTGATTTTCCACCTTCCTTGCACAGAGATGGTCTTCTGAGGAACATTGATGACAACATGTCTGATATTTCAAAAGCACAAGCACTAAATACCTGTAATTCCTGTCTCTCCATTCCATTCCCAGATGAGTAACACTTTGGAAAACCCATCTCAATGGATGTCCTATCTAGACACTCAGCAGTGGGAAAAAAAGCCCTGAGTATTCTGTGACCTATTTACCACTCAGCATCTGCTGACGGGAAACAGGTTTAGCCCTCAAAGAAAAATTTAAGAACAATTCACAGAGTCACACCATAAACCCCAAACGCCCTTTGCTGTTATGCACTAGATGCTTAAGTTAAATTTTATGAAGGCAGCATCTACTTTCACACAGAGGAAGAAACAGGAAAGCAAGGGAAAATTACTCTATGAAGAGTCCAAGATCAACTTCTGCCACAAACACTACCAAGTAACAACCTGGATGTGAACACCACTCTGCTGACACACAAGCAGGTCTGAACCCATTCCTACCTCCAGGCTCACCCTCCCCTTGGTTATTTACCCACAAGCATATGCTCAGCTGCAGACCAAGGCTGCCTTAATGCCCTCCTTAATGTGGTCAGCCTGAGCATGCCCCAGCCCCGTCTCCCCTGTGTCCTGAGTCGCTCTTGCACACACTGGGGTTGCTGGGAGCCCAACCAGCCTGACTGACAGGCAGTCACGCAGCTGGCCAGGGAGCAAGAGAGCCACAGCAACCAGCACGCTTGGACCTGCTACCATGCCTGCTCTTCATGCAACTGCAGTCCCAGCCTACACGGAACTCACAGCTCTACACAACATCAGAAGCAGCAGGGACACAACTGTGTCACGTACCAGGCAGATCCCAAGTAGTTGTACAATTGCTGCTCCTCATCCACAGCAGAACTGGCCATCTCTAGAACCCTGTTAAGTGTCACAAGTATTGGGGCCACCAATTAGCCTCACTAATGCGTTAAAGCCACTAATCTGGAGTTCACCAGTGATAACTTTTTTTCTGTATGCTACAGTAAGAGCAATTTTTCAGCCTATAAATGCAGAACTGAACCCTGGAACCATCTTCACATCCTGCAAAGGGATGCTCCGTCCTCCTTGCACTGCAGCCCCTAGCCTCCATTCAAACCCCTCATGATGGCTCTCAGAATTGGACGGGAACACAAGCAGCTGCATGGACCTCCAAAATGTTCATAGAGGCAGGGACACCCATTTCCTTCTGCAGAGGTTCTAGTTAGAGCAGCTCCATTTCCTTGCAACCCATCTGCATACAAAGAACCCAGACCAATGAAAAATGGATGTTAGAAATAACCTCCAAGAGGAGACCAGCTACTCTCAACCCAACGCTCTCCTGAGCCAGTTCTCTAGCTGCAAACAGCTCATTGACACAGATGAGAAGGCAGAATGGAGGCAGGAGCAAGTGGCCACAGCCTGCTTAAGTCGGTACTACCTCTGAAAAATGCATGTGAAATCATGCCTTATCTCTTCTGACCCATCGGAGTTTGTGGAAGCAAGCAGGCAAGACCCAGCTTAGGCAGAAAGACTAAAGGGAAAAACAGGGAGATATGCACACTATCTTAAGGATAATCTCCCTTTCCAAGCTCCTTAGTTAGCATTAGAATCAAACGACCGGATTCTTTAGCATTTTCACCTGACTGCCCACCTTTCTCCCTGAAAGCCGATGGTGCAGGTAGCACTACAGCACCCTTGTCCTTCCCTCCAAAGAGGGACACTGGAAGAAGCCCTGTGGAGACACTGTCCAGTGGGGTATACAGACTATCCAAAAAACTCAGCAAATCCCATGGAAGGATGAGAATGGAACGTATTTTACCACACCTTCTATATCCCCTCAGCTGCTTAGTCCTCTACATCAGCACTTTACTAGCACAAACCCCACAAAAACATGTCCAATGACACTGGCAAATTAACTGACCTCGAAATAATGAGCTTCCCTCTCCCATCTTGCCTGCAGGGAAGATCTGTTTTTAAGTAAAATAAAAGCCATGTGGAGGAGAACAATGTTGTGCTCTCTGGATTAGGTTTTAATTGGATATAATTAGAGCCTAAGAAAAACAACAAAAAATACCCTTCCTCTGCAAAGTCTCCCACCTCCCCCACCCCCACCCACCAGTCTAATATCTCATTCCACCTGGTCATCTTTCCTGAAAACAAATGTGTTTGTCTTCTCACGTTACGCTTTTGTATAGAGAGCCCAGGGGATTTCTTTACTTTTTATTTCCTTTTCAAACTCTTACCTACCATCTATGAATTTTCTAAACACCTTAACCAGAAACATATCACAGGCATACCTGCAACTGGGGAAGCGCTGTTACCTGAAGGTACGTGCTCTGCAGTGCTTTCACGTTCCTCACAGCGGTAACAGCAGCAGCACTACAGAGAGCAGGGGATGAAGGACATTAACGCTCCTGTCTCAGTAGCTTACACCTATGCCATATTGTTCCTGTCCGGAAGGAAGGATAGTCCTGTAGCTTAGTAGTGTCCTAGACCCAAATGGGAACCACTTTTGCCCTAGTTTCTTACATGAGTTGGGTTTCAACTGCACTGGTTTTCTGTTTCAAAACCGTCTGTGGTATGAAGCTGCTCCTTCTCCCCCTTTATACTCTGCTCCCATTGACTGTGTTTGCTCTGCTGTATCGTAGTTCTTGACCCTGTGCTGAAACTACTGACAACTAGACACGGTCAGTGAGCAACACGGGCCCTCTTCATACCTGCAGCTTTGGGATGCCCTCGATCGCTGCTTGTTGCCAGCTCCTTCACAGTTAATCTGGTTCTCCTCCCAACTCAATGACTGCTCTTCCAACTGCTCCTCCTTGCCTCAACGACATCCCTCAGGGCTCAGGGCTGTGTCCTTATTCCCTCCCTTGCACTTAAACCATTTACTGCTCTTATCTCACCACCTGAGGCATTAGCTCCCTTCCCCAGCTCAGATAATAGAATCAGTTTGGGCTGGAAGGGACCTTAAAGATCATCCAGCTCCACCATCCAACCTGGCCTTGAACACCTCCAGCGATGGGGCAGCCACAGCTTCCCTGGGAAACCTGTGCCAGTGCCTCACCACTCTCATAGCGAAGAAACTCTTCCTAGTATCTAGTCTAAATCTGCCCCTCTCCAGTTTATATCCATTGCCCCTCGTCCTGTCACTACAAGCCTTTGTGAACAGCCCCTCCCCAGCTTTCTTGCAGCCCCTTCAGGTACTGGAAGGTCGCAGTAAGGTCTCTTCGGAGCCTTCTCCAGGCTGAACAAGCCCAACTCTCTCGGCCTGTTCTGGCATAGGAGGTTCTCCAGCCCCCTGATCACCTTTGTAGCCCTCCTCTGGACCCTAAACTCCACTTTGTTCTCAACTACTACAACAAATAGTTTAGTTTCACGGCAGTAGCTACCTTTGCACTACCCCACCATCAGCTGATGTTTGAAAAAGCCAGGACTAAAATACTTTTTTTTTCATTTTTCTCCTCTGAACCACCCCATCAGCTCCCAATCAGGGCAGTCAAGCCTGTTGTTTTCTTTTGTCGGATAATCTCTTTCACTCCTTGACAGGCAGGCTGTCACCAGGCCTGTCTCAGGCTCCAAGACGAGGCTCCTCCTCTCTGCCTCCCTCGCCACAAAGGCTCCCGGGCAGCCCGACAGGGCTGGCACCTGAGCCGCACCAAGCGCCGCCCGCATCGCGCTCATGGCCGGGGCGCTCTTACCTGCGCCAGCAGGAAAACAGCCCTGCCGGCTCCTGCTTGGCCTCTGCCACCTCCCACCCTCCATTTTCCCTGCCCCATTCCTCTCCCCATCCTCCTCCTCCTGCAAGAAACACCAATAACCCGAGCAGGTAAAATGGCCCGGCGGCTCCCAGGCGCCTCCACGGTGGGAAAGGCTTTGGCTTTGCCCCACGCGAACCAGGGAAAGGGGTAAATGAATGGGACGTGGTCCCGTCGCAGCCCCTCTGTCGCCCGTTCGGGACCGGGGCCGGTGTCTCCGAGCGGTTCCCACGTCCTCCTCCACCGGAGCAACTGGAAAAGTTACTTTTTAACCCTGGCCGGAGGCACCGGTATCCGGGAAAACAAGGTGAGGGCGCCTGGGCTCGGGGAGCACCGGGACGGGTCCCGGGAGCACGGGGGGAGGGGGGAAAGTGATGAAAAGCCCTTTGTTGAGCTCGCACAAAAGCAAAGGAGTTTTTGGCGTCGGGCGAGAAGCGCTCGCTCCCGAGAAGAGAAACCTCGAGGTGAAAGGGAAAAGGGAAAAAAAAAAAAAGGGAAAAAAGGAAAAAAAAAAAAGGGAAAAAAAAAGAAAAGAAGAAAAAAAAAAGAAACTAAAAAAAAGGCAAAAGAAAAAAAAGGGGGTGAAAACGGGAGGGAGAGGATAAAAATCCAAACTCCAGGAGTTATTAAAACAAAAGAGGCGAAGCCCCGCAGCCAGGTGGGGAGCGGCCGTGTCCAAGGGCGCTGCGGAGCTGCTGCCGCCCGCTCCGGCGTCGTTCCCCGTTGCAGGAGCCCCGTCCCGGCGGGAGCAAGCCCCGTCCCGGCAGGAGGGAGCCCCGCGGAGCGGGAGCGGCGGTGCCTGCGATCACTTACTTGTCCGTCTCTTGTGACATGTTTGATCCAATGAACTCTTTCCCCTTTTTCCCGGTGCCTCCGTCTCCCTGGCGGAACTGGACTTTCAGGTCTGTGCAGGTGAAGGTGTGTTGTGTGTGAAACGCCCGGGACGGCAGAACCAGAGCTACTGGTAATTCTGCTTTCCTTTCCCCCCCTCTCTGGGCTCCGCAGGCACAGGTAGAGCCGAGCCCCCTCCCCCTGGCACGCGGGGCCGGCCGCGCAGGTAACTTTCCCGAGCGGCGCCGGATTCTTTCGGAGCGGGAGCGGAGTCGGGGGGGGGGGGGGGGGGGTGCGAGCCGAGCGCTGATTGGGCGGCGGGGCCGGCAGGTGCGATGCCATTGGAAGGGGCGCGCAGGTAAGGGCGCAGCGGCCAGGTAGCGCCGCCGGGGAGGCAGGGACGGAGGCAGCCGCGCTGCCAAACGAGCTCGCCCTGCCCCCGCATCTCTCCCGCGCTGCTCCTCTCCCGCCACGTGCTCTGCCCGCTCCTCGCCCAGCTCCTCACCCCACGCCTCGCCTGCACCTCTCCCACCCTGCTCCTCTCCCGCCACGTGCTCTGTCTGCTCGTCACCTTGCGCTTTGCCCATGGCTCTCCTGCTCCTCTCCTGCGCCTTGCCCGCTTGTCACCACTCCACGCCCGGCCCACACTGTGCCCGCTCCTCTGCCCACTCCTCTGCCTCCTCCTCTCCTGTGCCTTGCATGCCCTGCTCCTTGCCGACTCCTTGCTCAATCCATGCTCTGCTGGCACCTCGCCTGCTCCGTGCCCTGCCTGCTCCTCACCCTGTGTCTCACCCGCTCCTCTCTCTCTCCTCGCCCACCCCACTCCTCTCCCGCACCTTGCCTGCCCCGTGCCCTGCCCGCTCCTCGCCCTGCGCCTCACCAGGGCCTCTACTGCCCCGCTCCTCTCCTCCTGCCCTGCCACGTGCTCTGCCTGCTCCTTGCCCACCCTGTGTCCTGCCCGCTTCTCGCCCCACTTCTCACCCCGCTCCTCTCCCACTTGTTGCCGGCGCTCTGCCGGCTTGTTGCCTGCATCTCACCTGCCCTTCTGCCCACTGCTCTCCCACACCTCGCCCACTCCTCACCTGCACCTCGCCCGCTCGTTGCCCACCCCATGCTCTGCCCATGCCCCGCTTCATTCTTTGCCTGCTCCTCACCCATGCTGCACCTCTCCCATGCATTTTCTTTTTTGGTTGGGTTTCAGGGTTTTTTTTTTTGTTATTGACCTTACCGACAGTTAGGAGTGTCCGGATTTGATGTTGGTGAACGTCTTGGTGCAGAAGACATCTCATGGGAGAGGGATGAAGTGGTACCAGGCGATGACATTAGGAAGTAAGCATTAGACATTAGAAAGAAATTCCTCATAATGAGGGTGGTGAGGCTCTGGCACAGGTTGCCCAGGAAAGGTGTGGATGCCCCATCCCTGGAAGTTCTCAAGGACAGATTTGATTGTTTGGTTGTTTTGCCTGTTGAAAAGAAGGCTGAGGGGAGACCTCATCACTGTATGCAACTCCCTGAAAGGAGGTTGTAATGAGTTGGGTGTTGGTCTCTTCTTCCAAGTGATAGGTGGTTTAGATTGGACATTGGGAAAAATTTCTTCACCGAAAAGGTTATCAGGCACTGGAACAGCTGCCCAAGGAGGTGTTTGAATCACCATCCCTGGAGGTATTTAAAAGGCAGGTAGATTAAGTGCTTAGGGATATGGTTTAGTAGTGGACAGATACTGTTGGACTTGATCTCAGTCTTTTCCAACCAAGTGATTCTGTTCTATAGATGGGGCCTTGAGAAGCCTGGTCTAGTGGAAGGTATCCCTGCCCATGGCAGGGAATTTGGAACTGGATGATCTTTAAGGTCCCTTCCAACCCAAATCATTCTACAATTCTATGATGACAGCCACCGCATGGATCTGAGAACTAACAGTTGAGCTGGGGGGGCTGGAAGGAGAAGGCTGGAGAGAAAATGGGAAAGCTGCAATGGAGTGTTTACTGAGGAAGGTTCTATTATGCAGAGGCAAAGTGAATAGAGAGGAGTGCACCATCGATCTGTCAGTCACTCATCAGTTAAGCGCACCTTGCTGTGTACTGTGCCTGAGGATCTAAGTGGGCTTTAAGAGTATGGGCAGCAGCTTTGCCCCTGATGGGGAAGGTGAGGAAGAGGGCCTTTCACCCTCTTGGGTCAAGTAGAGAAGAAGTGGGAGGGTAACAGACTTGCATCTGCCCTCACCCATTCTCAGTCCCCATTCCTCCACCAGAGGACAGGTCAGAATCCCACTGATTCTTCCCCCGTCCTGGAGACATCTTCCTGTACTAGGCATCCAATATGACCTCTGCTGTACAGTGCTGCATGTGTAAAAGAATGCACCGTTACGTTACCGTTCTATTACTTAGTGATCTTTCCAAGAAAATTAGCTGAATGATGCAGAACCCACCAAATTTATACTGTCTTGGGTGAAGGGATTTTCCGTTTTCTACTTTAGATTTCACTTGACAGAGGAATGCAGTAGAAGGGATATTCACAGAGATACATAAGTATTTGGCTATACAAGCATGTATACATATATATATGTATATATAACATGTAATATTCTGATTCGGGTCCTGATCTTCTTTTACCTATTCCTGCAGCTGAAATCAAACTTGTCTCCGTAAAGGCTTTGGTATTATGGAATTGGGATCAGGCACAAATATGTATTACTGGGTTTCAAACCTTGTCTGTATTCATAGTAACTCACCAAACAAAGCCAATTCAATATAAATCACTTTTAAGTCAGCTTAAACATAGCCCGGTGAAGATTTCTGTCACTTTAAGTAAATAGAATAGGAAAAACACTTAGTTAGATTAATGATGCTTTGATAGAGCACACGATGTTGGGTAGACATTCTGTTCCTCCACCAGTCATGGGTACGAAACATTATTATAGAATCTGTAAATCCAATCAGAATTTGCTAATCTGCCCTGAATTTTGCATAACAAATGCTGGTATTGAACTTGTAAGCCATTATTCATAACAATGCTTGTATGAATTATTTTGTATAAAACATTTTGAGGAAGCTATAAGGCTTCATAAAACACTGAAGAGAAACAAGGTAGTTTATTCATTACAAGTAGAACAGTTGTTTTGAATACAGAATTGCTACGTAATCAAGCTGACCCTTTTGGGCACATTACCGTGAGATACCATGAGTTGTTTTAGACAAATAGTGGTAGAATGCTGTAACAGTTTATGTTAGTGGAGCCTGCCTGTTAACTGCAGAAATAATAAGGTTTCTTTCCCAAGTATTTGTTACGCTGAAAGAAACTCTGAGACCAGAAAAGATTACCTGTTTGAGCACCATCAATAGGATTAACACCAAATCAGGTATCCTCTTTCTCTTTTTTTGAATTTTTCAGTTATAAGAAACATTTGTATGTCATTTCTCCCTCCTCCCCCCTTTTTTTTCATGTATGAAATGTATAGAAAGAAGGAGAGAGAAAGATCATTGATGAGCACTTTTGAAAATGCCACCTTCCCCAAGGTAGAAACGTTGTTGATGTGTGATTTTACAAGAAAGAAAACTACATTTGATGCCATCTGCAGTCCTGGACCAAACCCAAACTGTAACTCAAACTGAAATGGAGTTTGTTGTTCAAGTACTGGGTCAAATACAAAACTGCCTTTAACAGCCTGCTCTCAGGAGAGATTCTCTTACAATGAGGTAGTTGGGAGACTGAATTACTGCTCACCATCTTAGGTGGTTTTCCAAGGTCAAAGTTAAGAATATAAGCAGAAAATACCGTAACAAATTCTTGATTTGAGGTTGTTGGAGATGACAAACGTTATTTAGTTGAGCCTTGCTTAGATGGGAAAACATACCCTGAAAATTATTTTACCTACGTAGGTAGACATAGGGCTCATCATTGTCTGGATGAGCCTTTTGCTTCCAACTGCAGACTGGAATCAAATTGAAAGTGTCGGAGTCCAGCTTTAGCTAAGCAGGTCAAACAAGTCCTGCCTAATCCAGCCTGATGCTCATTCTTCATGATCTACAAGATTATTATGAACTAATCTGTTAGTCATTGTAAAACCAGCTAATGTTATTTCTGGCCAGACCAGTCTCACTTCTTGTAGAGTGAAGCCTGTGTAAAGCAAAAATGAGTGTCATGCAATACGTTATTGAAAATCTAGGACTTGTCTTTGTACAGAACAGGAAAAATTTAAAATAGTAAACTACTATTTTTCAGCAGCTGAAGGGTTGGGGTTTTTTTTTGTGGCATTGTAAGGATTCAGCATAGAATTCAACTGTCTAAAGCTTTACCTCATGTTTACACTGTTTACTCCATAGCAGCTAGCGTTAACGTTGTTTGGACTTGCCAGCACTGGGTGAAGGAAATAGAGAGTGCAAATAAGGCTTAACTAGGCTTACAAATTGCACTAAGTACCTAAAATATCTCTCAGAAAACTATTAAAAGAAGTTTATGCGATAAAAGATGCTAGAGAGATATTTATGTCAAAACAGTGTTGTAAAGCAGTTCAGTGAGAGAGCAGATGTTTGAAAACAACTGGTTTCAGAAGGCAACAATTACCATGTTTTTATTTGTGTCTTTCTATGTCATTGATGGCCGTTGATCTAAAACATACTCTCTCGTAGCAAGTTCAAAGACAACCACCTACTTACTAATTTTGTGATAAGTAACGTTTACTGTTAATCCTCCCTATATCCTTTCCTTTGTAGTTGTCTTCTGTATGAAACAATATTTATTGGAATTTGAGCATACCTTGATCCTCAGCTGACTTCAATGAAGCCACCTTGTGCATCAAAATAAAGTTAAATGGTTTTGGTGCAACCCTGTTGTACTCCAAGTAGATTGTTCTTATCCTCTAAGAATTAATTACTCTGCACTGTTAACTTCGTTAAGGAAATTCTGATCCTGATAACAGTTTACTTCCCATGTTTCACAGTGAAACTATAAAAGTCCTATCAGAATAGATTTTGTGATTAATGGCAAGTCCTCCTGGATATCTGTCACGCTACCTATTTTGTGCTCCCCAAACAGGTCTGCTTGGTATCCCTTTAGAAACCTCCAGTGCCTCCATATCATGAATGACAGCAGCAGTTGAGTAGTGTGGAGGACCATGGAATATCAAGCATTTCCTGGCCACAGGGTAAGGTGTGGAGGCCAGCCTGGCACTTTCTGTTTGAAATGCTGATTTGCATTTCTTTTAGATTCATCAAAGCGGCATGGAAACATGTAAGAAGAAAAAAATAAAGCTCCTTCTTTTTTTTTTTTTTTTAATTTTTGTTTTGCTCGTTATGAGTGTAGAATTCATGGTTCTGAAGGATGTTAAAGTTTTAACATGACTATCCTGCATATGTGCAATGCTGAATTTAGGCAGCATGGCGCACACACAATATAGTTTCAGCTTAAAAGAGGAGAAGTCATTTTTAGTGATGAAAATAGCTCACAGCATGGAAATCCTTTCAGGACTGAGACATTGAGTCAGCTAAGAAGGCGGCAGAGTCTGACAATAAATAGGAATATTAGGTTCATACTTGATTAGTAGATGCTAAAGTACCATTCTGTTTCATAAAGATTACTCACAGTTTTGGAACCAATTCAACAGAATTTAATATAGAATGATAGCTTTTCTGCAGATGCTTTGATCTACGTGATAGCGCTTTTCAGTGATTCACTCAAGCATTTTGAAACATTGGAAAAATACAGTTAGGTCACCTAAAGATGGTAATTTTGCTTTTAGTGTAAAACCATAGAGTCAAAAAGAAGAAGATGGCATCTCTGAAAGACAGTTTAATGTCATGTGGGATCTAGGATCTATGTTAATTAAGGTGACATTAAAATTTTGTGATGTCATTACGGGGCAGAGCTAGCAAACCTAAATAACCTGACCTGTGAGAAGATGTTAAGAGTACCTCTTTCTGAAGCTTTGTCCAGCTTCCTGTGTTAATCAGCGAGATTTTTGCAACATCATAGAGCAAAACTGGAAATTCATAGATGCATTTTTAGATATCTTGATTTGAACTATTTTGGGATGAAGGTAAGGCGCTGTTAGTTTGTTTAGGTTGTGAACAGTTCCCGGGGAATATATGAGAAAAATTGCACTAATACCTATACATCCTTTGTTTTCTTTAACTACTAGAACAATTTTTTTTAATTGCCAGTGGTAGTTTAAAACCAACTTCTTATCAAAATAGAAGGGTTTTTTTATTTTTCTTCTTCTCCTCCTCCTTCTAACACAGAATTCCCGCAGTTGTACAAAATGAGCCTGTTTTCCTTTGTGGTGCAGTTGCGGGGAGGGGCGCGTTTGGGTTGGCCTTCTCTAAGTTCCTTGCAGGTCCAGGCTGAAGGGAGTGGGGATGGCCAAGTCTGTGTTCGCCACTGAGGCTGCAGCTCCCAGCTCTTATCAGCCAGTTCTTGAATCATTACTACTTACAGAGCATCACTTTAAAGGAATCTGAAATAGGGATGTGATCAACTTATGGAAAACCTAAGACCTTCAAATATCTTTGCATTGTCTATAAGCATGTTGAGAGTTTACAAAAAATTTAGATGCCCCACAGGTCTAAAATATTGCACTGCAATAATAAGCGTTCCAAAACCAATGACAAATGTGTCTCTTTTTGCTCTAACAGTCTGTCCTAAACCAGTTGTAAGTGTTCCAGCATGCACAAGGTGAAGGATGGCATATAAACAATTGCTTGTTTACTTTTCCCACACTCAGGAACCAGAGTAAATGCAGACCAAAGAATCCACAAAAATACTTTCCCGCAGAGCAGCAGGAATTGGAAAACAAAGCTGTGGACATATCATCTTGTTCACTTAATGTGGTTTTCCCTCAAAATAGGTCAATACTATAATCAAATAGCAAGGTACTTAAGAAATCACAGCAAATGGAAAAAGCTGCCTTTAGAGTCTGCTGAATAAGAAGTGGGGTTGATAGCCCCTAGCCTGTTGCTTGTTTATCCTGTTGCTTGTTTATCTTTCTGGCTGCCCTCAGAAGCAGGAGGATTGTCTCCTGGCACAAAAGGGGACCCAGTGCTGGAGCCAGGAGATCTCTGCAGTGCCTTGTTCTATGGAGAGGTCACTAGACCATGTGTCTCTGTGTTTCTGTTTAAGCTTTGTCAGCTCTGCTTTTAGTACCTTTACAGACAGGTGTAGTGGTGTCACTTTCTACGATTTGTTGCTATTGCCTTTTGAAATAGAGGGATATTTCAGAAGAAAGCCTCCAACTGGTTTATTCATAAATGGAAACGCAATATATAATATTACTCAACCAGGCTTTTGGGGCAATGTAGCATCAGTGCTTGTTGACATAATCTTTGGCCTTTCTTATTGCCTGGGTACAATTCTTCAGTGCTCAGGAGCTTCAGGATCATTTAGTCTGCAGCCTGGGGAAGACCCCAGTTCTAGATCCTAACTGCTTTGCGGCCGCTACGTCAGCCTGTCCTATCAGGTTCACCATCTCTGTGATACCATGTTTATACAATGCACATGCTCTGCATGCACCTACAAGCCTGCTTTATCTCTACTCAGACTGCTGTGAAAGTAAATTTTGCTATTTCTCTGCTGCTGGGAGGACTTCTCTGACACACAGGGAGATGCGATAACTACTCTGTCTTGTTCCACCCCTGTGTTGTGGGATAGCCAGACCCAGGGATTGGGCTCTCGGTGTGTCACTTTGATGCTCTGGCTCCAAGTTCCTTTACACCTTATTTTTCTTTTGCGTTCTCTGTTACCTGTATGCATTGTTGCACTGTCTAATCCAGTACTGATTTTTTTTCACTGTTTTTTCATGCGGATTGGAGTTACTAGGTAATTCCAACTCATTTAACTGTGTTCTATGGCTGTGGCTATGGTGCTTTATAACTCTACCTTTGTTTTTCTGAGTCCCTTGTTTAAGAGACGGATCAGACAAAACATCCGTGTTTTTTCAATGCATTCAGGATACAGAACTTCTTAGTGTGCCATGCCCTAGACACTGTGTGTAAATAGGAGTTGCACTGCAGATTTTGCTTCCTTTGTTTCAGTAAAGAAAGCAAATATCTCAGAATAAACAGATTTACAACATCTGTGCTTTTCCCTCACATTTTTGTTGTGTTTTTTTTTTTTTTTCCCCAAGTAAGTGGAAATCTTATCTTCAGGAAGAAGCAAGGTGAAAGTTTTCTTCAGTGAAGAAGTTTTAATGTGGCTCCAGGATAAAGATGCAGAGAGTATTTGCTTGCCTGTGTTTGCCTTGAAAATAGTACCTGGAGACGGCTGTTTGTTTGTATGGAGTGTTTGGGTGTGAGGGGCAAAGCGGGCAGATTTACATTTACATTTCTTTACTGCTTTTTTCTCTAGCTCCCACACATGAGCAATAACCCTGCGGGGAAGGGTGGGGGCAAGATGTGCATGTTGCTCCTTATTTCACCATAAACTTTGCTCTGAGTACTGACTTCTCAGGGGAAGGCAAACCCTGCTTTACCATAATTGGAGGTATAAATCACTCCTCTGCATAATCAATACCACAGTTAAGGTGCTTGGGGAAAGTGGCAAAATCATATACTTGGGCTGTATCATTCCAGAGTGAACTAGATGCAGGAGGACACATTCAAAGGTTCGGGAACCTTTTGTGAGAGACCAGACTGACGCTCTGCACTCTCCTAGCCCTAAGGCGAAGACATTCAGTATCAGAGAAGTTGCTTAAGCTCTCACAGCCCAGGCACCAGCTGTCAGACACAGCTCCTGACCTGTGAAGCTTTCAAGGGAGATGCGCGAGGCAGACGTGGGAAGGTAGGTGTAGCACCTCTCCATTTTATACGTGAGGGTTTTGAGCAACAGACTTGCCAAAGGTTATGTGCAGAGCCAGGAATTTATTACCCCTTGCCCAAATCTCAGGCTGGTGCCGGATGCTGACAGGTAGTTTGCTGAATGCTCCAGCCTGACTCCTGGAAAGTGCATTCCTAGTGAAACCAGTGAGTTCCTCAGTTTAGAATACATTTATTTTTAAAATGCACAGGCAGGAATTACATGTTTTGACAAACTTGTGCCGGTGTATTGAGTGCCTTGTGGATTCCTAGGCCCTGAAACATCATGCCTAACTGCTCATAAAACCTACTGCCTAGCAGAATCCCTCAGCCCTCCTGTGGGCTCCCCGGCAGTGCCTGAGAAAGTACAAGATGCCTTTCTCAGTCTAGCCTTGCCCTTTTTTTTTGTTTAAATCACTAGCAATGGTGAAGGTAGAGTTTACACAGGAAAACAATTGCACTCACAAAATGGATAAACTGCATTTGAATGTAGGATTTTAAACCCAAATGTCTTTATCTCATTTTATCAGAGATAGTTGGTTCAGCCTATGTGTAACATAGGTTAAATTTTTAATGTTCCACTGGTAACTCTAAGCTGACATAACTATCAACTCAGGACAACTGATGATGCAGTCTCATAGTTGGCTTCAAGGACAGGTCTTATGTTGGCAGAATGGAGTCCATTCTCACCAGAGTTTTATAACTCTTGATAAAATCTTTCTCAGTCTTACGCATGTATGGAGTGCAGGTGGTGGACACTGATATTGGTACTACAACACAATGAAGTGGGAAGTAATCCTGTAGCTGGGATTCCCGTGGTATGCCCAAGGTCACAGTGATGAACAGACAGCAACTTGAGTAAAAGCAGGACACGAGACTGTCACAAAGTCCTATCACTCTGGCTGTCCTGGGATCTTTCTTGTAAGGCAAGGGGAGATAATCGCTTGCTTCAACCCTGCTTCTTACAGTAGAGATTAAGAAGGCATATTTTGTTGAGATTCCTGATGGATAAATGCGTTAGAGTCACCACTGTCTGGCTTAGCACAGCACATGACATGACTGCCCAAAGAGGGTTTCTCTCTCTTACCCTAGGTCATGCATGTCTGCCCTCTTGTGTCACAGCAGCAGTCTTGCTCTTTCATCTTCCCGAAAACTGCTTTGGTTTGGTTTTGCTTTTTTAACAGAGTAAGTTTTCAGTAAGTAGGCTGGTTTGACCCTCTAAAACTCCATTCCCAAACTGGGAGTGCTGGAGCCAACAAAAGGAAGGGGATGGTAGTTGCAGGGCAAGCCCACCTCTTTTGGCAGCAGCCTGGTTTTAGCTTTGAGTTAAAGTGATGGTGAAAGTGAATGCAAAGCAGTATATTCTGTTTGGGGTGAATTAAAGCCTTCCAGGTGTAAGCATGGGGAATTAATTATAGCATTTGCACAGCCAAGTTCTCCTGGAGTCTCATACACCGCTGGCTCACATGACGTTTCTCAGTATTAGAGAGGCGTGGCATCACCAGCAGTTCTGGCAGCATCTGTTTTTCAAACCTTTCACCCTCCTCCAGTGGCTGGAGTGGTGGTGAATTTCTGCAAGTGCAAGATAGTCCACAGCATCGGTATCACTGTAGACCCAGCGGAGCTTCTGAATTCATAGAGGTGTGTGCAGCTATCTGATCAAGAAGGTATTTTATAAGTCACAGGTGAAATGACCATCTTTTCTTCAAAAGATGTACATGTAGAAGTTGGGGTGCTTGTTATTTATAGACAGTATTATGAAGAATGACAGTCATTCAAGTTGTCCTCTGCACTGCATCTTCATTCTCTGCTTTTAAGTGATGTCACAGCTGGCTAGCGCTCAAATTCTGTTAGTGTTAGATAGAAGATGCCTGGCATTAAATTCGATGCTTTGGCCCTCCAAAGTCAGCCTTACAAGCTGGGAGGTGTGGAGGGGGGATTTCCCCTTGATCTGTGCCGTTCCCTTTGGGTTCCAGAGCTTCCATCAGGGCAGCAAAGGGAGACCAAGGATATCTGAAAATCTTCAGTGTAAACAAAGCCAATTATACACACACCAATTACCTCAGTGTAAACAACCAATCACACTATAATGGGGAGAACCTTTTGAGCCTGAGGAGGGTGCTTTGAAGTGCCTCTGCTCAGAGATTGCCTGTTAATGCAGAGAACTGCACCAGCAGCAGTTGTTGGCTCCAGTGAGTAGAGTTTGGTGGAAACGACAATGGAGCTGGGCAGATTGAGAGTTGGATGCTGTGATGTGATAATACAGTAGTTAAAATTCCATCAGCAAGGGGCAGTAAGATGTAGGCTTGCCTGTATCGGCCAACGTATATCATTGATGGCAGCGAAAGAACTGGAATTTTTTGTTAGATCTATGTTAAGTCGTTGCCTTTGTGTCTAGAAAACTGCTTGACCTGGATTTTACTGACTAGTCACGTTTCCAGTACATCTGCAACCTCTTCTGGCTTCAGGTCTCTCCAAGCCCCAAGTGTCATATTCTCCCTCCAACGCCTGACCCTGTGGTGAGTGGAGTCCACAGAGAATCTTTCTGATTTTGTGAGCTCTATAGGGTTGAATTCAGTCTGCTTGCAGGTGAATGCTGCTATTTGCATAATGCCGAGGGCTGCAGCAGGTACCTCAGCTCTGGTCTCTGGCTTTAGAAGAGGACTCAAACTAAATGATTTCTTCACGGGCTCTTCTTGCCATGCATCTCTCTTAAAGTTCCTTTAACATTGACTGTGTACAGCCCCTGTTCCATCTGGGATTGATGTGCTGGTTCTGCCATCCTATGTTCAGCAGAAGTGCATTATCTACCTCCAGACGTGATGCATCAGTGCAATAAGGGCAGACATTTCTCTGCCATTACTGGAAGCGAATTCCAGTTTTGCAGCAGTACCTACGTGATTTCTCACGTTTTTTGTGAAAGAATACAAGTCAGTCATACCCAGGTTAACATGAATGTGTCTAACTCAGCTGGGAGAGGATTATGCCAATTTAAGCTAATAGCTGTCAAGTAATAGACACACAGATACTCTTAAATTTGTTTAATTTATGTCTGCTAGCCCTGACAATTGGAAGAAAAGATAAATATACACAAAGCATTCAATGCTTGAGGTGTTATGATGCTAATTGAAAAGTCACCAAAAGAAGCCTGCATGGTGTGTGGGAATCTTAGTGCTTGAGATTAGTGGCTAATTAGTGGCTGGGAGCTGGAGTGCACTCCTCCCAGCTGTCTCACGCTGAGAACGTGCATCTTGGCCCATGCAATCCGTTCTTGCCCCTGATACCAGCAATGAAGCACCTATTCTGGGCAGAAAATTGTGTGATGCGGGGAAGATACAAATAGTGCCAGCGCTGTAGCAGGCTCTCCTACCACGCACAGAAGCTGGTGTCTAGGTGGCTTGCTGTGTCCTGAGACACAGCAAAGATACAAGCATTTGAGAACTGAGCTCCTTTTTCTCTTTAACAGATGCACAAATCTTGTTATCTTACTTTCTGCCTCTTTCATGCCATGTTTGCAGCAGATGATAAAACGTGCTCTGGAGGCCCTGAGTTTCAAACACGGCTTTAGACTCTGAAGTGAATGTGTACAGGTGGTGGCACTCCTTTCCTTGCATCATATTTTAGAATCATGACATTTAAAAAATAGAGGTTTCATCTGTCTGTTGTGTTCCGGTATCTCCCTCTCAAGTTTTTCCCTGGTATACAAATGAAGTATAAGAATCAGAAATTTAAATAGTGCACTTCTGTCATGAATCTAAGAGGCTGGCCTTTAGAAAAACATGAAAAGCTGTAGGAGCTGGTGTTACTGATGCACAACTGACATGACTGACACTCAGGGCCTATTCTCTTTAGCAAATACCTATTCTCCTCAATTGTTCTGCATTCATTTGTGAGAATCCCTTATTTATTTCTTCATTTAAAAAAAGCTGTTCAGTAACTCGGAAAAATTACATGTTTTCTTCTTTTCCCCTCATTTGCTTTTCTAAATCTTAAACAAGTGTAAACACAGCTTTAAACTATTGCACACCCTCTCGATTAAACTAACCAGTATCAAGCCTCACACAGGCGTCGAGTTGCAGTACCAGGGTGGTTCACTAAAGAACATTACACAAGCTAGAAAAATTTCTTTCCGTGTCACCAGTTGAGTAACACAGTTTTGCTCAAACTGGAGTCAGAAACGGGATAGCATAAGAAGACCGTGATAATGGGTTTCTTGTGGTGGGACTTCTTGGGATTATGAGAGCTAGTGGCTATAGAGTCAGCTTTTCTGGCCATCAGTGCATGGGCACTTCTAGTCCAATTTCCTTAACCCTCCAGTCAGTAAGTCCTCTGGACAACTAAGCCTCTTCTATAGCTGTTGAGAAAAAGCTAAATTTTCCATGATCTCCACAGTAGGAGCTAATCACAAAGAGGGCATCCTTCATATAGTAGTCATTTTGTTGTAAAAGTGATGCTATGGGGAGAGGTAAAATTCACAGGCACAGCTAATATCTTTGATCACATACACAGTTGGGAAAAGATAGCAGACTTTCAGACATAGTTGTTCTTCTACAGGTCTGAACGAAACCTCAAACTTGGAGTTATTCTGTCCCCTTCTCAAAAATCCTGCAGAGAGAACAGGCACGACAGCCCTCGACAGTCAGATCTGCCATGGATGAAGCCAGCTTGCAGGGCACTCCCAAGAGCCCAGGTGCTCCAGGAATCTTAATAGCTTGCGTGGAGCAACAAATTCCTGAAACCTTGCTCTCCAATCAGTAAATGTTTGTCAAAAGAGGAATGAGAGATACAAGGAAAATCAGTATTTTCTGGCCAAGTTATTTCCAGCTGTCTCTAGGTGGGTATTAGTCACGCAACTGTCAGTTTTCACATGATGGTTTTTAAATGGTCATCCCTTTTTTTGGTCATCTTTTAAGATACCTTCTTTTCATTTTAAGCAAAATACCTGTGGGTACCATTACTGATGGTTTCAGGTACTACTGGACTGCAATATTAAGATGCTCAGTGCAAGCTGATCAGTGCAGTGACTGATGAGCATGGGAATTTGGTGACAATGCTACAGGCTGAAAAACTTTCCATGCTGGAGCCTGGCAAGGAACTAGGAGTAGATAAAACATCTGTTCAATCTCACTGTGAGGTGAAAAGGAGGAAAAATCCCAAATCAAGTAAGTTCAGCTGAATGGAGCTGGTGAAGGGACCGCTGTGTTGTTGAACAGTTTTTAAGAGGAATCTTAAGAGGTCTTTCTGGCCTGGTGAGCAGGTTGCCTCTGCCAAGATGCTGTCTCTTCTTGGGAGCAACAAGAGAAAACATTGCCCTTCCTGCTGGCCAGATCAAAGCACCCTCTTCTCCTTCCCGACAGCTCCCTGCTGTGCTCAGGTTGCTCCTGCTTCCGAGTCAGGGGTGGCAAGGCCAACACTGACTACTTCTTCATAGTGTCCATTTAAAGTCAAGGCTCGATGATGGTTGTTGGTCCATAGGCTCCTTTTCACTTTGGGTAACAACCCTGTTACAAGGGCATCTTTGATAGCACAGGTTGGTGTCAGCAGACAGCCAGCAGTCCAGTCATTTCCCCAGAGTGCAAAGGAGGCTCTGGGAGAGGGGATCAGCCACAGAATGGCTTCTGGATGCTGTGTCTGATCAGCTCCAGCACTGCTGAGCAGTTTTGCGGGGATGTGGTGTTCTGTATGCACAAGGACTCTTCTTTTGTACCCATTCCTCCTATAAAACTCATCCAACTGTTCCACTACTGACCACTCACTTATCTCAACAGGCTGGGAGACAGGCAAGTGTGGAAAGGTCTGGGAACCCACTGGAGAAAGTTCTTTCTTTCATCCCTTTGCAGGACGTTCTTTCTCTTTCAATGTTTTCTGCACAGTAAAGAGAAGGAAAAGTGTAAAGGAGTTACAGAGAAGGCGCTGCAGAGGAGTTTTCAGTTCCTGTATGAATCTGCGTGGCATATTGGGTCTGCAGGAGAACAAAGTTGTGCTTAACCCCATGAAACCTCGTAGCTCAGCTGTAAGTTCCAAGATTTCTTCTGGTTTCTGAGTGAATCTCTCAGCATTTAGAGAAGGTACTGGACTGAGCTGAAGTTGTGCAAGCATATCTGATCTCATGGCAGCTAAAAACCCTAAAAATCAGCTTAAAGCACTAGCCTGTTCCAAAGAAAAGCACCAAACCTCAGTCCAGAGTTTCTGTTAAGTTAAAACCAGAAATGCTTCTTCAAATAAAGTATAAAAGCCCGTTTGCTTTGCAAGTTATCCCTAACAACTGCTTTCTTAAGGTAACTTCCAAAATAAATTTGACCTATTAAAAAAAAAATCACCTATGAGAACATTTTAAAATCACCTATTCTAAAATAAAATTCAGTGTCTAAGATGATGTCTGGGAGTTGCTACAGAAGTCTGGTTTAACTGGGGTAAAGATTAGGTGAGAGACAGGTCAAAACCAAGCTCACCATGGAGGCTACCTGCAACCTTTGTGGAAAAAGATTACCATCTTGGTGGGGAGATTGTGTTTCTGTTACTATCAATAACAATCTGGTTTATACCATTTACTCTCCCCTCTTTCTTAGGTTATCACCTCTGACAGCTGGGAGACTTGACATGACACCTAGGGTGAAGCTGTGATGAGACCAAGTCATGTTATTGAATCAGAAGTATCGTGAGATCGTATCATGCACTGTGAGAATGCGTAGGTACCACAGTCCTTGGCCCAAAGTGCTTGCGGTCCAAGCCAGAGAGCTTGTAATTAGGAGAGTCATAGTAAAGTAGGGTCATCTGTGCTATTACGTGTGTTGTGATTCATAGCTGTATTTTTTCAGTAAAGCCCATTTTATTTTTATTTTAGTGCATTTTTATTGTTGAAGCATATGAGATCTTACAGATGTTACAGTAAGAGCATCCTGTGTGTGCTTCTGGAGGGGAATGGCTTTTCTGTGCAATTAGCCAATAGGGTTGAGCTTTATGATGGAGCATTTTTATCTGAGACACTTTTCCCTTGTTGGCTGGTTCAGAAAGCGCTAACAGGGGCAAAGTAAGCCACCTTTACTACCTCACCGGGAAAGAGCAACAGCCCGCTGCCTATGGCTCGTGCAGAAACCGTTCTGCTGCGCCAGAGCTGATCCTGTTATGCTTGACGGAGCAAGTTTGAACAGGGTAAAATGAACAGGAAATGCCAGTTTCCAGTGCTCCCAGATGGCTCCGGGCTACTTTGTACACTAACTTTTTCAGCCTTAGGAGGTTTTGCATATTAATTCCTCACCATCCACAAACTGCTTTTGTATCATTGCTGTACTGCTGAGATCTTGGAAAGCCACTCCACTTCTGTGATTCTGGAGACATGAGCTACACTGTGCTTATTGGGCTGCCTGCTCTGCTCCACGTTTTGTTAATCCTATGCTCTCCTGCAGGTATTAACATGTACAAGAAAGCTTCGTCACAATAAACAACAGCCAAACATGCCACTTTTTTTCCTGTCCTTCAAAGATACCATCATACTTTTAAATCAGTCCCAGCGAAAATCATCAGTGGGGCTACAGAAAGGTCAAAGGTCTGCTGGTTTAGGATTTCGTGGGAATATACGCTTGTTTGGACTTGGCCCAAGAGCTCGTTTACCTGTTTGACAGGTAACAATTAGCGAGTAATAGTTCTGCTGGCTGGAATGTGGCTGTGAGGGCCAGCGGGCACTGGGTTACCTGGTGGGCAGGTGTGGGTGCAGCGCCCAGATAGGTATGTGCATGCACAGCATTCCTGGGAATCAGTTTTCCCTTAAAGATGCAGCGATGACTGCAGGGCACAAAAGGGCTGGGCTTAGCCCAGGCTCCAAGACGCTAAGCTGTTTGCAAGGTAAAGAAGCAAAGTAAATAGTGGAAGAGAAGAGGAGCTGAGGAAATGGCTGTAAGAAAACTGCCCCCTTTTTTTATCTTGCCTGAAGAGAGTTTTGATTCTTCCCACAGTATCTCAGTAATGGAGAATTCAGTGCGATTACAGGGTCATGGGAGATAAAATAGAAGGGAAAAACTGAGATAGGGTAGAGCTGCTTTGAGAAATGCGTATCTTTATAAAAGTTACAGGCATAGCTCGGGAATTGTCTGTAAGGATTTTGTGTGCATTGCTCCCCAGCGGCAGCCCAGCACAGGAGCAGCAGCTGGAGCAGAGCTGAGAAGCTCACTCAGCAGGGAATAACTGTGAAGAGGGGAAACCCTGAATCAATTGGTTTAAAAACAGTTAAACAGCTTATGTGCAGTTACCCTCTACTCTCTCATTAGGAAGAATCCAAGCCTGATAAGTCTATGGAATAAAAGCACTTTATCTGTGGCAAATGGCCCCATTTCCAGCTCCTGCAGCAGTCGGGGAAGATTCCTGCATCAGCCCCTCCCTAGTCCCTAGAGGGAATCTGGTATAAATTATGTAGACAGTCAGGGACTTTGCAGGTGGTTTTAAGATGTTTGATATTTTTTTTTACCAGAGCAAGCGACCCTTCTGTTTTAGGAACGGAAAGGTTTGCTCATTCTTTTCATATTTTATTCCCATTCATGCACAGGCTTCTGTGTTTGTGTATTTCCACTTACGTGTTTCATACTTGACAATTGAGCTATTGTGTGACTTGGGAGAAATCACATCCTCTTTCCTGTTCTCTGTATTTTCACCTGCAGAGCTGGAGTAGCGAGTCCCATGTTATTAACCACGTGAGACATGGATGACAAGTACTGCTAGTTATAAAAACGTATGCTGTTATAGATATATATTTACTTACATCAGATAGTAATTCCTTTGAATCTCATTTCACTAAGATGACAAGTTATTTTGTATTTTTAATAAAAATCATATGTTTTTCACTTATAAGTGGCTTTCTTGGCTGAAAGGACTTCATCTTTGGTGTACTAGTTCAGTCATTTGAGGAAGAAAAAATCCAAGTATAATTAGAGGCCATTTTCCTTGATCTTAAAGGACCCAGCATCTTAATGACTTTGAGTCATTAAGCATTATTTGTACACTGTTATTTAGTATGACCTTCATTAAGAAGGAGTCTCTTTGCTCAACAGTGTATGGGCCAATAAATGGTCATTAAGTCTGCCTATTAGCTGACACAATAGTGTCAGCTGCAAGCTACAAGCAAGCAGTAGAGAAGCACAGAGACATCTCTGCAAGTACTGATAAATATGATAAGCCCCTTCCCCTTCCACTGCATAAGAAGATGCAATTACCTGTTCTGGGTTGGATGAGAGGCTCATCCGCTGCACTGCACACCTCCAAGAGCCCCCACCCTGGGCACTTCGGGAAGAAGTAAGCAGCACTCCTCCCTTTCCAAGCATCCTCCATTCTGCCTCTCAGACTGGGTCTGCGTCTCTGCATGTCACACCTCTGAGTCAGCACTCACTTTTGGGAATCTGACCACTGCTTGAGCCCCTGTATACTTTTGACATCCATAATGTTATGTAGCCATGAACCCCACAGGTTACGAGGTACTTCAGGTGATCGTCTTGTTTGTTATACAACACATTTCTGATTGTGGCATTTGGCATTTATGGTATTGTGTGAAACTGCAGGTGAACTGTTCCTTCTGTCTTCCATTTGTTGCTGACCTCTAGAGCCTGCAGAGCCCTGCACATTTTGGTGTATCTTCCTACAGTGGTTGTTACAATCGTCACATTTCAGATCGCCTCTCCTTTGGGCACAGAGGACTCGAACTGCAGGCAGTGTTCAAAACCTAGGGCACTTTACATTTGCCTGGTAGTGTAACAATGCTTTCTGGTCCTTGCAGTCCTGACAGTCCTGATGTTGCTTTGGCCCTGCTGAGCACGGATGGGAGCAACCTTATGCCAAGCAACACTTCCATCAAACTTCATGGCCATGATTGTGCTGCACAGTCATGCTGCACAATAAGCATGAATGTTTCATAGCCAAGTGAAGAACTCTTCTTCCTCCTGCAGCTTTCTGCCCACCTCTAGGCTTTGTGTCCCTGTGTGGGCCTGATTGTCCTGTCACTTGGAGTGAGTGGAACCCTGATTTCAGCAAGACTGGAGGTCCTGAGATCATCTCTTGTTAATGTCAAGGGGAGCTGCATCGAAAAGCTGAGCTGTGTTTAGTGCCTAGCAATGTGCTCTTCTGGTCCTTGGTAACAGGAAATTTCATGCTCACAGGCAGACCAGACAAATGAAATTGGAAGAGGAATGAAATGCAGTACCAGTGGTGGCCTTGTGAGAGTTTTGCCTCACCTTTCACTTTCTTAAAGGCTTTCTGTTAACACAAGGAATTCACCCTTTCAGTTTGGTGACTGCTGCTTTCTGCTATATCAGCACTTTAGCCACAACAGTTGGAAACATTTAAAGACTGGCGTCAACTAAAGGTCAATCAGGAACAAATGCGATCTAAAGAACTTGGAAAGACTGGAAGAATAGCTCTTGCACCAAATGCTTTTCTAAATGAACACCTGAAGTGATGAAGCTACAGAGAGGATGGTTTGGGAGGCAGCCTTCCCACTTCAGCATTGCAGTCATGGTGATTAAATGTACGCTTTGGAAGGACGCACCGTTTTGAAGGGGCTTCCAGCCATCACTGAGTAAAGCTTACAGTGTATGACCTATTGCGTGTGAAGAGTTGGGATGACTCCACCTGCTATTCGTGCTCTGTTCAAAAGGCTGCCAGTACTTCAGCATGAATATGGGGACTTTGAAGAGTATGACAAGGGCTCTGTTGTTCACTGGTAACTACCAGTAAAGAGTCCACTAGATAAAGTGGATCATAAATGGCATCTGAAGTAGTCGTTCACCCCAGCAAAGGATATTCCAGGAGAGCAATGCAGGAAAAGGACTAACTCAAAGGAATTCACCACCACAGGTTATTCCCAGGCGACACCACTCTATGTAAGGAGGAACGGAAAACACGTGGCTTTATTCTCTGTGAAGTGTTTGTGGAGTTTTTGTCACCATAGCATCGAGTCACCAAATACAGAAAGGTCCCTCCCATGATTCATAACTGAACCCACAATGGCCGCTGCTGTTTTTCTCGCAGTCCTCACTCTGTCTGCTATGTAATAGCTGAATAGAACAATGCTGGACACTTACAGGCTTCTCCGTCCTCTCAGCGTTTTGTCCAATTTTGTTGTTTTCATATTTATGAGCAGCTCTGCTCTTCCCATCCTTTGGCAAAAGATACTGAAAGTTAGCATGGCATCAGGAGAGGAAGAGGGGGTAAAAAAAGCCCTGCTTGGGAAGTCTGCTTTCAAAATCCCTTTGAAATTCACATTCCCTCAGCAGTTGAGTTGCTGATATTGGCAGCAGAATATTGCTGGGTTTCCATCCACACCAAGCACACACCAGGCTACATGTGGCCTCAGAGCAAAGGCTTCTGTCTCTCCTGCTGGGACAGCCACACAGGAGGAAGATGTTTCCACTATAGGAAAGCATCTCCATCCAGAGAAGGTAGTACTGAGGCCGTTGCAAACAAGGGAGGCATGACTTGCTGCATTCTGTCCAGGGAGGAGTGTCCCAGACTTGTACAGCACAGAAACCAAAGCCTGAAAGGAGGCACTAATACCTCAAGGAAGTAACTAGCAGGAAACAAACACGACAATTTAAATTAAAGGGCAGTGTTGGCCCAAGGACAATAGGGTACAAATGGACTTCAACATATTTCAAGTGGCAAAGAAAGGGTGGCAGGTAACCAGGTGAGAAGTGAGTTACTGAAAGAGGTCCCTCAGGAGAAAGAGTGGGAATGGGGCTCCTGGCAGCTTAAGGATGCAGTTTGGTTGGGAGACCCTGCCAGGACCATCCAGAGCCAGAGCTCAGTGAGGCATGTGAGCTCTTCCAGACCACTTGCTTGAACAACTTCTGTTTTGGCATCTCCTAACTTTTGCATTGTTACCGCTCTTCCGGGGCACTCAGAGAGTGTCTGCAGATTTAGCTATTTTAATTCAGTGAATAAGGTGGCTTTCATATAGGTCTCATTTTGTATTAGCAGTAGAAAAAGAGAAGCAGAAAAAGGAAACTATCTGCATTTAACAAAGGCGATCTGGTGCCACCAGGGACCCTGGACACAATCCCCACACAGATTCTGTGCTCCAACACACAGAATTTGGCTTACCCAACACCAGCTGGGATGAAACAAACAGCGAATTGACTGCTGCCCAGCTAATGACCGCAAGTCTTTCTGGAAAATAAACTGCAGCCATCACAGCTCGGGGGATTCTTTCCCTGACAGGGATAACAAAAGTGAAGAAGGACAAGAAGCAGCATCCCTTGGATAGTCACTGCAGTATATAGTCTCTCCTTCAGGCTGGGGAAGGATCAGCATGAAAACTGATCCTTCCCAAAGAATATTTTGTGATGGAAGAATTTAGATTGTGAACCATCTGTGACTTGGAGTGACATGCATAGTTTATTAAATCTTTTCAATTCTGTGAAATAAAAAGCAAACATGAGTCCCCACACCCAAGCAAATATGCACATAGGTTCTTATGCAACTCCACCCCCTCTGGGTGCTTTTTGCCAGCTTCCGCAATGACTTCATTTAAACAAAATCCCAGGACAGGCACACTCCAGAACACTTCAACGTAACCTCAGCCTGAGCTTCCTTTTAAAGTGGCAGGTCTCTAAGTTTTTCTTTAGAATCATAGAATTATTAGGTTGGAAAAGACCTTTGAGTTCATCATCCGCTCCAACCTTACCTGTCCACTACTAAAACACATCCCTAAGCACTTCATCTTCCCAACTTTTAATTACCCCCAGGGGTGGTGACTCAGTCACCTCCCTGGGCAGCTGTTCCAGTGCCTGATAACCCTTTCTGTGAAGGGGTTAGATGTGCGTGCGTATTAGCATCCCATGTTGTCTAAGAGAAGCTAACGAGACCCATCTTATTCTGAGATTTGTGTAGGTGATGCTAATAGCTGTGTTGCTTGGGACTGCTGTTCTCATTTCTTTCTTTGTAAGAATAAAGGGAAAATATTGGGAATTAGGAGTGTCACCATACTCATGTCATCCCTTCCCTCCCCACCGCAAGCCTTATACAAAGAGCATAGACAAGCGCAAACCTTTGCATTGCGCAGAAGTAATAATCAATGCAATAATTGAGAATTTTTATTACATCATTGTTAAACATAGTAATAATGCTTTCATAAATTTTCCTTCTATAGGCAGTGTGTGTGACACTGTATGAGAGTTTAAACCTGGGCCACAAATATCACGGATTAATACCTGCACCCTCCAGACCATGGAAATGGAAAGTTGAGTTCACCTGTATATACAGTTCTGGTAACTGCCAGCCTATGCTTTGCTTTTCCTTCCTGTCACCTTCCCCAGGATCTTCCAAGCCTTCTTCCCTGTGACTTCTCTAGTAGTTGCCACGACACTTCCTACTCAACAAATACAGAAGTCCATAGGGGTCTTTCAGTATTATCAGTAAGATTTGAAGTCCTTTCCCCAAGAACAGTGAGGAGACTGCTCTTGGCTCAGGCCCATGCCAGCATGAGCAAATGGTGCTGGATGGAAGCCATGGGAGAAATGCCTCCTTCCGTTAGGTGGTTCTCATAAAACAACAAGTAACATCATTTTCCTCCCTTTACTTCAGTTTTTGACTTTTATAAAGAGAAGCCAATTATGAGGATTTACTACATCAAAAGTCATACAGGACAGTGTAATACAGTGCTGTCTCTGGATGCAATACCATATGATGCAAAGCCATATCCATATAGATTTTTTAATGAAAAGACTCCCTTTGTCCTTGTCACAAATTACGTCTGCATTTTTAAAAGATCTCATCACCACTTATGACATTAAAATGCAACCTGAAAGTATGTTTCAAATATTAAGTTAAAAATATTAACCTAAAAAGACATAAAAGTGGAGCTGACCCAAGAACTAGGGCTGTGGGTTTATAGATTTACACTGCTGAAGTGCTGATCGCTAAAGGAACTGAGCACAATTAACCTTGGGCTGTCAGCGAGATAGCTGTCCCTGTCCAGAAATCTGGCTGCGGGTCCATCCCACCCCACCCCGTCCCATCCTTAACACTGGGAGAGGAGCAATAGAGCAGCCTGACCTGCAGGAAGGCTGTTGGGATGTGGAGGTGGACTTTTTTTGTGAACCGTTAGTAGCACAGCAATGTTTCTGTCTGGAAAGGAGAGGATGAAGTTCTTAGTGCTTTTCTGTTGGAGCACGCAGAAAAAAATAATCACCAAGGGCTTTGGGTAATATTCAGGGCTTCTGTCAACACAACCCAAATTACCAACATGCTTACCATAGAAGCAAACCTTGGGAAATCACATCAGGTGTTTAGCAACCAGTGATCTCATAGTTTTTCTTACTTGAGCAGTGCAGGATGAAAGCCTCCTACGAAGCCTGAGCAGACAACTGACATGTCCCAGCCTGTTTCCGTCAATGGCTAAAAGAAGTCATGGCAGACGCTTTAACAAAATCTCCCTCTGTGTGTGTAATTATCTCTGAAACTACAGTGGGGGATGGTTGTCTCTCTCTATATGGGCAGCCTTCAAAGGTGGGAGTGATATTTGAGGATCTATGCGGCCCTTTGGGTTTCAGAGGTAGTTGAATATGGTCTTGGAATATCCCTTTGCACTCACTTGAAGGAGAACACTTGCCTGGGACGTGTAACTTCTGAGGCCCAGTGGTTTCGCACGGGTTAGCCCATGCACGAGATGGCAAACACTTTGGGGAGGGAAATCTGAGTGGGATTTTTGAAGAGCCTTGCTTTCCAAGCCCTTCTAAGTCTCCTTCTCTGCCACCCACAAAGCCCCAATGTCTATGCCAAGGCAGAGGTTGCAAAGGACAGTTATGTGACGAGAGTTACAGGGAAATAAACCAGGAGCATCTGATGTCACCAGACACCCCACAAAACACGCAATACAGGATTATCAGGTTCGATCTCTACTCCAAAGCCAATTATAATGTGATAGTGGTGAACATCTCCATAGTCCACTCCTCCCCTTTCTGGGTAGCTGCTGTGTAAATTTGGCCTTAGGACCTGAACTAGAGAACATGTTAACCCATTTCCACTTAATTTGTCCCTAATATCCTGTTAAAACTCTGTGGTCTTTGCAAATGCTCTCTGTGAGAGTCTGAATGAAGTGGGGAATCAAGGAAATTCATCTTTTTCCCTTCAGGAACTGTCTTGCCAAGAACTGAAATAAGCTAAGAAGGTCAATTCCAGAATATTTAATTTATTTTTTCCTGAATTCACAGACTGGATTTTTTTTTAAGGAATGTTTTTGTTTCAGTGTGAGTAATATCCCATTAGTTTTTACTTCATGTTCTAGTGATTCAGAAATCCTTAGTGAAATGTCAAATCTTTTCAGACAGGTTTCGTAAATAATCTGGAACTAAATCTTTTGAACTCTTCTTTTTCTTTCCTCAGGAGCTTAGCCAGAATGGTGAGATCCCAGGAAGAAAGGACTGCGATGCTATAAGTTACAACTTTATGATGGTGTAAAAATAAAAAAAAAGCCCCAAACAATTAGTGTTATACCTAACACTTATTTATGAGTGTACAGAAGCGATTTGAAAGCTGTAAAATCCCTTGCCAGCCTTGTTTAAGCTCACCCTGTGAAAGACATGGATACCAGTCACTTTTATTACTGGCAGCGCAGCAACTGAGTATTTTAGAGCTTGTTAAATAAGTTGGGACAGATCCACAGATGGTGTAAATCAAACTTCTGCAGTTATTCCAACAAAGCTCTGGTCACAGAGGGTTCTTTGGAGTCATTGCACAACTGGTGCCACCCTAGAGAGCTCATACATCAGGTGCAACTTCCATGAGCTGCAGACATGCCAGACTTTTGCCGCCAATATGGCAGCTCTCCACCCCACGTCCCCAGTGGAGCCGTTGGAAGAAGGGGCCAAGCTGTCATGAGCTCTGTCAGCCAGCCAGGCTGGCATTTCAGCCCTGCCTGGTGCTGGTCACCACCCCCACCTTGCTTTCCTGGTGTATCTACTGAAGCACTTCAGTCCAACCTCATCCATTCCCATCCCCTTGCTGCTGTAGTGCTACATTCAGCATCACGAAAATGGCATCTCTGAATAGATTTAACCAACAGTGGAGAAATTACCATTTTTAGGGGAATATAAGGGTAGAGATCAATAGCTGGAATGTGTTGCTCCCCACTGGGAAGGGGAGGAGGAGCTGGCTGCTGCCAATGTGCATTAGCACAATGCTTCAGGATGACTAAATCGCTCAAGGGAAAAGGGTGGTGAAACTTGATTTGTGTTGCTGTCAACTGCAAAAATGCACTTATCACTGACTTCTCCCACAGCCAAGGAAAGAGCCTGCATCCAAACTATCACCAGCACCTGGTGTAGCTGTCAATATGTTCAGTTCCCAACCTCCATGACATGGCAGTGACAAGGACGTGACACTCCAGGTGCCCTCTCCCCTGCTGAGCTCAAGCTAGAAACAACTGGATGCAGTCTGCAGCTGTGTCCTTATCTCCCATGGAACACCGCAAGTCATAAAAGCCACCTCATGAGATGTTATAAAAAGCATATTTTCACCCTTTCCTGCAACTTCCAAGGTTCTGTTCTCTCCTTGTGGATAGCTCTACCTGTATCAACCTCATCCTCAAAAGGCTTTTGTCCAGCAGCAGCTCCCAGCTTTGCTGAGGTCTCCTAGAGATGCCACAGGGAGCGTTTGGTGTTGAAATGGGACTCACCCAGCAGCACACTAATGGGGAGGCCACTTCCTGCAGTCAAGAGTGAAGACCCAGATTTTGCCTCTGCGAAGCTGTAAATCCTCAGTGACTGCAACTTCAGCCTGCAGGAAGCTGGGGCTTCTTTTCAGTTTTCTCTTGAACTACAACATCACAGGTGACAGCTCTTGCTGTGCTGGTGCCATCTAGTCATAAATTCAAATCAGAGTGACTCTGCATCTTCCCTCATGGATTTTATCTCTCAGGTCACTCTTTCTCAGCAGCTGAGGTATGAGCAGTTTCATGTCTAAACTTGTAGTCATCGTTCTGTGGCCATTTATCAGACATGATACGTCACGTAGCTGCATCTGATTAGAGAGGACTGTGTACACATGCCTCCTCTGTAGCTGCAGTATTCTTCAGTTGCGCCGAATGTGTGAACTCATGAATGATGCTCATGTGAATAATCATCTAGAACAACTAGACGTTTTTCCAGCTGGCTCACTCAGATACGCCTCTGCCTTTGCTCCAGAAGCCTCATTTCCCCTTGTTCCCAGTGTGAGCTGTCACTTAACTTTGCCTGTATTTTAGGTGCGTGCAGCAAGTGTCACTGCTTTCTCCAGCAGCTTCTGTACTTCTGGTGCTCTAGAAGTACTCTGGTTTCTCTAGCAGCTTCTGGTGCTTTTCTCACCAGCTTCTGTACAAAGCTGCTGAGAAATGCCACTGGCATTTATCTCAGACTTTTCAGTCCTGACATGACTTTCAAATGTCCTTTTTCTGTTGCTTTCACACACTCCTACCTGATCTTGATGGCCCGGAGCATGCTAAGCATCTGTGTTTAATTTGGCTTGAAAAGCACCAACATAATTCTGGCTTTTGCTCCCTATCCATTTGTCCGGGGCATGGGAGGCTCCTTCACCCACCAAACCTCTTCCATGTCCGTGTCTGATTTTCAAATAATATGTCAGTTGTTAGCAGTATCCTAGGAGGGCTGGCATTTGTTTGCAAAGCTCCTCTTGGCAAGGGGACAGGGAGCTTGCAGTTGCTGGCAAATAACACGGGCCTCCCAACAATAAAAATACATTTCTTTTTTCACCTCTGGACTGTGACAGAGGTGAGGAGGATGACTTTAGCTGCAGCATGTTACATGAACTGGATGAGCGTCAGCTGCCCAACTGCTGTGGCGTGTATCCCCACCCCTTCTCCTGCACGTGCAGTCTGATAGGCTATGGGACCATGGCACATTTTGTGTCAAATTAATCACTGCTATTTGCATGTAGAGATGCACAAAGCCTGCCAGGATTTTAAGTCTTCAGACACTTTCAGCACTGGGAAGCAAGGTGAGAGCTCACGTCCCACTGCTGAAACTGCTCTTACTGAACAAAGCATGAGACCTCTGCAGGTTCTTGTAACATCACGGGCGGCAGAGCGATCTCTGAGTGAAAGCTCTCTCAGCTGTGCTCTCTCAGGGCACACCAGCTGCCTTGCCCTGCAAACACAGCAGGCAGCCCTTCTCGGAGCCACGCCGTGTGCTTACCCAAGAAGCATCTCAAGAGCACGTTCTGTGTCAGGGCTTCTCTGGAAATACCTTTGCATTGCTTCACACCCCAAATAATTGCTTAAGCCCCCCTCCCTCCACTGCTCACAAGCATTTTAACTCCTGCCCCATCCCGCTTGCCAATTTTCCTCAGGCACCGTTATGCAGAGCGGGATTTGGCATGCTGCAGCATGGCGTTTGCTTCCTCCCACCCCCAGGGAGACCTCTCCCATTCCCCAGCTCCCCCAGCAAGCGGTGATGTTGGCATTTGGACCACCGTGTCCCTGCTGGAGCAGCAGACCCCACAGCTGGGCAGAGAGGCACACACACGTGGCAGCCCTCTCTCTCTGCTCTGCTCTGGCAGCACTCGCTCTCCTTGTTTGGCCTCCTGATCTTTTGCACCAAAGGGCATAATTTTGGGAGAAGACTTCAGAGGACAGCCAGCCATGGCTGGAGTTTGTGACATAGAGGAGGCATGGCATGAGTATCCCTCTGGACGCTATAGCTGCCGGCAAACTAAAGAGAGCCAGGACAAGGACCCAGCCGCCAGCCGCATAGATTGAGTAGAGTGTTACTTCATCCTGCACGCTCCCTGGTGTTAATCTGTCCTGGACCAAATGGTGCTCTCCCTGCCAGAGCCCAGGCACTGGAGAGCAGGGTCAGCGAGGCCACATGGTTTTGGGGATTGGAAGGACGCGCACTATCTGGACAGGAGCCGTGCTGAGCCCCACATCCCCAAGCCAGAAAGCAGACCCAGGCTGATTTTATTTACCAGTACTGACGGAGGTGTCCCCAGCTTCCCACCTGATCACTGTTTGTGTGTCCAGTGCAGATGCAATGCCTTGCACATGTCTGCCCCTTCCCAGGGGAGCCACTCCCAGACCCCATCACGGCACAGGTCAGTTTGTACTCCCCAGTGCCACCATCTGCTCCCTGCTGCTGGTAGCTGCTCCCAAACATCAGCTGTTTTAAGCTGTGATAGTCCTCTGGGAATCTGCCTCTATGTATCTACCTATTGGCGACTTAGCCAGTACTGGTGGAAAGAGTTAGACATTCCCAAGAGGATGCTCGAGGCAGGCACTGGAGTGCTCAGCCTGGGAAGAGCACACTGTTTTAGCATCTTTCCCTTGAGATGTCCTCCAGCTGCTGCTGCAGTTTGGCATGAGATGTGGCCCTCCCTGTCCTGTGAAAATCTACTAAAACCCAGCCAAGGTACAAGCTGTTTAAAAGCAGTGCCCGTCTACACAGCAGACCTGATTTCCTACAGGGTTTTGCATTCTTAATGACCATTCTGGCTTCCAGAAAGAAGTAAGTGCCAACTGGAGGCTTTTTTTTTGCAGCAGGAACATTTTGAAAACCACTATGCCGTGCATGTCCTCTGGAAAGTTCTAAATTGCAAGCTCCTGTGGCCACTTTTTCCAAAGTTTGGGATGTTTTTGCATCTTTTTCCTCCCTATACTCACTTATTTTTGTGAAATTAACGAGGGGTTAATTCTATGTGTGACATCTGGCTGAGTCAGCCAGTGGCTTCACAGCTTAGCAGGGGAGGACAGGCAGATAAACAACCAGACACACATGCCCACGCACGTATGCGCACACACACACACACACACGTGACTGCATAAGCCGTGTCTCTTAGAAACCTGGATCCACAGCAGTGGTAGCCCATGGTTTTGGCCAGTGGTGGATGTTTGTACGATGCAGTGACCCACAGGCAGGCTGGTGGGATGTCACCCACGGGAAATGGGACTGGTTCTTCCTTTTGCCCTTAAAAAATTCAGCAACTTGGAAAGTTTTCTTCAAAGACTACTTGGATAACAACAAAAAGTACAATATTAATCAAAAGTAAGTGGGAAGTGATTTTTCTCCACAGGGGAGGCACTCACGCCACATGGACCCGTGCTCAAGCCACCCCTAGACTCTGCCTGGGCACTGTCTGGGTGGCACTTTTGGCCGGAGACAAGACTGTGCAAACACTCATTGCGTGTTCGTGCTTGGGCCCCGTTCCTGACACTGCCCAGCTAACATGCACTTCTTTGTGCGTGTTTCTACAGCTGCAGCAAGACTGGGTTTTTTTTACACAAGTGGTTACAAGGAAAATTGCATTGATCCCTGTGAGGCACGTCTGTGCTCGGGGCTGAAGCACCATGGGAGAGTCCAGAGGAAGGGTAGTTCTGAGTTCAGAGTGACATTTCATCCAGGAGTTATAAACTAAGCACACAGCTACACACTGGGAATAGATGGGTTATCAACAGCAGCATGTGGGCATCCTCCAATTTTCCTCTGGCTTTGTCTGGGTCCTTCGCAAAGCAGATACGAAGACATCATTGAAAAGGGAACCCAGATGCATGCAAGTGAGAGAAGCAGGGGAACCCGACTTCCACAGCCACCTAAATTTTAGGAGGAGGTGACATACAAATAAGCAAAATTTATTTTCCTACCATGCTGATAATCTCCTGCATAGCAGAAAAGGGTTTGCTGTCTGCAGAAGTTGTGCTTCCAAACAGGCCATTTGCGGCTACAGCGTCCAGTCCTGGTGCAAAAGATGACAGCTTAAATCAATTTGGGAAAGGCAAAGCCACACAGGTTGGCCAAAACAGTCTTTGCAGCATCAAGGCACAACACAGCAGTTACAAGATTCAGGTTTACTTTGATTGTTGCCCTCCTGCAGGACTGATTGCAGGGAATAATCATGTTTTGACACTCAACAGAGGACACAGATAGAGATAGAATGTGCAGTTTGTAGGTACAGGAGGAGACTGAGCTTATGGCTGTGCCTGAAGCCCTGCAGACTCCCAGGTTTCTTATCCCAGAGAAATGAAACAGGTGGCAAGGGCAAGCAAGAAAGTGAAGGCTGGCAAAGCACTTTTGAGGAGTTCTTGATTGATTTGGTCTCACTAACACTGTGCAGAAAAGCTTCACACAGACATTGTCTGGAGACCCAGAAGGGCCTCATCACATCCATTTGCCTCTGTTGCTGAGTCCATCCAGCTGCCAGGGCCACAGCAAGCGTCTCCATCAGCTGCCTTCCTGCTGCTTCCTGAAATAATAATAATTTTCGTACAGAGAGGGAAAGGACCAGTCATTGTCAGCAGCTGATAGCTCTCCCACAACCAAGTTGTGATAGGACCCACAACCAAGACACACCAATAAATGTTTGTGAGAATCTCATTCAAATGTGTCCATCCTCTTTCTGTAAGAGTTAAAAAGCTTTGGGGCCATCTGCCAGAGCAATGAACAGTGTCCAGAGCTGCCCGCACCAGGCTAAGCCAGGAGCTGCTCTCAGCATGGCCTATGGAGTTCAAACACTTCAGCATTTGCTCTCAGTCAACCCCTGACTGCAGAGTCCAGTAATTATCAGCTGATCACATCTGAAATGTGGAGCAAGCAACAGCTTAAGGGAGTGAGCATTGCAACGAAAATACAGAATCCACACTCGGACATTATTTTTTGCAAGAATGAATCAAAGCTCCTTACTCTGCCAGTACTGTGTGACAGCGCTAGTTATTTTCAGAACTGGAGCTGGAGGTGCTCATACTCTGGAGAGGACATTGCTCCTAAGCAAGGCGCAAAGGATCCACTTCTAGTCTGAGCCAGGATTACTTGGAGAGCTGGGCCTTTGCACCTGGTTTGTTTGGCTGCTGCTGTCTTCATTCAAGGGTACAAGCACAGAGAACTTGTGCAAGCGGTTCCTGCTAACGCGCTTGCATAGTCAAAAGGCAGTGGAGCAAAACCACACTTGAGTTACAGCTGAACACACTTGATGGGGGAGACACTGATGTACTTCACTATATTTAGATCAGCCTGGATCATCTGAAAGCACAAACTGCAAAAAAAGGAAGAAGGAAAGAGAAGGCATTTTCTCTCATAAGGCTGTTACAAAAGTAGTCAGAGAGAAGTTAAAAGGGCAAAGAAAATATTAACACTTATTTGCATCACCGGCTGCAAGAGAACAGACAGTTTCTTAAGCAAATATCTGATTACTGGGAGCAGATTATGGGGAATTAAGAAACCAAGAGATAAGATCAGGAATAGTTAATAAAAAGCTTGGGATCCATAAAACCGTAAAAGGGAAAGGCTATACAGGGCATGCTGAAGGAAATGGGGAAAGAAATTAGAGATGCTTTAGCAAACCTTTTCAGAAGTTCAAGAGAAATCCCTTGGGACTGGAAAATGTAACAAAAAGCGAGTGCTGGGGAAAGCAGCCTGAGGGCAAACCAAGGCTACACCGGGTTTGTTGGAAATCCACTGCCTGGAGGTCTTAAAGCTCTTTGAAAGATCAGTTTGGAGAAATACTTAGAAAAGCATGAAAGTACCTCCCTAAGTTCCTTGAATTCACTGAGGTTGTTATTGGCAGAGAAGAACAAAGCAGTGGCACAAGATGACAATTTCTGAAACAAAGTCTAGCTTGAAAAGTATTTTTGAAAGGAGAAAATGAGAGAGACACCCGAGGAAAGACCAGATGACCTGTGCAAGAAGAGAAAAACTCACTAAGGCATATTTGTTGCAATTGCCCTTTCAGCTTCAAACCGTGGACAATTCATATGGCAAACCTGGGGGTTCTGGCCAATGGCAAGTTGAATGTGAGCCAGCAGTGCCCTGGCAGCCAAGAGTGTCAACCGTGTCCTGGGGTGCATCAAGCACAGCGTTGCTGGCCAGTAGTGGGAGGTGATTGTCCCACTTTACTCCACACTGGTGCAGCTCCGCCTTGACTATTGTGTGCAGTTTTGGTTGCCACAGTATAAAAGGGGTATCAGACTACTGGAGAGCATCCAGAGGAGGCTACAGAGTTGAGGAAGGGTTTAGAGGGGAAGCTGCATGAAGAGCAGCTAAAGTCTCTTGGACTGTTCAGCCTGGAGGAGACTGAGAGGAGACCTCATTGCAGTCTACAGCTGCCTCACAAGGGGAGGAGGAGGAGCAGGCACTGATTTCTTCTCTTTGGTGACCAGTGATAGGACCCGAGGGAATGTCAGGAAAGTGTGCCAGGGGAGGTTTAGGTTGGGTATGAGGAAAAGGTTCTTCACTCAGAGGGTGGTGGAGCACTGGAACAGATTCCCAAGGAAGCAGTAAAGGCACCAAGGCTGACAAGATTCCAGAAGCATTGGGACAACGCCCTCAGATGCATGGTGTGAATGTTGGGGTTGGACTTGACGATCCTGGTGGGTCCCTTACAACTTAGGACATTCTATGAGAGTTTTGTAAAGCAGTTTTAAGTTTGGTTAAAAACCATAAGACTGCATATGACATTACAAAGACAATCACACCTCCAGCCCTGTGTCACATGCTGAAATAGTAATCTGGCTCTCCTCGTTGGATTTAGCTAAATGTTATAACAAACCTCCATGGCCTTGCCTGGATGACAGCAGGGATGAGGCAAAGAAGACAGCAATACAACTGCAATATTGCAAACAATACTGAAGCAATAGGTTTGCATTGCTTTCATTAAGTAGTTGTGATTTAACTAATAAAAATAAATCTGAAAAATTCTTATCACAGAAATATACAAAAATAAAGACAAAGGTAACATAGAAATGAAAACATAGAATATAATTATTTAAAAAAGATTCTTAATACTAGTAAAATGTTTCACGAGGTGCTATGGTTTTGTCATTTCCATCTAAGCTCTCCCACCAGAATCAATTCACAGGAAGTAACACAAGGTTAATGTATGTCAAATTTCTTCTTCTTTACTTTCTATATTCTGTGTAGTAGCTTTTCTATTGAGTTTTAATTCCTTTAAATTGGAAGTGTGGCAGCTTCTCTCTCTCTTGCTATAATGCAACTGTAACTTCTGTCTGTGGTAGCATTTCAAAAGTAGCTAACTGGAGGGAAAAAAATCTAATATCAATGTTGTAATTAATTCCATCCATCTCATAAAACAGCAGGTGTGGCAACCTCATCTGTGTGTCCTGCTAACAACAACACCCCGCTGCACTGGCCAGCGAGCTGCTGTGCCTGGCCAGGCATCCCTGCAGTCTGCTCGGGCAGAGGAGACTGCCCAGGGTGGCCAGAGGAGACTGCAAGGGATTTCACTCTCAGCAGATGCCCAGAGATCAGTGCTAGGGAAGAGCTTTCCTAAAATAATGTAATGACCTAGAAAGTAATAAAATGCAAATGTAACAAGAGAAGTGTTCTGAAATACCAGGGAGAAAAGGAGACAGCCACAATGAATGAATGAGTTTTAAAGAAGTCCAGCTGGTGAATCAGCACCAGTGGGGACCAGTGCTGAACTGTGGCTGTAAGGTGAGGAACGCACACACAGAAAGCCATTGGGCCAACAGGGAGTCTGGAGAGCAGCACGTTTCATAAGGCTTGGAGAGTGCAGCCAGTATGGTTGTAATCATAGCACAGAGATACCAGGATACAGGGCAGGTAATGAGAGAACCCATATAACACTCCACCTCAAACCCTGAAGTCAGAGATGAAAAATTACAAGCAACTTCAATCACGTAACTGCAATGTTTAAGTAACTGGGCTGAACGAGTACCAGGAACCTCTGTGAGACTTGCGTGCAAATTTCTTAGTTAATCCTGAGTCCCATGCCATCCTGCTGGGGGAAGCCAGGCAGAGGAGATCAGGGTCAAGCCAAGAGGTGACAACAAAGCCTTTCAACTGCATTCACATACGTCCAGTTCATTCACAACTGGAAATCTCCTAATTTAGCAAAGTAACAGAAGACTTAACAGGATGCATGTACTTCCAGCCTGGCCTGTCTCTGTTGGAAGAACTTGTTGAAATAATATCTAGAGGTCTGGCTTGAGGGCATTCTGGGGAGGTAGGTGTTACATCCTTATTGCTTTCTAGGTAAAAAGGGAGTGATTAAAGGCCTGGATCAGAACAGGCTCATTTATAGAGAAATATAAATGCCTATCTCAATTTTGAAGTTTGCTTCCAAAGGGCATCTGAAAGAAGTAAGGCAGTGCTTTATGGACAGCTTTAAGACTGCAGAATCCTTTTCATACCTCTTAATCCAAAAGCAAACAGGCAAACTAAAGAGATTAGCTCAGAAACTGAGCAGAGGCCCAGGGATGCAGCACCTCCAGCATCACTCTCTGCTGGGGCTACAACAACGGCATGTGCAGAGGGCTCAGAGCAGGACAGACCCTTGGTGTCTCACTCCCATCTCTGAGCTGCTCCTCTGATGAGCTCCTTTCCATCCCCCAAAATCCCTACAAGGAAGCCCAACAACTGATGCTGCAGTTCCTGCATTTCTCTCCAAGTTTCTGACAATCCCCGGGCATCGAGGAAGGGGCCCTTTCTGCTAGATCCTCAGCTGGCTGGGCCTTCACAGAACAAAACCACAGCCTGAAACTGCAAACAGCAATTCTCAGGCAGATCACAGGGTCTTCAACTTCAGAAGCAGTGCAGGCTATATGTGTTAATTTGCAGTTAAAGCCTATTTATCTGGAATGGCACTGGAGGGTGTCCTGGCCTTTCCCATATCACAGCAGTTGGAACTGCCAGAAGAAAAAGGCGTTGAAAGTTAATAAAAAAACCCCGAAACACACTTATTAAAATACTTGGAAAACTTCGTAGTTTGGCTTCATACCGTAGAGTGAGTATGTGCAAACTTGACGGGGCTTGCCTGCCTCCCTAGCAGACTGTCTTGAGTTAGGAAAAAAATCACCTGGCACCTGATGCCGTGTTAAAAAGCCCCTACCATGTCAGATGCTGTTGTAATTTGCCCTGGAAATGCCTCTGAAGCAAAAGAATGTGTGAGCACAAGTCCAGAACTCCAAAACAGGGGAAATTCTGTTTTTTACACAGATCAGTGGATACAGATGGTGTTTTATTTATTTTACTTATTTTGACGGACATTGCAGCTACTCTCCCAGAGCAGGCTCTTTGGATACCACAGTATCAAGCGGGCTGGCCATATCTGGAGCCATTTCAGGGAAAATCTAGCCCTGTATTTAACCTCATTCTTTTATTTACTTACCACACTAATTAGGTCAGGTGGAGGGAAGGCCAACAAGACAGGTAGGATGGACTATTTGCATAGCTGTGAGCAGTTTCTATCTGATTGAGTGGAGTGGATTGAATCATAGGTGGATTGTAGGTCAAGAGGTTGTTTGAGTTTCACATTCATGGATGCACTCTCCACACCACTCCACAGCACTAGGAGCTGCTAGGTCATGAACTGAAGCCTGGATTTCAAGCTGCTGAAGATCAGGACTGCTGTGGTTATGTATCCATGCGGCACCCCAAGGACAAACCCTATGCTGATTCAATGACGGCTGCCCACTTTCCATCTCAGCTGTGTCCTCTGCCTGAGAGTGTGAGCTTTGGTGGTGTTAGAGACTCTGATTTATCTACAGCTGAAGCCATCCTTGATCTAGTATTGAGTTCTAGGGTAAAAGTTTAAAGACATATTAAGTACCAGCTTGAGATTCTTCACCTAATCCTTGTACCTCCTGTGCCACTGTTTCTCGGGGATGTGGAGCCTTTGGCTAACATTCAATTCTTATATTTGGGATTATCCTGCAGAACATCATGTTTATCCTGCTTCCTTTAAAGTGCAATGACTGCTTCAGGACCAGGATGCAGTATTGAATTTTGCACCTGTTGTAGCTTCTATGAGTGCAAGGTGTTGGACTTGCTGGCCTTTTCCCTCAATGAGCTCTCAGAGTTCTCAGGTATAATAGATGGAGCCTTATGGCTTTTTTTTATAGTAGGTAACTAATTTGTACTTTTCATTTCGCTTCAGCTGTACTATGAGCACATCTTCAGTGGTGGACCAGGGAGGCCGCTATAGAAGATTGGAGCTACATGTCCCACATCCTACAAAGCCCCAAGACAGGGCTATGTGGAGGCACAGGACAAGTTCAGAATAGGCAGGCTGTGCAGTGGTCACTCAGATCCATGCAACACCATGTGTAAGGAAGACAGGAAGGAAAGGATTTTAAGCCTCCCTGCCCATATTTTCTGCCAAAAATGACTTCTGCTTAAAGAGCATTACAGTGCTGAGCAGCCAGCGCCTTGCTTAGTTTGAGTGACTGAACCCAAAATATCTGTGGAAGAAGTGCACCTTAACTTCCCTGTATGGTAATGACTGCTCTTAGGGCAATCCTACCTGTAAACACTGCAATGGTCCTTTGCACCCTGGAAACACATAGTATCAGATGTCATCTGTTCCCAAGGACTTAATAAAGATGAGAGATTCCTGGCAAAACCAAGAACAGAACTCAGCTCTCCAGACCCCTTCGCCCTATCTCCTCCTTTCACAGGAAGCTCCCTGAAAGGCTTCTCAGTAGGAAAAAGGCTGTTGCGGGAGGGATGGAAAGGAGCCCACACAGTGGAAGGTATGCACGTGCCTGCCTCCTGCAACTTCTCTATTATCAGTAAAGAACAAAGAAACAGCAGATGTATATCTGATGTGTTTACATGAAAGCTGCAGTATTTACTGATGCTTTTAAGTTCATATTTTACTTCAGTCAAGGATCAAAAAAAACCGTAGAGAATATCTTGCAGTTAGTTAGCTAAACACCTTTTCCTGCCTTTGGATTGGGCAGGACAGATACTCACAATAAACTTTATCTGGGGGGCAGTTCAAGGAATTGGCAAAAAAGTCCTAAATACACTAACTCAAGGTCACTCAGCCACTCAAAGCAGTGCAGGCTGGCTGAGCAGTGACTGTAAATCATCACATTTGGCATTGATTCGGTGGCCTATGTGAGACGTGTGTGAGTCTGCACACAGTTCCTGTGGGAGGAGCATCATATCCCAACTGCCAGCTGCAGCGGCAGTAACTGGTTGCTGCTAAGAGCAGGTCCAAACGCCACTAGGCATGGAAAGATAATTTTCCACCTAATCACTGGCAGTTCCAGTCAAAGTATGTGGAATGTGGCCAAATCTGCCACCTGAGCCCATTTTGATTGAGCTATAAATCCAAGAAATTGCAGTCTGTAAGCACCAGGACAGCCTGCCTACTCCTGCCCATCACACCATGTCCTAGCAGTGGACACAATGTCAGGGTGTTTCTTCTTGTCATTCGAACAACTTTCTGGGAGCTACATGGGCACCATCACTACCGCATCCCAATACATCCCAATGACCCAGTGAGACAGGGGATTTTACAAATTGGAAACTGAGAGACAGCAGAAGTGAATTGCCTATGTTTTTTTCATCACTATCTGGTTCAGACAAAAAATACTTGGTCTCTTGAATAGAAGTTCAATGTCTTCCACACTGAAACACCCATCAGTGAGAGCCTGAGAGAGCAAATGCACTGTCAGGCTCAGCAGTTAAAACTCTCCACTCACTTGTTGGGATGTCAAGAAATTACCTGTATGGCCAAGTTGTTTCCACAGTCAGCTCTGAGGTGTGTGGCTCTGGTCAGTGAGAGAGGCAGGGTACTAACTAAATGGAATATTCTGATACAAGACTTGTGCTACTTGAAGAATACATGGAAAAATAAGGAGAAAAAGCAGACAATTCCTTTTAGTCCTTAATAATGGAAAGTCTGAATCCATTTTGCACTGTTGCATCCCTGTTATCACTCTAGATAGTCCACAACACAAAACAGCTATGATGTAGCATAAGCTAGAGCAAAGCTTATAGGGAGCTACTGATGCAAAAATAGAAACCTCCTACACCAAATGAAATAAGTGCTGTGCATGCACCGAGACGCGTGTGAGAGAGATTGCTTGTAAATATTCTCTGCAGTTTGTGTAGGAGTTGTGTGGAGGCAGCCTGAAGACCTTTGGAGGCAGAAAAAGTAGCTAATGGGCAATTATTCAGCTGAGCATCTGGGGATAAGGGTTTTAATATATGCTAGAAACTGTGGACTGAAGTTATCAAATTGTGCCCTGGCGAACTTAAATAAAAAAGGCCTGAGGCACGCACCGCTGCCTTGTACAACTCTATGCCATGAGCAGGGTTTCAGAAAGGCAAGAAAGTGTTGCTCTTCTTATCTTGCACCTTCGCATTAGAGGCTGCTCCTTGCTTCCTTCCACATGGCTTCCTTAGAGCACTGACAAGCTCTGCCTCTTTGGGTTGATATTTTTCTCTGTTGCTTGAGACAGTTTCATTCACTTTTCTACTTATCTAAGGTTTATATTTTCAGCCAAAAAAAAGTTCAGGCGTTGCCAAGAAAGACAGGAGGAGGAGAGGGAAAAAAGTTACGTACCTTCACTTTTCAACAATTTGGTAAATGTGAGCAAATTTTAATGTGCCCTATAGAAACATGTCTTCTTCCACTTCTTCTTTTTCTTTCCCACCAATACCAGATCCTGCAGTTTCCAACACTTCCCCAGTGCCAGAAAACATGTACTTTTTTCTACTTTTTTTTTAAAAATAGTTCAATAATTCAATTCCACAATTTTCTTTTTTAAAGTCATTCAAAAGACAAAATCTAGGATAAAACATTTCAAAGTAAAAGCCACATATTTGACAAGAGATAACTAACCAAAAATAGACTATTAAGGACAAAGTCCAGGCATCTCTAGACCTATCTTATGAAAGGATTTAGCGAACAATACAAGGCTCATCTTTCTTAGAAAAAGGATTGAATATACATGAGCAAACAGTTTAAATCCACTACATGAGTTTAATTTGTTAACTGTAGATGTTTTATAGCTTCAGCAGATCTGAAAGCTCATGAACATTAATTGTGAGCTCATTCTGAACTCATCTCACTGAGTCAAGTATCTTTGGTTACATTTCATCTTTACTTTGGCACAATGTGGAGAGGACCAGGTGCTCGCAGAGGTGTGTCTGGCAGCTGTACAAGCGGCTGGCCCAGAGCAGTAGGAATCCCAGAGTCATAGAATCACTAAGGTTGGAAAAGACTTCTAAGATCAAGTCTAACTCTCAGCCCAAGATCACCATGCCTAGTAAACCATGGCCCAGAGTGCCACATCTACATGTTTTTTGAACACCTGGTATGGTGACTCCACCACTCCCCTGGGCAGCCTGTTCCAATGCTTGACCACTCTTTCAATGAAGAATTTTTTTCTAATATCCAATCTAAACCTCTCCTGGTGCAACCTGAGGCCATTTCCTCTTGTTCTATAACTTGTTACTTGCGAGAAGAGACCAACACCCACCTCACTGCAACCTCCTTTCAGATAGTTGTAGAGAACAACGAGGTCTCCCCTGAGCCTTTTCTCCAGACTGAACAGCCCCAGGAAACAGTACTTTCTAAGACTGGATATAACTTATGAATCAGTGGCCATGCGGTTCCTTTGGTGACACTGAAGCAGGAGATGCATCATTTCCTCCATGCCATTGTGATATTCCCCGGGGACTTGGATGTTTCAGAAAGGGAGGAATATTTCTCAAATTTACTCAATGACAGCTGTAAGCTTTGATTGATTGCTTGAATTTTCACTTCTTCAAAACTTGTCCAATTGGAAATTATATGAACTTCCAAAGAACTAGAGGATGTGCAGCAGGAAGGTACCTCTGCCCTGAGATCTGTTCTCAGTTATCACAGGTACATACATAATACAATCTCTTACAAAAAAAAATCAGGGTCCATTTAAAACATCGTATGTTGCTTACCCCAATACTCCTGTTAAAAAGCAATCCTATGGGGCTCAGCATCTGCTAATCTGCTGTCTTGATTTATCTATGGTCAGCTCTGCCTTTGGTCTTACCTCACTTCTGTCCAGACTCTGAAATGCCTGGACTCTTTGATGGGCAGCAGCCACATCTCCCTCCACCTCATCCTGTCAGCTGAAACCAGCCTGACAGTTGAATGCCCTCTTATAACACAGGCTTGCCCACCCTCTGTTGTTTGTGACGCCCGCCCTTCTCTGCACCTTCAACAAACCCCTTGTGAAAGCAGGCGAAAACAGCTTTTCAGCTTAGAGCCTACAGCTATTGCTCCATCCCTGTGCAACAGAGAAGGAACTGGGAAGATGCAGTATCTTCTTGCGGTGCCTGCCTAAGAGTTTCTGCCTCATGATTAGGGAGAGAAGGAGCCTCCAACAGAAGCTGAAGTTCCTGTCATATCCTGTCATGAGGAAAAAGAGTGCTCTTAGAGCAGCCTGTCCTCTTGCAAGTGTATTTGTGTGAGGGGTGACATGGTGTGGTCAGCAAAGGCCTGAGCTGCAGCTGTTCCTGTCACAACCTATGAAGTGAGGAGAAAGGCAAGGAGCCCACATCTCAGTTGCAGCAGAGTCTAAAGTGCCTTGGAATAACACACGCATAGGTCTTCCCCCTCTATTCTATTTCCAGCTGAGGAGCAGCTATCTAGCTGCTGGCAGAGCTTCTTGTTTGAAGTTCTCAGGTCAGGCCCTATGCTCTGCACTATTATGTTCCACCTCATTTCCATGACTACCCTGTGTGGCTCACTGCTTAAAACAACAGGAATTCTGTGCATAGCATCTCTCAGGCCCCATCACTGACAGTACTGAATACTGTGTCATCAGTTAATGTCACCGACTCCTTCTAAGTTCTGGTGCCACATGTGGGAACAAAACAGTAAGTAAGGTCCATTCCAACTCCTGCCCTGGACGAATTCCAACAGTAATTGCTTCAGAAATGTTTGTTCTCATTCCATCATAACCCGTTGTGATCTTCCTGTTTGCCAGTGCTTTCCTTATCTTAAAATTCATGCTTCCCCAGTGTAAGGATTAATTTATTGGGTTTATTTCAACCTCTTAGAGTAGATTGACCGCATTTGCCTTGTCTAAAAAAGTCAGCTATCATATAAAAGAAAGGCAACATGTTAACTTGGCATGACCTACCTTAAGCAAATTCATGTTATATTCCATCCTATTTCCAATTATCTCCTGCCTCTTCCCCTCGGCGTAACTTTTATGTCCAGCTCACTCATATCTCTAATGCATGAGCAGGAGGTGAAAAAAGAGGAGTTGGTGCTCAATTCTCCACTGTATTCAGCTTTGTGCCTGTTACACTGCAGCTTCTGCAGTCCATGCAGGCAGCCTAAAACAGAAGGAACAAAACAAGGAGTAAAGTTATGAGCTCTCCCATGGAGTATGGACTGTGCATCCTTCCTGACAGAACCTGTTCTCTCATGAAACTTGGAGCCTGAGGGGCTTAGTCGAATATCTGAGATAGAGATAAAACACTAGCAATTATTAAAAGACAATTAAAAGGATTATCTTTCCTCATACTCCATAAACTGTTCTCCAGCTGGGTAGGAGGACATGAACTCTTTGGTTGAAGAGCTCTCAATTAGGTGCACAATGTAAATTTAACGTTCTCTGTACTGCTTGGCCACCGTCCCAGAGAAGATATCACTGAGGATGAAGCACTCCTCTTCCACACGGCAGCCATGGCTGCATCTTTATTATAACCTTCATGGTGCATCTCCATTGCAGAGACAAAGTGTTTCTGGGGAGTGTCAGGGTGTGTGGATTAAACTTGTTTTCCACATACAGCCTGGAAGTAGACAGCATGGGAAAGTTCTTGTGTAAGCTCCATGCCAAACAAGAGCCTGCCTGTATGGCACGGGCTTGGTGAGCAAGAAGGCTCTGTATCAACTTGTTGATGCTTAAAGAAAGGATAGTGCCTATTGATTAGGGTATGTAAGCAGATGAGCTGCAGACACAGAGCAGGGTTTAAAGACCTGCAGCTCGCTGGGAATGGCCTGCTTGTGGGAATGCACCTGGCAGATGCACTACACCTGTAGCCAGCTCTGCACAGCAGCATGGCACACTGGTGCAGCACGCAACGTGGACAGACCCTCCCCACGCTGCCCCTCGGGTACAAAGGCATGCACAGGGCACCAGCAGCACAGGGAACCGACAAGATGGCAGGTATTGGTGGTTAGCACACCACTAGCTCCCCTGTGCTGGAGCAAACTGGGGCTGTGCGCTTCAGTAAGGGGTGCAGTCCAGACAGACAAACTCTGCATGCCCCACAAGCTGCTCAGTGGTGTCAGAGACAGTAATCACCATTACCCCAGTTTCCTGAGTGCTCCAACATACCAGATGGGGGCCCAGCCTTCCAGGCACACTCTTTGCTTGAGCCCTAGTCCATTCTGGCTTTTTGTCTTTGACAAAGTCAGCCCAAAAGCTTTGTCCTGGCTGCCAGCCCATTCCCCTCTCCAGCACAAAGACAGGGAGGAACAGCTGCAGATAGAGGGAGGTCTTGGGGCACAGCCTGAGATCTCTTCTGTAGCAGAGACATGTTTGACCCACAGACTGTGTGTCTTTTATGCTGGGAAGCATGCCTTGGTGTCTTTTATCAGGTAAGGATTTTGGAGAGCTAAAGATTCATGTCTTTAGTGAGACCTTCAGGTTCTGTTGCTCTGAAGTCAACCTGGCCCCTCCGAAACTGCAATGGCAGTAAAATCCTCACTGGAACATGATGAGTTTGGTCTTCCCTCTTCCTAGCTCCACTCCAAATCTCCACCATCTCCACCTTCCAAATCTCCAAATCTTCCATTCAGGAAGATACAGCACTGCTACACTACAGCAACAAGAAGAAAGGCCAGATGATGGAGCAAGAGACTCTATTTAAAAGTTTAACAGAGTGAAACATGGGGTATAAGAGAGCTAAGTTGCCAGGACAGTCTCCCAGGAACTGGACCAGAAAAGCAGAAGGCTGGGAAAGGGGAACAAGGGAGAAGCAAACCACTGTCTTGCCAAGCATGTCCTTCCCAGCCCACTTTGTGTGTGCAGCCGCTCAGGGAAGCATTGCCTGTGCAAAGCTCTATGTGCAGACAGCTGACACGCTGAGCACCACCTCAGGCATCCAACCCTCGCTGCATAACACAGCCCTGCCAGCCTGTCTGCTGGTTTGCACACACTCAGCTCTCTCACCAGGAACTTGGAGAAAAATGCAACAAGCCTGCTTCCGGGCACCTTGGGGCTGCTGGTTGAGTCAGGTCCCCTCCAGGAAGCAGATTCCCAGGAAGGAGGCAATGGTACCCTTTCACCCCACATGTACATTTCTTAGACTATGAGCGTATCCTGCAGATTTCAATGCCCTTCCCCAAGGCCACAGCGGAACCCAAAATGCCTGGAAGGGCAGTCTAGGACTGACTAGTCCTTTAAAACCACCCCACAAGTATTTATCTAGTTGCTGGTTCCTCAAATGACAAGACCTTCTATAAGTGTAAACCCTCCTAACAGTCAGTGAACATCAACAATAACAAAAACAAGTCTCACTTAATCTTATTATCAGCTTGAATTCTACAACTGACTAGCACAAAGCAGAATAGAATCTTTGAGCACTTTTGATATTGGATAATCTATAAAGCTTTTATTTAGACAAAGAAAATTTAAGACAGCTTAAGAAGAGAATATTTTCCTTCCTCCTGTGAAATTAATGTACTGGCTCCCTCACAGACAAGTGGTAAAGAAATATAAATGTAATTTTGCCCAAATACTGTTTTTTTCTGTCACACTTAAGTAGATACATCACTCCTGGTGTTCTCTTCAGATAATGTCAAATGATAATAAGGTAGAACATCCAGACTTCAAATAAGGCAGGACAACAATACTCATAATAAACAATTAGCCCTGGGTTGCTTTAACAACATTTATCTTTAAACAACTGCATTGAAATCTACCTCAGTTCAACAGCTTTTAAATGAAACAATGAACAAATAGTCCCAAAACTGCTGACATTTTGACTATGACTTTTAGCAAAAGAACATAAAAATGCATTAATCTCTATAAAGGTTCATCTAAAATACCTTGAGAGTTCCCTCACTTCATTTCCATTTGTTCTAGTCCCTCGGTAATGAAGACTTAGTCACTCCATATAAACTACGACTCCCAGGTGCTAGATTTGCAAGAGGATCTTGCCCCAGAAGATACTGCCTGTGGTAGCAAGGGACAGTCCTGTCTTTCTCAACACTTTCACAGCTTGGCATTTCAGAGAAAAAAGAGCTGCTAAACACCTGGTTAATATGCTGGGAATGACCTTGCAAACAGAAAAGGGCGATAGACTAAAGTTCTCACAAAACTCACATTTATGTATGCCAGCTTGGATAGATTGAAAAAGAGTGGAAAACAATGTGGAGTGTCCAAAGTCCCAATCCACCTGCCTCTGGCTTTGCCCAGGCAAGCTGCTGAGCTGCCTTCCTGCATAAAGGAGTCTTTTATGACCAGATCTTACTTAGCTCTGTACTTCGCAAGAAGGATGGTGTCACACAATGGCCACCGTGGATGCCAAGCTCCAGCCTATGGCCTTCCTTTCAGCTAGAGGCTATGCCAACCACTGCAACAGGAGTTTCTCCCAGTTCAGGATTCAGTAGCATGTAAACTAGAATTCAGCATATGAAAATAAAAGCCTCTAGAGAAGAAAACATGGGTCTGGACTGAGGCCAATCAGATCACTCAAGCTTGCTACCAATATTCAAGTAGAGACCTTGCCCTTCCCAAAACATATCCTGTCCCTGAGGACTTAATGCAGATGAAAACTCCAGAGACCAGATCCTCAGGTGGTATAAACTGGCACAATTTCATTAAGTGAAACAGCCAGACCAGGAGCTGATTGAAAACCTAACCTCTGGTTGCTGTAAGCTACATCTGGGATAATTCTCCACCTACACTGTGCATTCTTTTGTCTGACCATCATTATGTAAACCACAAATGGTGGTTCTTCCCCTAGACATGCTTTTCTATCTGACAAGAAGGTCACAGAAGAAAGAGTCGACAGGGTCCTCAGGAAATCAGCTAGTCCATCATCTATGCAGTAGCAGGATTATTACTTACACTGTAAGCTTGTTCCACCTTCACATCCCACAGCCTGTGGATATTTCCAGGCAGTTTCTTTTGTAATTATGGGGCAATTTTGTCCACAGCAAGAGAAAAAAACCAGAGGGAAACAGAACCCCTGCAGGTGCAGAGCAGGTTTTGAGGCAGCTCCTCACCAAGACCCAAACAGTATGTTAGAGTGTGATTGGGCTAGTGACTAACTGCAAACACAGGGATTCACTAACAGCATATTTTCCCATGTGCACAGGCAAGGGTAGCAAACAAGGTCTGCCTGCTGGCATCTGTGAGGTTCTGGAAGCCTGGAAGAAGTATATGACATCCTGTGTGACTGGGGCAAATCAGCTGATGTGCATGGCCTATGGACTCAACAGTACTCTGAAGCTGTGGGGCCCAGTACTCTCTGAATGGGAGCTTTAATGATCATTCTCCATTCTTGTTCATGCTGTAAACTGTTTGTAACAACAGCTATCATACATCTGGCTCTTAACTGTCTCCAGACCATTTTTCCAGTATGTAGAAATATGTTCCTGATGGATTCATTCAATGATTTATCAAGCACAAACTAGCCAGAAGTATGAGATTGAGATTTATGAAAAGTAATTCTTCAAGTAAAACCCATGAAACTGAATGAGTGAACACAAAGAGTCCTTCAGGGAGAGCATTTCAGGACAGAAGAAAATAACTGTAGTTTTTATTTGTTCTACTAACTTTTTGATTTTATGTTCAGCTAGTTTGATGCCTAAACCAACCCAAAGACACCAAACCAAGTGTCCTGATCATTCTATGGACCCCAGCAGTAACACACCCACAGCTGAAAAATAGAAACCAATATGCTGACTGCACTGGTGACTGAGAAACAGAGACAAAATAGAAGCTGGTTTTGCCATCAGAACCACCAACCGTATGCTTATTAATTTACTTTAACTTCAGCAAATCACCCTCCAGTAATTTCTAGCTCAATCTAATCTTGCTTGCCTTTTAACACCCAATTAAAAAGACAGATACCACAATAAGCATAATAAATCAACCCACTCGCAACAGCAGCAAACCCAAAAACACAATCCGCAAACCCAAGTGGGGAATAACACCTGACAGAAGCTCTCAAGAAGATGATGTTATCTATCATTTCTACTGGAGCCTCCCTGTAACTTAAATAAGGAGAAAGTGTGCGTGGACTTGGGCATTGTCTGAATATATACAATGGCACAAGTCATGATCAAAAAATTTCAGAGTCAATTTTTTCTGGAGCATCCACAGGGAGATGGCATTGTGTGCTCTTGACCACTGTAAGGGCTTGGCAGAGATATTTAGGTGCAACTGCTATCCTTCAGGATTTCTTCAGCCCAAAGCTGGACACAGCCAGTGAGGTGCAGCCCACGGGGGCTCACTGTTTGTGTGAGCATGTACATGCTTGTGTGTGGAAGGGGAAGGCAGTTAGAATCAGAAAAGAACATAATGTCTTAAGACACTCATTATTTTTCCCAGTACTTACACGAAGCCTATACTTTTCATTAAAATTAAATTTAACTAGCCCTAGACTTCTGACCCATATCAGGAAAGAGAGTCAGCAGCTGCCTGGTGGGGTAATATCAGAGCAGTCAGGGGGTTTCTGTTCTCGAAGAGGTCAGTGGTAAGCCACAGATCTCAGCTGAACCACTACTATATATTACTGGGAAGGCAGCATACTCCTGTGTTGGTGCTGTAGAAACACAACTCATATTACCAAAGCAGGTCATAAAAAGCTTCAAGGCATAACTAGAGTGCCAGACCCCTGTTCCATCTGTGTGGTGTTAATGCACTGTAAGAGGCACTCTGACTCTGCACTGGGGCTGTCAGGAGAAGACCGAACAGCAGGACAAAGGGCATGGGGAAAGCTTGAGAAGCCATCTTTCAGCACCCGCCACAGGCAGAGCATCCCCTAAAACCTGTGGGCCCAGGGCCACCAGTGACTGACAGCATCTGAGGGGCCTGACAGGGTCAGTGGTGGAAAGGGATGTCTCCACAGGTGATGCAGTGCTCCCCTGCAGTGAGCAAGGATCACAAAGCACCACCTTGAAATCCTGACCATCTCCTCTTTCCTGTACTTCTACGCCCTCTTGAAGTTCAGATTCTTCATCTAGAGGAGACACTTGGCTGAGCTGAGCACTACTTTCTCCAAAACACTCAAAGGAAAAGTCAGAGATGACCACTGCTGTGTTACATGATAACTTAATAACAGGACAGCACTTGCCCACAAAATAGAAGACCACCTCTCAGTTCCCCCTCCTCGGCATGATGATAATTGAGGCTTTTCTCCACCCACCTACATATACCTTCAGGCTTTCTCTCTTCCTGCTCCAGATCTGCCTTTCTTTCTGAGCCCAGATCTGCTTTTGCCACCCTCAGCCCTGGTGGTTTGAGAATATAAATCATAATGAAAACTGCAAATGCCTTTAGGAGAAGAGCATTGGATCCAGGTGCTTCCCAATGCTAAGCAAAAGTGGCAGCCACTGTGGTTATTCCCAGTGGCAAGGAGAAGTGCCACCATTAAGGGTTGTATTCTTACAATAGCAGCTGCAGTCCTCTATGGTGAACTCAGAGCTATGCATACAGGCAAAACCAGGATGGAAACGGGTAGATTTCAGGTTTCTTCATGCTAAAAGCCTAGATTGTGAGGGGGCAACACGTGCCTACTTTCGCAGTTCATTCCCTTCATTTCCCGCATGCCAAGAGAACTACGGAATACAGGTACTTTAGATCTAGACTGTGCTGAAAAGAAGGTATTTTGAATTGTTTTCTGAAGGTAAGGCACCTACATTTCACCAAAACCCAGTTTCAAGCACTCTGCCTCACACTGAAATTTGTTAGTAAAACAGATACCCAAGAGCTTTATGTCACAATAGCAATAAAGTATCTTGATTTATCAGGATAGGAATTAGAAATGGCATTAAATGGAATTTTAAATGAACTCGAGCTAAACCTGTGAAGATAAATATTGTCATTCTTTCAGTGTGCTTCAAATTGTGTGTTTCATGCCTGGTTTAAAGCCTTGAAGTTTAGGTGTTAAAGACAAATGTATATACTGCTGCAGGAGAGCTCAGTAAATCCCTTTTTCTACAAGGTGGTTCATATAACAACCTAATTTAGCCCTGGTGTAATTCTACTGCTTTCAAACCCAAGAGTTTATTTTGCTGGCTGTGTGTTTCCTATCTGGGAAAAGACTCAGGAAACAATACGAAAAAAAGCCTTTCCATGTGACAGTACCTCTCTGTGTAAAAGCCTAAGCACATACATAAGATCTTTAGTGTATGTAGCATACTGTGTTCCCAGGGGACTGCATCTTTCAAGGGACCTCCCAAGATTAAGGCTGAAAACATACTATATGACCTTGGGAAAAGCACTTACTCTTTCTCTGGCTAGGTCTATCATATAAATTAAACCCTGCCAGGGGATGTTCCAGGGCATTGGAATCCAATCCTCTATAAACTGTTGACATAATCCTTGGCATAAGTTTCGCTGAAGCCAGCTGGCAGCATCCCAAACAATTCCCCGCACAGCTCAGGAATCAGCGCAACCGAAGGCCATTCCAACAGACATGTAGAAGGCAGCCACTCCACTTTGGAGAGAAACACAGGGAACACAGGCTGCTCCACACCAGTCAGGCTCTGCACTCAACAGCGAGCCTGGGCATGTTTTATTGACTAGTATAAAGACAACTGATGTACCTAAAATGGAGATAATGTATTGTTTCCTTTAAAAAGTGATTTGTGATTTAAGGATGTAACTACCATTATAATCCTTGCAGACAGGTAGCTGTAATGTCCATAAGATTATTTGAAAGCATTTGTAAGTAAAGGTTCTTTTCCCTTTTCACAGTACCATGCAGGGAACAGCTGCCAAACCCCACATCCTATAGGACGCTCATGCTCACATCTACAGGTAACGCCTGCCAGAACAAAAAACAGAAGTAGCATGGTGGCCTATGGGGGCAAGATTTCTAATTTCCTGCTCTTTCAAGTGCCAGGGGAAAACTGGCGCTCTCAATTCCACTTAACAATCTTGCCATGGCCAAAGGAGCCAGGCCACCGGTGCTTGTGTGATGGATGTTAACAAGGCACTGGCACTTGTGCAATGGATGTGCTTTCAGCATTGGAACAGCTTTTAGCCAAGCATCCTCTCTTCTAAAAAGGGCTCAACTTGAGAGCACTTGATGATGCTACAGATCTGCTTGAGAGGCCAGTGAGCAAGAACCTGGAATTAATGCAAGAGAAAGGGAGAAAAGGTATTATAGAAGCAGAGAGAAAGTACCCTCCTCATTCTAAAGCCACTGCTTCCCCTCACTTGTGCCAAGTATGCTGGAGCTTCTCACTGTGTTTGAGCCTTTCACTTGAAAACATTTTGTTTACGATGTCCTGTTGACTATTCCAGCTGCAAAAACAATTGACATCTCCAACTGCTTTGGACTTCAATGGGTTAGGAGCTGGGTCCAAAACACAAATATTTCATCCACGATATTTCAGCCCTCAATGAAAGCCACATATGGAATGGGAAGTCAAAGCTTTCTAACAACTCATACTGGCATTACTTAGCAGTCTCCAAAAACAAGGGCTACCTTTTTGGCCAAATGGACACACAAATGATTGCCAATGCTAAGCCTCTTCTGTTTGCTCATCCTGAAGCAGTAGCATCTGCCACTTCCCCACACTCCCCTTGCCAAACAGACAGGTTACTCCTGATGAAAATTTGTGCAACTTTATATGTACATAGTCTTTCTAATTAAAGGCATAGACATATATTTGCTTCCTAAGGTGGGATAACATTCTGTAGAGTATGATATTCATACATGCAGGTGAAATAGCCCTGTTTTGGAAACAGGCTACTTCTGAGACTTTTGTTCACAGCAGCTTACACACAATTTTCTTCAGAGCTGTTAACCCACACCTCTATATAAGCGCTCTGTGCAGATGCATTATAGCTGGTTTACAGAGTTTACACTTTCCGTGTAAAAAACAACAGAAAATGGAAATTTTTTTCAGCTCTACTTTTTCTAAGCTTTCAGAAGAAGCCAGCTACTGATAAAGGGAGACACTCAGCTATGTCTTCACCCAACAAATAGTTCCCTAGGTGTTTACTAGCCCGTTTTACAGAGGGTAGGTGTTTGCAAGGGCCTTTCACCCTGAAATAATACTCTCTGCATAGATTATCCTGCAGTTTTGATCACTCACTGCTCTCTCTTCTCATTTCTGAATGAAGGAATAAAATTATACTTGCATACTTGGAAGGATCAACTTCCAAGAAAATGCAGAGAAGACAGAATGGTTCAGCTGGCAAAGAACTCATGGGCTCGCTGTAGCAGAATTTACTCTATTGTCATACCTCTCTCCCTCCCGATGGCAATATGGAAGTAAATAACGACCCTACAAGAGACTAATTTTGGCAACAGTTTGTATTAAAAAATTACAATACTTCACTGCTCTCAGTAATTATTGGATTAGACGGATTATTAGATACTAGGCTACATTTTTAAATGCATTCTTTTGGACTAGTGCCCCTGCAGACTATCATGAATTGTCCAACTCCAAACCCCTCTTCTGCTCACTATTCCCAAAGCTGCAACTTTCTGTAGCATTTACAAACAGCTGCACTTTTCAGAAAGGCAGAAACACTCTCAAATTTTGCGACATGTTTTGCTTCATCTGTCTCAGGTGTTCACAGGACTCCAGACACAGCCTCTCCCACTGCTCAAATGGAATTGCTTTCAACTGACAGAGCCTGAGTCTCTACCCTCAACTCAGCTCTTTCCACAGCCAAACCACCGCGCAGGCTACATAAAATATATGACCAGTTGGCAACCGTTCACTCCTGCAGTTTACGGTACTGCCCTTGAGATTTCCCAAAGGAGAACAACTCCTGCTTCCACTATCCAAAGCTTCTTTTGTTCTGCTTTTAATCTCGCATCCAACCATGGGCTTATTTCTCTCATAAGCCACTGTCAGCTGGAATGATGCCACTCCGTGCCATTCACAAGAGATTCTGCACCTGCAGGCTCAAGCGATGAGTCAAAAACAGACAAAAACGGGAAGGTGATTTCTGCACAGAGCAGGAGAAGCAAGTAGTGGTGTCCTGGTGTAAAGCGAGCATTGTGTTTGGAGAAAAGCCAGCAAGGCGCAAGCACTGCACTGTGAAATGGCTATGAGAGCATAAGGAGAGAACGCACGTACAAAAACTAAAACCAACTCCAATTTTCTGCTTTAAAAAATCACGGGAAGCAAAAATGTGTTTGGATTTCTCTGAACTTAAGCCAGCAGTGTGCCCAGGTGGCCAAGAAGGCCAATGGCATCTTGGCCTGTATCAGAAACGATGTCACCAGCAATACTAGGGAGGTGATTGTGCCCCTGTGCTCAGCACTGGTGAGACCGCACACTGAATACTGTGTTTGGTTTTGGGCCTCTCGCTACAAGAAAGACATTGAGGTCCTGGAGTGTTTCCAGAGAAGAGCAATGAAGCTGGTGAAGGGGCTGGAGAACAAGTCTGATGAGGAGCAGCCACGGGAAGTGGGGTTGTTTAGTTTGGAGAAAAGGAGGCTGAAGGGAGACCTTATTGCTCTCTACAACTACATCAAAGTAGCTTGTAGGGAGGTGGGTGCTGGCCTCTTCTCCCAAGTGACAGGGGACAGGACAACGGGGAATGGCTTCAAGCCGCACCAGGGGAGGTTCAGGCTGGATGTCAGGAAAAAATTTCTTCACGAAAAGGGTCATCGGGTCCTGGAACAGCTGCCCAGGGAGGTGGGGAGTCACCATCCCTGGAGGTGTTTAAAAGACTGGTAGATGAGGTGCTCAGGGACATGGTTTAGTGGCAGATAGGAATGGTTGGACTCAATGATCTAAGAGGTCTTTTCCAACCTGCTGATTCTATAATTCTATGAAAAAGGAGACATCCAAGTCACACTGTCCTCACTAAGTGCGAAGCTTTAAACTGCACCACTTAGAATCACAGAACAGTTTGGGTTGGAAGAGACCTTAAAGGTCATCCAGTTCCACCCTCTGCCACGGGCACGGACACCTCCCACTAGATCAGGCTGCCCGAGGCCCCATCCAACCTGTCCTCGAACACCTCCAGGGATGGAGCAGCCACAGCTTCCCTGGACAACCTGTACCAGTGCCTCACCACCCTCATCGTGAAGAAATTCCTCCTTATGTCTCGTCTAAATCTGCTCCTCTCCACTTGTTCCTAATGGCAGCGCTACCTCCACCTGCCTGCAGGCGGCTCTAAACCTGCCCTGGCTCAGCAGCTGCCCTGCCAGCCATGCCCTCGACCCGCCCAGCTGCAGGGAGCGCGCAAGGCGCTGAGCGGCTGAGAGAGGCAGAGCCGAAGGCCGCCATCTTGGTGTCCCCCCGCCAAGCCCCCGCGCTGGGCCGTGGGCGGTGCGCGGCCGCCATCTCGCGGCGGGGAGCGCGGCGCGCGCCAAAATGGCCCCCGCGGCGCCTGGGGAGCGCGGGGCGGGGCAAGATGGCGGCCTGGGCTGGGCTGGGGCAGAAGGGGTGGAGTGAGTCCGGAGGAGGGGGCAGAGCCGGTGCAAATCATAGAATCACTTAGGTGGGGAAGACATTTGAGATCCGCGGTAGCTGTGCACCACTAAACCAGATCCCTGAGCACCGCATCTGCCCAGCTGTTAAACACCTCCAGGGATGGGGACGCAGCACCTCCTGGGCAGCTGTTTCAGTGCCTGAGAACCCTTTTGGTGAAGAATTTTTTCCTGGTGTCCAATCTGAGCCTCTCGTGGCACAACTTGAGGCCATTCCCTCTCATCCTATTACTTGGGAGACTGACACCCACCACACTACAACCTCCTTTCAACCTCCTCTCAGCAAGTCTGCAGATGACACCAAGCAGAGCAGTGCATTTGTCACACCAGAAGGATGGGATGTCATTCAGAGGGACCTGGACAGGCTGGAGAAGTGGGGCTGTGTGAACCTCATGAGGTTCAACAAGGCCAAGTGCAAAGTCCTACACCTGGGTTGGGGCAATCCCCGATTTCAATATAGAATGGGTGATGATGTGATTAAGAGATGCATTGCAGAAAAGGACTTGGGGGTGCTCATTGATGAGAAGCTCAACATGACCCAGCAATGTGCGCTCCCAGCCCAGAAGGCCAACTGTATCCTGGGCCACATCAAAAGGAGTGTGGCCAGCAGGTCGAGGGAGGGGATTCTGCCCCTCTATTCGTCTCTTGTGAGACCTCATCTGGAGTATTGTGTCCAGTTCTGGAATCCTTAACATGAGAAGGATATGGGACTGTTGGAATGGGTCCAGAGGAGGGCTACAAGGATCATCAGAGTGCTGGAGCACCTCCCATACGAGGACAAGCTGACAGAGTTGGGGTTGTTCAGCCTGGAGAAGAGAAGGCTCTCAGGAGACCTTATAGTGACCTTCCAGTACCTGAAGGGTGCCTACAAGAAAGCTGTGGTGGGACTGTTTACAAAGGCTTTTAGTGGTAGGATGAGGGGGAATGGCTGTAAACTGGAGAGGGGCAGATATAAACTAGACATAAGGAGGAATTTCTTCATGATGAGAGTGGTGAGGCACTCGCATATGTTGCCCAGGGAAGTTGTGGCTGCCCCATCCCTGGAGGTGTTCATGGCCAGGTTGGATGGGGCCTTAGGCAGCCTCGTCTAGTGGGAGATGTTCCTGCCCATGGCAGGTGGATTGGAACTGGATGATCTTTAAGGTGCCTTCAAACCAAAACTGTTCTATGATTCTATGAGTCTATGATTCTATGATCCTGTCACTTGGGAGAAGAGACCAGCACCCACTTCACTACAACCTCCTTTCATGTAGTTGTGGACAGTGATAAGGTCTCAGCCTCCTTTTCTCCAAACCAAACAACCCCAGCTTCCACAACCACTCCTTGTAAGACTTGTTCTGCAGTCCCTTCACCAGCTTTGTTGCCCTTCTCTGGATGCGCTCCAGGACCTCAATTTTTTTTCTTAGATCATTGAGTCCAACCATTCCTATCTGCCACTAAACCATGTCCCTGAGCACCTCATCTACCAGTCTTTTAAACACCTCCAGGGATGGTGACTCCCCACCTTCCTGGGCAGCTATTCCAGGACCCGATGACCCTTTTCGTGAAGAAATTTTTTCCTGACATCCAGCCTGAACCTCCCCTGGTGTGGCTTGAAGCCATTCCCCTTTGTCCTGTCCCCTGTCACTTGGGAGAAGAGGCCAGCACCCACGTCCCTACAAGCTACTTTGATGTAATTGTAGAGAGCAATAAGGTCTCCCCTCAGCCTCCTTTTCTCCAAACTAAACAACCCCACTTCCCGTGGCCACTCCTCATAAGACTTGTTCTCCAGCTCCTTCACCAGCTTCATTGCTCTTCTCTGGAAACACTCCAGGACCTCAATGTCTTTCTTGTAGCGAGGGGCCCAAAACCAAACACAGTATTCAGTGTGCGGTCTCACCAGTGCTGAGCAAAGGGGCACAATCACCTCCCTAGTATTGCTGGTGACATCGTTTCTGATACCGCAAACAAACAGTATGCCATCCTCTTCCTCATGGTACTGAGTCGCAGAACAGCTCTTTCTATAGGATTGGTTCAGAAACCTCTCTGTCAGACTGGAGCCGTTGAACCTCAAACCCAAAATTCACCTGGGTGCCCTGGCCTCTTTGATCTCCTGGTGAAGGGTCTGGAGCACAAGTCCTATGAGGACTGGCTGAGGGAAAATAGGGTTGTTTAGTTTGGAGAAAGGGGAGACCTTATCGCTCTCTATAACTACCTGAAAGAAGGTCGTAGAGAGGAGGGTGTTGGTCTCTTCTCCCAAGTGACAGTACAAGAGGGAATGCCCTCAAGTTGTGCCAGTGGAGGTTCAGATTGGACATCAGGAAAAATTTCGTCACCAAAAGGGTTATTGGGCACTGGAACAGCTGCTCAGGGATGTGTTTGAGTCACCATCCCTGAAGGTATTTAAGAGATGGGTAGATGAGGTGGTCAGGGCTGTGGATTAGTAGTGGACAGGTACAGTTTGACTTGATGATCTCAAAGGTCTTTTCCAACCAAATAATTCTATAACTCTATGAAAAGGGGGTGGAACCCACAGAGGTGAAGGGTGTGAAAGTGCTTCCTCAGGTAAGCGGTGCTGGGCTGTGCCCCAGGCAGGCTGTGAATGGGGTCTGCTGCTTTTCATTCACATCAGATGAGCAGATCAACTGCTTTTCCTTATGGAAATTAACAGCTTCCTGGAAAATTTAGTAAGGAACTCGAATTTAAAAAGGATGATGGGAAATTTCAAACCTATAAAGGCAAATCCATTCTGATGGGAAGAAGAAGGACTGTCCTGCTCTCTGTTGGTTTCATAACAGCATTCTGGTGTTATTTGCGAGCTTGCAGATGCCAGGGTATAGAGTGAGGGCTGTTCCACCCCGTTTCCCTGCCAAACTTCATTTCTTTGAAATTTCTCATACCGCCTGCTTGCCTCAGGGTGGATTTGAGCTTGAAATTTCCCTAAAAATAGTTCAGCCAGAACCAGAACCAGTTAGTGGTGAAATACTTGTTCTTGCCCATGTTAAAGTCATACACAGTCATACTGTACCATCAACACAGGTTTTTGTATGAACCAGAGTGCCTCCTTGCAGCAACATATGAATTTGGCAAGGGGACAGGGATGTAACCTTAGCCCGAACTATTAAAACATTAAAAGCTGCAGCAAATGCTCTTCTCAGGAGAGACTTTTTAGAATTTGGCAGCTAAAGTCCTTGAAGATGCATTAAATGCCAGTGTAGGACCACCACGGATATGGGAGACTTTCCCTGCCAGTGCCAATTGTGGCTGCTGCAGGCTGCCACTGTACTGCCAGGTGCCTCAAATCAGTCCACGTGGTTTGTGTGCTTGACTGCCTTTCATGATGGCTTCTGAAGACAGTGGCAGCTCCATGCCATCCGCTCAGGTCTGTTACACACTCTGCTCAAGCAGAGAGGTGAACATCAAACAGCAGATGTTTTGGTCCCACTCGTGACCCGTACAGCTGTAAATTTGAGGCCATGTGTTGGGTTTGATTTCCATTTGTTCTCTAAAAACCTGGGCAGTTAAACATTCACAGAAGTTAACATTAAGGTCACAAAACCACATAAACCAAGCCAGAACAGAGAAGTTGACTGTGCAACCATCATTCCACCACTACGCATGTGCATTAAGGTGTGTCTGTACCATTCTTGCTTTAGGTGATGGGGTTCATGTCTCAGTGGTACTGTGTGTATCATGATGACAGAAGACCTGGGCACAAAACGATCAGTGCTGTAGCAGTCCATGCCACTTCTCACTGGTTTGGGAGGATCATACGCTTCATGTGACTGAGCAGGACAAGTAATTTTGCAGTCTGTGAGATGTCAGCTATTTGCAAACCTAAGGCGGGCATTAAGAATGTAGCATCTCCTGCTGTTAAAAAAAAAAAAGTGCATCTCCAAATTAAGAGAGATCACTGTAATTCATACAAAATTGCCTTTTATTTCCAGTTTTCAATGAGTTTTGGTACTAAGACCTCTGTGACTTGTCCCCCAGGACATCTGACTTCTATCAGGGAAGTCAGCTTTCACCCTCTGCCAGCACACAGCAGTACATTCTTAGAAACGTAGCCAGTCCATCCCACTGCTTTTCCACTGAGAAATAAATGAGGCAGCAGCTGGGGTTTTCCTCCCTTTCTTAGTAGCAAAGCCCGCTTCCGCTGGCGCTGCAGCAGCTGAGGAGCGACCACCATCTGCTGGGGGTTCAGCTCTTTCCTGCCTGCGCTGCTGATGCAGACACGTGTCCTGCCTCTAGACTTTCTTCAAGCTCACAGTATTTGTGTCCACATCACACAATTCCCGTCTGTCTGCACAGCCAGCAGTTCTCTGGAGCTAACCAATACACAGTTTGTTGCTGACAGCAGCTGCTTTCTTACGCCCAGTCATGCTCTGCTGTCTCCAGCAAGAAGCAGGAAGAGACATTAGCTGTTGCATCCCATTTTCCTTACTCTGTTGATTAATGTTGAGGACTTCTGACTAAATCTATGTCAAAAGAATCCTCTTCCATTCTTTGTTTCACTTATTTAGTTGTGCATTTGTTTTTAGAGGTTTTGTTTTCTTTTAATATTTCTGCTGCAGTTTTGGAGTTCACTCTAGATGTGTGAGTATCCGATAGCATTGCTGTAGTTCCAGCAGGGAAGCAGCTTATCTGAAGGGTCAGGAAAATGACAGCTGCTTATTTCCCTGGTTTCTTTCACTGAGGAGGGAGTGCCAAGGGCAATGAAAAGGAGCTGCTTTTTGTCACTGCAAACCTTACAAGTCTGAGAAGTGATTAAGCAGTGGTTTTGGGGAGATTGCCTCATGTACATGCCTAAGAAGAAAATAATTTTCAGTTTGTGAGGAATTAGAGATGGACAAACTGAAAATGACAGCAAAGCTCTGGAAAACCTCTGGAGTGGGTTCTCTATAAGGGCCAGCAGTGTGGAGAGGAGACACAGCAGAGAGTGGAAGCATTTGCTTGTATAGTTTTGGCTTCTGGGATTCATTTTTCCCATGAACATAGCAACAATGTAAAGCCCTGAAAGCGAAGTTTTTACTGAGCTGTAGGTTTTTTTTCCTTTATGTACCATCGTAACCCACATGAAAACACTGCCTGGATATCAAGACGAGATTAAGTTGCCTTTGGGAAGGTAGTCCAAATATGCAACATGAGGCATGGAATGAAAATCTTAATAATCCTGTATCTAGAACAAACTAGGAAACAGAAAATGCTGTCAGTTGACCATTTTCCTTTCAGACAGATTCAAATAACCATATTACCATGTAGTTCCCATGACAAATCAGTAACACACTGTGGCGAGAGCTCCTCAGAGTTCCCATTTGCCTATTCAATAGCACAAGAAGCTCTCTGGGAGTGTCTGCTGGGGAAAGCATTTCCACCGTAGCCTGAGGTTGTCTAGTGCACAAGGCTTCCAGAAGAAACTGCTGCTCCAGGCGGTCCCACAGATGAGCTGTCTAAACAGAGCGAGTCTTTCTGCTTTACCTCTGTTTGCAGTGAGGTTCATGTTTCTGCCAAGGCTCACTGGAAGGAAGACCTGCAAGGATTTCACCGTCTGTTTGAACTGATTTTGTACTGACGCTTTCTTGGATCCATGGGATATAATTTCTGGGCATCTGTATGTAGCTTTTCCTGCATGCCAGTACATTGTGTCTCTGAGACCCAGAGGTTATAATTTCTAGTAAAATAAACTGTTTCTTTTTCTCTTTTTGTTGAAGGAATCAATAAATGACTGGAGCTCCAGTGTCAGGTATCACTGTATAGTGCCCAGAAGCCTGAACTGGCAGCAGTGAGGAACTTCCACCTGCAGGACTTGTCTCATCTTCTACTTCTGTTCTTGCCTGTGGCTCGTCCAACTGCTCGTCCTCTGAGGCAGGACCTGACTTTTGCCCTGTGTTTGTCACACACCCGCAGCAAAGTGATCACACTTCCCAGGCTTAAATGAAAGGGATTCTGATTAATAAATTTGTTTGAATAACGTAATGAGAACCATCAGCCTAACTAGGGTGGTTGGTGCCAGGTTACCAAACAGTCTGCAGGCTATGTGATGGCCAGTTAATTGGCACAAAATTACAGGGTGAGCTGGGCTGATCTGAGCCGTAGCCTGCTGCTGCTTCTCCAGCCAGGAGGTCTGTGGTATTCATTCTGGATTTTCTGATTTGCTGGTTTGTCAGGCTTCAGCTTTTTTTTGATAAAGTTTCAACTTCAGTTGACACACTGAACCCAAATAAGGTCAAAGCATACCAGAAATTGTAACCAGAAATAAATGCTTGCAACTCTGAAACAAATACTGATTTTGACCTTTAATTGCTAATAAAGACGAGACATTGAATTATACCTTGCTTCCCACTGCGGCAGCTAGAAAGAATCAGAACAGGACACAGCTTGGACTAGAGATGCATGCACATAGCTAGAAGCCAGACATGGAGCCATGCTCAGCGTATATCACAGAATCACTGAATGGTTTGGTTTGGAAAGGAGTTTTAAAGATCATCTAATTCCAGCCCCGCTACCACAGGCAGAGACACCTCCCACTGGATCAGGTTCCTCAAAGCGTAATCCAGCCTGGCCTTGAACATCTCCACAGATGGGGCATCCGTGACTTCTGGGCAACCTGTTCCAGTGCCTCACCACCATCACACTAAGAAATGTCTTGCTAATATCTAATATAAATCTCCCCTCTTTCAGCTTAAACCCATTCCCCCTTGTCCTATCACTGCACTCCCTGATAAAGAGCCCCTTCCCAGCTTTCCTATAGGCCCCCTTTAAGTACTGGAATGCTGCTATAATGTCTCCCCAGAGCCTTCTCTTCTCTACGCTAAACAACCCCAACTCTCTCAGCCTATCCTCACAGGGGAGGTGCTCCAGCCCTCTGATCATCTTTGTGGCCCTGCTGTGGACTCACTCAAACAGATCCATGTACTTCCCAGTGGGATGGATGCAAGCCTTCAGCTGGGGCTTCAGAGTACTGCTCTCATGTAAATTAGAGATAGTTACGTTCCATCTCTACCATAAGTGACAAACAAGCCATGGAAGCATTAAGGTTGGATTATGTCACTCTTGAGCACCATATGTGCCCTTTAGTGCTCTGAAATTTGTACTATTAGCTTGGAAGTTAGCATGTGGGTGTTTTGTGCTCTCAGCTAACTATGCATTTGTGAAGTTCACAGATGTCCTGTGAATGTCCCTCTCTCTGTCTCCCCTTCTCTGTCTGATGGCCAAAAATAGGGCCAAGACAGTTTCCTCCAGATGTAAACTGCTCCAATTATAACTCCTGCACACTGTTAACAGGCTTCAGTAAGCTTGGTAATGAGCATAAAACACAGATTTCTCTGAACTGCCAAACTTTGCAGTTGTTAACAGTGTAATATGTTTCTGGCAGGAAATCTGGATGAGATGCCAAGTTGGTGGAAAATTCAATATCCCACCATAAAATGTTTATTGTTTGGCAAATATATCTAAGTGTACCTTCCTGTTGCTAGGTTAACATGATTAAAACAATCCCCCATCTGAGAATCAATCATCCAGCTGCAGAGTTCAGTGAAATAACTCTCCATTAACAGTGCAAGCATGAGGGAGCTGTCCCTGTAAGGGCTTTGGAGCCAAAGCACCTCCTGTTATCTTCTGCAGGCCCTTTGCATTTCCTGATGTCTAGACATGAACTTTTACTTAGTTCATCCTTTCAAAGAGTCACAGGATTGTTATTAAAATAATGAAGGACACGCCACCTGCTTTCATAGTACAAACCAAGAAGATACAGGCTTGATCGTACCCTAACAAAGCAAGATCCTTATATCAAAACCATAGCAACAGCTGGATGACAGACATGAGATTTCATTTTTCTCTCTCCAAATTTGTGCCTTATTAATTTTTTTTAAAAAAAATATAACATTCGTGTATGTGTTTGTAAGCCAAATGTGTGGCTCAGTTTCAAAAACAATTCATCTTCTTGTGCTAAGTAATGTATTTATATTATAGTATTACTAACACTATAAGGATGTAAAAGATTAACTTCAGAAATGCGCTGTCCTCATCCACATCCTATAAGTGCACACTAAAACATCTCCATTAGGTAGTTTACGAACATGCCAAACCAGTGTGTAAGTATATTCCGTGGTTAAATGGTCTTGCATTACATGAGCAGGAACTATGTGATCTTCATTACATTAAAATAAATAATTTTATGCCTATTTCACCCTTGCATTCAATAATATTTGCTCGTTTGTAGAAACTAATTTTAAGTTTTAGTGAGTCTTTTCAAAAGTATCCTCGATTTCCATTTGTTACTCAGTATTGCAGAAAGCCTTTATATAAACAGTAAGTGTCTTGCTAAGGACACTTGAGACTGCAGGCTGCAGCAGGCTCACCCCACATGTGTGAAGTGAGCTCTCCTGCAAGGCTGCGATGTCTGACTGGACAGGTTCACTCTCTACCAGCCGCTGTGACTTCCCCAGCTGCAGGTGTGTTTTAGTCTGGGTGCCTTCAGAAGTTCCCACCTGCTGTCCTGCGTCTCAGACCTTGCTGAAGTGTGTTGGATTGAGGAGGAGATCCACGATGGCTGTAACCCACAGCTGTGTGGTGATTCTGTTGCTGCCTCCTTGTAGCCTGCATGCTGCTTAGAAGAGGTCACCGATGACAGTACATTTGGTCCTGTCACCGTCCCTCTTTATGTGTCTCACCCCCGCCAACAGAGCATGGCACATTAAGCAATCAGCTGAGCAAATGAGGCCCACGAGTGCAATAGAGCGTATTGCAGATAAAGGCAGCAAGCTGCTGGGAAAGCTGCCTGCGTGACCTTACACAGCACTTGTCCTTTTATGGCTGGCTGAGGCCAGTGCTACTCTCACAAGGACGGCTGCACACTCACTTCTGGGGGCCTGGTGCCAAGCCACTGGAATTCCGCTGCTGTAACTAATGAACTCACTTAGGAACCTCAGAGTAAAGCTTAACATTCTGCAAAACGCATTTATTGCCAAATGCACTGGTGAGGGTGTGCAGCTGCTCTGAATACACAAGACTTCACAGTACACAGACTACAGCCAAAGGTTAATAAAGCTAAGGTACAAACTTAGAATCACATTAATTCTTAGAATAGTTCACCAGATGATGCAATTTTCCACCAAATTAGCAGCAGATGAGTTACCAAGGTTCTGCTGTCTTGTCTGACATAAAACCTGCACTTGAGGAAAGGAAGAAACTTTTACACATTGTAAGGATGCTAGAGAACATGGAATTGGGAACCACTGCTATCTTGCAGTTAATCAGCCGAGACAACAAAGTGAAGCAAGATTGCCCCTCTTCAGCACAAGCTCACTTACTCTTGCAGTCTTTGCCAAGGTCCATAAATGTTGGCTGTAAGAATGAGCACTAAGTACAGAACATGGAAATCGACTGTGTGCGTTTAGTCTACTATGTGGGTTTAGAAATCACTTACAGTGCAATTAATAGCTGAATATGGTCCTTTGTGACAATCCAGTCCATTTCCTTGGCACCAGACACTAATGCCTGTGCAAAAGAGCATGTAGGTAGTTCTGTTCAGCTCCAAGCAAGCAAAAAGCACTTTGAAAAAACAGGATGCTATTAAAACCAAAGAGACTTTTGATGTTTTTGACAGGCACAAAAGCAGACCCTTTACATGACTCACTCTGCAGTGAAAAGAGAGAGGTCTCCTTGCCCTCCTGCTGCCCTCTGTGGGTAAATTCACACGTGTTGTAGCCTCTGGCAAAGCCAAAGGCATTAGCTAAACAGTTTCACCTTTATTCCCTGATATAACTGCTTCCTGAGATACTTTCCCAGTAGCTTCCTCAGAGTTCAATGTACTGTCTTCATCTTCATATTGGCAAGACTCCTCACTTGTCTCTCTGAGTTTATCAATAGAGAGGCCTATGTATTTATAAAAAGTTGTGGTGCTTTAGGTAAGTGAAAAAGTGAATAGCAAAAGGTAGTCTTGTATGTAATGCTGTCTCCATGTAATCATGTCTGTCTTTTCAGAGGAAACCTGCAGATGCTGTTGTAAATTCACACAGCAAAGGAATACCTCCTTTCCTGCTCTGGCACCAGAAGATAAAGCTTGGGTGGCTGGACGGAAAAAACGGTGAAGACACAGGAGTGACTATAACTGAAGTGGGAGAGAAGATCCCAGCACTCAGTGTGCTCAGAATGAGAGAAGAAATAAAATCATCTACATCACGAATTTTGAAGAACTGGTGTGTAAAACTGCTGTTCTAGGAACAGAGATCTTAAAATCTAGGAGTGCTCCCATCTGACAGCAGAAGAGTAGGGAACGTACCCATGCTTATTAAAAAAGACAAAGATTATCTTGGCAGTCAGAGACAGTCTTTCTGCAGTCGTGGGCAATCTTTAGATCAGATTTTAAATAAAGGAATAATTAAGACCTGAAGGTAGGTAGAAAATGATGTAGATAAAGCAATTGGGGCACACTCAGCTGGTATCTCTTGTTGATTTTCCAGGCATAACTCACTTATGCAGATGCTGAGCTGACAAGCTAACTTGCTAAGCTGGGTTGGTTTGATCAGTTGTGATGATACTTGTCTTGCACTGGACAGGATAGAACTGGGTATCAAAGCAAAAAAGGAGCTAGCAGAAGTCAGCTTGGGAAAAGAATTGCTGATTGGGAAGAAAATTAATATCAGAATTCCTCGAGTTGCTGGGCCTGATCCTCTTCAAGATTTTCATTTATTACCATGGCACATGTAAGGAAGTTTTGAAGTATTATCGGCGTGGAACGGGGATGGAATATTAAAAACACTGCATGACACTGGTGACTAAAGGGTAGAAATAAGGTAGTGTTTGCTATGGCAGAATAAAAGCCATGCATGAGGGTAGGAGCTATTTGTATGTTAGATGTCAAACCCAAGCAGTTGTTAAGGTTTCTTTATCAGTAATATGGAAAGGAAAGCACTTCTGGAAGTTCAGTCTTGCTACTTCAGACAACGATCTGGTTGAATCATCTGTGTGAGATGTCTGTTTCACTCAAGAGGTAGCTGTTAAACCCACTATTTGGTCAACTAAAGCTATGTCAGGTCAGTCAGACTTTAAGATGTGTGTCTGCTCCAAAAAGGCCACCCATAGCTCTGAGAGGGTTGCAGAAAGGAAGGAATGAGGATAAGAGTTTATCGTGGCATGACTATGATGGGATGGTCATGAAAAAGGCAAACAGATGCCTTATATATCCAAAGAGATCTTTCTAAATGAGAGTACTGATGCATTCCCAGGCACATATACTCAAAACTCACCTGCGGTTCAGGGAACCTGTGCTTGAGAAAGGGGAACTCAAGACTGCACCACGTGCAAAGAAAGCTTCAAAAGCCAATGTGAGAATGGAAAATGTGTTTTGTTAACAGTGCTTAAAGGAACTGGGGTTGTTTAGCCTCACAAAATGAAGGTTGAGGGGAACTCTTGCTTTTTTAAATGTATACATTTATATGTATGAGCAAAGGAATAGCTTTTAGAATTCCTAACATGATGCTGGTAAAGGATCACAGTCTTGTTAAGAATAAACTTGAACTAAAAATCTAATGGTCTGTTACCGTCAGAGCAGCTGGTATTGCCTGATAACCATTTTCAAAATGTTGCTTGAAACGTTTGTATTCCATGTTTTTTCTGGTTTAGGTTTTACCACAAGTTCAATATCATAATGAAGAGTCCTACAGAAAACAGTTTTTTGCTGTTAACAGGATGCTTTTAATGAGATCCTGCTGTTTCCTCTGTATTTCTGGTTCAAGTTTCCATGTTGTACATTCTCTAGCATGTTCTCAATATCAGCCTATTATAGAAGTTCTAATTGTAAAGGTTATTTTATGATAATGGGTGGATCTGATCTTGCTGAGCTGCCAGTCTTGCCCGAAAAACACCAGTGGCTTATTCCCAGGAACTCCTGTGCACATGAGGCAGGATGTCCGGGCAGTTCTGGTGCTTGGACTCCATAAATAGCAAAGTGACAAGTATGAGAAATCCTTGGTAGGGAGTAAAATGGTATTTGTGACAACATAAATGTAAGGGTAAACTTCCAGTTTGTTTAGATTCTCCTTTACCCTAACAACCAGATGATGCTTTACAAATAAGCCCTTGTTGGAAGCTGAATGAGTGAATGATGCTTCCTGACTGCTTGCAGACATGTCAGCTTGTGCCTGTCATTAGGAATCAGCCCTGCTCTATTAGCCTGGCTTCAGTGTCTAAGAGGTTCTTCATATCGTGCTGGCATTTTTACAGCATCGTTGGATGGAAATTTGGAAATGCCTATGAAGTGTACGGAAGAATAGAAGCATTTTAAACATTTGCTTTGAAGAATTGCAACTGAGTTATTCTTCAGGAGGTTTTAAAGATCTTAATTTCAATGGTACAGGTGATGCCTAACACTTGATTGAAACCAAACATACAAACAGATTAGATTTGTGAATTTAAAGTGGTTGGCACTTTAAATCAGGAAAGTGAGGACTCTGTCCTCCCAGCAGCACAGTTCATTTGATCTGATCTCCTGGTGTAGGCAAAGTCAGCATTTGCAAAGATAAAGAAGATGGAGCAGGACGCTTCTCAGTGGCATCCAGAGAAAGGCCAGGAGGAATGAGCATAGACTGAAATATAGAAAATTCTGCTTAATGTGAGGGTGGTAAAACACTAGCAGAAATTGCCCAGGGACATTCTAGAGTCTCCATAGCTGAAGATACTCAAAACCCAACTGGACACAGTCTTGAGCAGCATGCTCTAGCTGACCCTGCCTGAGCAGGGAATTGGAAACTATCTCTGGAGGTGCCTACCAGCTTGCATTGTTCCACGATTCTTTGAAGAGTAGTGAAATTCCTAAGCAAGACAGGTTTTAGGTAGAGATGGTGATACCAGTGTACATTTCATATAAGTTATTTACTGTTGGCTGGGGAGGGTATATTGCTATGCCCAGTCCTGTAGAACAGAAGAAAACCTCAGATGTCCAGGGATAAGAGCAAAGGAGTTCTGTGTCTTACCTAAGCAGGACTTTACCCACATCTGCTGAGGGATTGTCTGCTGACAGGGTGCTGGGTGGGTACCCAAGAGGCAATGTCCTCACCACCACCCCCCAACAGGGGCCAAGTCATGTTGCGTGGGATAAGGCTGTTCTGAACCAATTCTGTTTGCCTCATGGCTGGGAACAGTGTTCTAGGAAAAGCCACCAGGTTTCACCATCTTATCTAGTGATTACCTCAGCATAAATTGGGTGGGTAGAAAATATAGCAAGTCCAGTTTGGGGACTTTTCTTTCACTAAAGTTCATTTTTGTTTCAGCTGAAAACTACAAATTAATTTTGTTTCAAATGAGTGAGTCTATCTTCCAGGGTAGGGGTAGAGCATTTCTCATCCTTCAGCTGCTTTCCTTCCTGTAATCCCTTCCCGCCCGGTGAGCCTTTGACTGACCAGAGGAGCAGAGGAGCCTGGCTCTCACAGAATAACACAAATTTTTTTTTTTTTTTTTTTTTTTTTTTCAAAAATTCTGATAGGGTATTGTTTTGCTATAACTAAAAGTTCTTTTTGAGGACCAGATAGCTCTGAAAGCAAGGATGAGCTGGACAGGGTGTGGCAGAACAAATCTCCCAGTCACTTGTTTTTCCATTACCCTGTTCCCCAAGGATCGTGGAGACATGGGCAAGTGTGTCTTGCCACCTGTAGGCAGAAAGACTACAGGTTGGGTCATGTAAGAAGGACACCAAAATGCTATTTACATTTAGGGGTCTGATTATATGAAGAGGGGAGGATGTAACAGGGTTCCAGACCATAATGCCATATAAAGGCTGCGCTCTCAAGTTTTCAGTTGTTGTTCTTGATAGGTCTGTTGTTGATGCCAACATCATCTCTGGGAAAGTACTGGTGGCACAGTGACAGAGCTTGGCCTCTGAGCCATAACGGATGCCCAAAGTAGAGTTTCCAGAGTACTTCTACATCCTTTCTGCTCCATCATTTACACAGAAATATAAAACAATGTACTGCCTGTTACACTCTTCTGTGATTCACAGAAACTCTCAGATACACTCCTTCTCCACCTCACACAACCCAGGCTCAGCTCTTACTCCTGCAAGGAGTGCCAGTGGAAAGTGTCTGTCATCTGTAATTTCTCTTTGTACAGCTGATGGCTTAATAAGAGCTGTACTAGTGCAAGTTGCTCAGAATTGCTGTTGGGGGCATTATGAGAATGCAATGAACTTTCACAGCTTTCCTAGAAAGTAAGAGAGGAGCAAAGAGGCAACAACAAGCAGTTCTGCAAGGGAGTAATAGGTGTGAGACTCCTCTGCGGGGGCTCTCCCTTACTGACTCATCTCAGAACTGCACTCCCACTTCTGATTTGAAAATGAACCTCTACCCCTCCCTTGACTGTAGGTGTCCCTAATAGTGTTGGTGTCAACTCTATACCTCTTTCTCTCACAAGCGTGTGTGGGTGGTGCTGTTTTGCACATGAAAACACTGGGGCTTGCTCAGCCCTGCTGTTTTGTTCTGGTAGTGGTCACCATTGAATATGCTTTCATTTGTACTGATAAAAATGTTTCCACCATAGCAAATACTAGGATCAAGACTGTTGCTAGGTGAGGTACTCCTCCTACCATGCAGTATCTAAAAACAGCCAGCAGAGCCACTGGCTAAAGGTCTCTGCTCTGGAGTGCTCGCAACTGCCCTGCTATGGCTAAAACACCTGTGAGACAGTCTTTCATTGTGTGTGAAGTGAATCCATCAAATATTAGTGACAGGGGAACATGGATCAAACTGCCAGATGGAGGAAAAAGACATAGTTTGAAGACTCCTTGCTAATCTTGCTGAATGTTTCAGATGGGATTATGTTGACTCAGAGGAAGGAGCTGCTTTTGCTATCTTCCACACAAGTGTACTGATAGTGACAGCATATTGCCACCCCAGGTGGGTGGCAGCTCTTTGAGACATGAAAGGAAGGAGTAAAAAGACCTGGAAATCTGAATTCTGCAGTTACTTACCCCTAGGTTAATTTTGTCCTTTGTGCTTTCTGTCGCCTTACTCAGGAGTGGAACAAACAGTCTGGTTTTACAGATGGATGTGATGGCCAAGCCCACACTTGACAGCAAGTCTGGCACTACTCAGAGTTAATGGTCTGAGTCCTAAATCCTGACTGCAGGCACATCACTTGCTGGGAGAGCATTGGTGTAAAGCATCAATACATGTAAATCTGTCATCTCTTGGAAAGTTCCTGAAAGGTGCTTAGTTTTGATGGATCAAGTCCTGTACAAAGATTAGAAGCAGGGATTCAAGGCATGTCTGGAATTACAAATTCCTGCTTCTTAACCCAAGGCCATTTGCCGTTAGAATGGGCACACAGACAACTGATAACAAAACTCAGCCCTTCACTCTTGCACAAACAGGATGCAGCAGCAACACACCCAGGAAGATTTAACAACAGCTCACCTGAAAATGAGTCAACAGATAAGCATTTTGAGGAGTGAGTGGAAATTTTCTGTTCCTAGGACAACAGCTCTGAGCAAGACTGAAAACTAATGTTTTCCCTTATTATTGTGTAAAAATGCAGTATAGTCTGCAGCACCCAGGATGGAGTCAGGATGAGTCCAGCATTACAGTCAGAGCTGGCTGGTAGTTTAATGGTAGCTCAATGATCATTTAATATTCTTCATAATTAATATTATTGTCACTTCACCCAGGCAGGGATGTCATAGCCCAGTTTGTTGCAGGCCAGTGGGATATCCTCAAGGATGAACCCCTCTCAGGCATATCAAGTGCAAGAAGTGGTGTCACATGTCAAGACCAAGATCAGAGACGTGATATCCAGCATGAAAAATACACAAGGTCTCAATGGTAATTGGAGAGCTTTTTCTGTCCACAAATATAGGTGTTTATTTTCTCTAAGCTGTAAAAATCAAAGGCAGAATGCTGAAGGAAGGCCTGCTTGTTTTAGGTGCTGGAGAAATTAGGCAGCAACAATTCAGCTTTATACAAAGATTAATCCTTAAAGAGGGAGGTATGGGTCTCTTTTAACACTGCTTGACTTTTCCACAGGAGGTTTTATATTTATAAGTGGCTGTTCCTGCTCACACAGAAAACTCCTGTCTCTTCATCTGCTTCCCTGGAGACTTCTGAACTTGTCATCAACCTGATCTCCCAGCCAGAGGAACACTTCCCTACTGTGCAATGAAAATTTATCAGCTTGTCCTTCATCATGTCTCAACAACTCAGAGATTATTAACTCCTCTTTCAAGTGATTAATACCCCTGGGCGCTTGAGAGGCATACCTCTGGTACTTGTGAGGTGTTTGGAGGCCCTGGAAAAGAAGGCAGGAGGCAAATGCAAAGTGTGATGGTTTGGGTTGAGAGGCAGATTACCCACGCTGTGGGTTGAGTCCTGTGCCCATACCACTTGTGTTCCGCTTTGTCTGGCCTCTGTAGAGCCCACAGTACAATCAGGGAGCAGCCCTTTTTAGCCTCCTTCCTTTGTATGACAATCCGGATCTGCGGATTCCCGAGGGAGCACATCTGAGAAGAAGCCATTTCACTTAGCACTGCCTAATTATAGGCATGTTGACAGCCACAGTAGTAACTCCTCTGCTAAGAGAGTTTTAGTATTCATCAGCAGGCTCCTCATTGGTGGCTGCAGAGTACCTGTCAGTCATGATAATTACTAATTTGTTTTAACTTGCCTCGGAAGCATTCCTAGAATTTATGGCTGTGCTGTAAGTCGACACAGGCCTCATTACTCTATCTGTGCCTTCTACTGCGACAGAGCAGAGCCATGGCAGAAATGCAACATATATAAAGTCATCATGGCCTGTCTCTAAGAAAAATGATGTACTGAGAAAATGCATGACTGTGATGGAGATGTGTTTGTGCCATCAAGAATGCCAGCAGCACCTTACTTATAAATCCCTCCTGGAACTGCTCTTGTGGGTCTGTGTGTTGAACATGGACATTGGTGAGTGCATGGATGTAGTTTTTCAGGAGAGCTGGTCTGTCTGTCCTTGCATTTGTGGCTGAGGCAGATAATGCGGCTGCAGCATTCAAACAGGGTCAGGCTAAGCAAAAAAAGAAAAAGGCACAAAGGATAAAGACCATATTTCACAGCTAACCAGGCATGGGTCCAGTGCTTTTCTACAAAAGCTCTCCTGTTGTGCCCCTAAACTGACCCCGACAGCCTTGCAGGAAGGAAAGTTGCTTCAGAAGATTGTTATGCTCCCTACAATTACAGCCGGAGTTGTCCACCATATTGCTTTCCTGGAATACATTGGTGCCAGTAAAGAGCATCCAGATTGTGTAAAACACAGGGCAAGAGTAGCATGAACACAATAGTTTGTACTTTAATAAAGGGTTGATGTCCTAATCATATAGGGGTTGGAACTAGATGATCTTTAAGGTCCCTTCCAACCCTTACTATACTATGATACTATGATATAGTTGGAAATGAAGCAACTTTCTCTCTGACTCCCTGCCATTTAACACAAGGCAAACAGGCCAGTTCACCTCAGCCTGCACCCCAGGACTCCTCCACAGCATTGCTCTGCCGTGGAGCCCAAGAAGCCACCCCAGCAACTCTGCTACCTGCATGCTACTCCCACAAGCCCCCCCTCCACTCCCCACCCCGCCTTCTGCCTTCCATGGACACCAGGTAGCTTTCTGAATCATGCTGAACATGCATGGAGCTTTCCAGCTTGGACCAGGCGAGCCCCTTCCCCATTTTGCCTGTCGTTTCTGCAGCCCTGTGGTGCTGAGCCATGTCTGGCAGCCTGGAAAACTCAGCCTCTGTGAACTTTGATGTCTGCTTGTGCATGGCAGAAGAAGGGGATCCACAAGCATCAGCTCATCTCAGCTGTGCCTCTGCTCTCAGGAGAGTTCCCAAAGCACACATCATAAATTGTGTTTCCATCTACAGCAGTTTCAGTTGTCTCACAGCCTGGGAGCCTGTTACCCTTGTGACCATCCTGACTGGAGAGGCAGTTTCCTTGCAAATCCTGCTCCAGTTTCCTGCTCAGGAAACTCCTGAGGAGTTTCCAGGCTTCTCAGTTTAGACAGAGCAACTCCCACAAGGCAGCACTGGGTGGATCATGAGGTTGTTCCAGAGCGCTGGGCAGAGAAGAGATGACTGAGAGGAGAGCAGGGTGACTGTGAGTGTGTGAGCAGCCCTGGTGCAGTTACTCTGCCCAGGTTGAGATTTCCCTCTGCTGGCACAAGTCCTTTGCAGGAGTACTAGGGCCAGAATCCCGGTGGAGACAAGTCCCAAAGCCTGAAGTATTGTATCCAGTAAGAATTTCGGAGTTTAGACTGTGTTCAATAGCCATGCCATATTACAAATATGCCAATGATTATTGTGGGTAAGAATTGAATCCGTAAGGCTCTGCATGCTCCCTGCAGGAGGAAGCTGCTCCAGCAGCCCCGCTCTGGCTTCTGATGTTATTGTTTTAACTCAAAGACCCATCACACAATCAGTTCTGCTACTGGTCCTTGAATCAAAATAATCTCCTTTCCATCAAATGGAAACACTAATTTGATGAACAGACGGATGTTTCAAAATGGGACCTTCCCCAAGGTGAAGCATTCAGTGGATGTATTATTTATTGAGTTTCAGTTTTTCCACAGGCAGAGATGTCTATTTCATCAGGAAGGTTAAACAAGAAGATGTTTAAAAATTCATTTAAGTGCAAATGCAGTCTTTACTACTGTAGTAATTCTTCCTCTTAACTGCACATTAAAGAGCAAGATGGGGCTGTACTGGAGAATAAATGATAGCTTGTCTGAGGCAGGACTGACAGCTTGTAGCTATCCATAGCTGGCTGCAGGTGCAGCTTAAGCGGACTCCAGTCCTTTCTTCGGGCTCACTTGTAATCCACATGCTCACTGAAATTGGACTGGACTGTCCTTTAAGTGTGGAGTACCTGTTTGTCTCACACAGCAGCTAAGCTCATGTTCTTTGGAAGGTGTTCAGCGCAGCTCCAGCCACCCTGGATGACCTTGCAGGGGCCTCGCTGGACTGAGCAGGGCATTATGCAGGGGCACACGCAGAGAAAAGGATCTTCATTTTGGAAGCATGGCTCTTCCCTCCCTCAGAGGGAGGAGAGGAGGTCACTCTGGAGTTCTCATTCAGACTTTTGTCTTCTGGCTCCTAAGGATCTTGATAACTGAGAGTGGCTAATCCACATGTTCCCCTCCCCTCCTCTCCTCAATTGTTAAATAATAACGCCAACAGATACAAGAATAAAATCTGAGTGGATTATGGCAAAGCAGAACACTTTGCTGAGAAATTAGCTCATTTGATTGGAAATAGTACATTATATGCCCTACTGAATCCTTTAGAACTAGAAAAATGTGCATGAATAATGTAAATAAGAACAACATTTTGTAGTCATCTTTCTGGGAAAATCAGTCTTGACAGCTTGTTGGATTTGCCTCTTCTGAGAGGCAAATTTGTGATGGTGACTTAGAAACTCTTCCTGATTGACTGTTCAGTCAAGTAAAAAGGATGATTAAAACCAGTGTAGGCTCTTACATGTTCTGTTATAAAAACTGACAGTGCCTGGTCCTAGCACAATGCGTTATTCTCCTGTGCCGAGCTGAGGCCAGGCCCAGGTGCAGACTTTCTCCCTGAGCTTTGGCTGTCAATGCCATTCTCTGATTTACGGTGTGCGGCACAGAATCATTAACGTGTTGAGCAACTATAAATTCCTTCATAATCAGGAGTAATCAGTAACAGAGGATAAGAATAGTAAGTAAAAACTGCAGCCCAAGTGATAAAAATAGCCTGACTGAAGCACTGGAGCTGGAATACAGCAGAGCTTGGCGCTGCAAGACCAGGACCTGAGAGTCCTGCTTCTACACCTCCTCCATATGTGCTTGCAGGTTCTGCACAAGGTGCCCCGTGCCACATGAAACAGGGGGGTCAGGACCAGTGGAAGGATTTTTCTGTGCTCCTAGAAGGAGCTTTCTAGCCCCTAGAAGAAAGGGCAGATTTGATAGTGCTTGCATAGCAGACATCAGAGCCCGGATGCCCACCTCACTTTTGGTTCCCAGCAGAGCCCATGCATAGGCAGCCAGGCCCCAAGTCTGACCGAGTCATGGAGGGCTTTCTCACATCCATATCACCTCCTCCTCCCCTGATAAAAGCTACCCTGGTGATTCCTGGCAGTGGATGAGCCCAGGTGCTACACCAGGGAGCAGCATGACCCTCCAGGTGCCTGCAGCACAGCAGCCTGAGGGACAGGGTCGGTGTTCGCGGTCCAGGTACTGCACTCCATTCCTTTCCCTGGAAGCCCTCTCAAATGCAGCAGCAGCACACTGAGCACGAAGCACTGTCCCCCTGTGCTCCCAGAGCCCACAGCATATCCCTTGTCTTCCTGCTGTAGAAATCTCATGGCACTGCCACATCCTGCTCTTCGGGCACATCAGTCTATAGGAGCCAAGAGGGATGCACGGGGGACATCCCCGGAGCATGGAAAGGAGCACCTGGCTCTGTGTCTGCACTGAGTGAAACATGGTTAGCAGAGCATGGAAGATGTAGGGACTTCCAGTCCTTTTCAGATCTTTCCCACACTCTTAGCGTGACTGTGCAGAAAACGAAGAAGTTAAGCAGCCTGCTCTGCTGCTTTTCCTCTCCTGTGACCCTGGCGACAGTGAGTAAGTGTAATGCCCATGATATACTCTTATTACCATAGTAACTCAGCCAGGAGCTGACGGTTGCAAAGTAGATGCTGAAAGGGAAAGACTGCCTAAGGAAGAAATCAGCTCTCTGCTACCCGGGTGCATCATCCTTCTCTGCACTAGATACTCCTTTGAAGACAGTGGGATTCCTTTGGCTCACAGTGAGAGCAAATTACAGCTTAGATCTAAGTCTGTGCTTGGAAGACAATTTTCCTGAAGGATCCAGCCATTTTATATCTAAACAAAAAATAACCCACCCCTTATTAGAAGAGGCTGATTTCAGCAAGGCTTTGCACTGCCCCCTCTGCATTTCTCCCACTCCCTTTGAAGCAAGGACATGGGTGCAGCCCGAGCTGTGCCACCTGCAAGGACACAGGCGTGTCTGCGTCTCTCCCTGATGGCGGTGGCTCAGTGCAGAGGAGGCACACGTTGGTGTTTCAGCTGAGTGAGAGTGTCGGGAGCTTCCACGCACGGGATGCCCATAGCCGCGCAATGTCTAACCTCAGCAATCTCTGCTCTAGCCCGAGTGCTGCGGGGTGAAAAGGCCCTTGGATGGACTGCGGTGATGAGACAGCCCCTTGCTCCAGGGCACACCGTCAGCTTGGAAACTTCCCAACAGCAGCTAATCTCTCATCCATTTGCCTTCACTGTGCCCTGTGGGGTATGAAATCACTGTGACACCCACCAGGCAGGCAAGTGAGGACTGAAATACAAAGAAGCTGTCCATGTACCAGGGCCACCAAGGGGACACGTAGCAGGGCAAGGCTTTGAAAGCTCATGTTTCGGGTGAATACAGTATAAGCGCATAGGTGATCTCAGGGTCATCCTTCCTTTTCTAAAGAAATAAGATCAAAGAGGACTGCTCCAGGTACATGGAGTTTTGTTCATCTTTTCTTCTTAGTTTTGCCTGTTGGGCAGGAAGCCTTGTAACATTAAAATTGCTCTTCTTCTAGCATTCACTACTGTTAATCAGTAGCTGTTAAAATTTCTGCCTGCTATCCAAGGAAGGAGAGGGACACAGAGGAGCAGGATGAGATTATTTTGGCAATCCTAGACACCAGGACTCTGTGAAGATGACATTAAGTAGTGACCACTCTTCAAATTCCATCCTTCCCAGCAGCCCAGGACATCTCTTGCGACAACACAGGAAAAAACATGACCATCAGAGACATTACACCATGGTGGGAAGTAGCAAAGCCCTGCCACACAGTCTTGCCTAGCTGCATAAAAATGTTTCAGGAAGATTTTCATAACCTTTCTACCAAGTGTTGTCAACCACTACAAGGGCCAGACTCAATTATGCAATGTGTTATCTTAAAACTTTTGGTCAGCAATAGCTCAAACCTTTCTCTACCCCTACCTAGAAATATGCAAAAGGTAAACCTTCTCTCACTGACAAGTTTCTATTGAGTCCTGAAGCTCCACAGAAAACAAAAATGTACATATTGTGGAGGAGAAAAGAACTGGAGCGTTCATCTGGGAACACACAAATCAAAAAATACATAGATGAACTATAAATATTTACGTGTATACACACGCATGCATCTGCTTATTTGTGCACATAAATCCTGAGAGATCTCTCTCCTCCTCTGCCACTGTGGACAGCAAACCTCTGCACTCTTGGGGCACAAGGTGGCAAGGCTGCCTGTGCTCCTGTCCCTGTCTCGCGCTTCTCACTGTCTTTGGCCCATAAAGGCACCAGCCAATATTAAGAACCTATTTGGGCAGAATAATCAAAATGCTGCACTGGGAAACCAGAAGCCACGTATAAAATAATCCTGCTGCTGGGTCTTCCCAAGCTTTACCAGCAGAGAGCAACAGCTAACCCTGCTCCTTGGACAGTGTTTCAGGGCTGGTGCGGGAGCTGGGGCCAGGCTGGGTCTCAGCACACACAGGACAGACATAGCTTATGCAGGTGGGCAAGAGGGACTTGGACAACTGACTCTGAATGCTAATGCCATATTTTCACCACTCTTCTCTTGAATGACTAATGCAAGAGTACTTGGGGGAATGCCTTTATTTCTAAGGCTGTCATATAAATCAGAAAAGTCTTGCTGCATTTGAGTTCCCAGAGATGGTGCCAGGCTGAACAGCCAGCTCACGCCTTCATTCCCACTGGGGTCTGACACCAGCAGGTGCTGAGTGTGTCCGGACTCCCAGACCAACTGCTCCCTTCTCTTCACTGAAATGTCTGCAACAGAAAAAAATGAAAGGTGATACGTGTGGGTCCCTAGCTTGTTTGTAAAATACTAATGGAAATGGAAAACAAGATCAGAGACAACACTACGACTTTGTATGTGACAGCCTACAGTTATGGAGACAGACTGGAAAGAGTCCAGTGCAGGGGAAGACGAAAAGGAGAAGAAAGCAGAGATAAAAGTCAGTGGAGCGGCTGGAATGTGTGCTAACGCTGGGGGAGATTCTGCAGCTAATGATGAGATGACAGTACGCAAAGAGATTTGAAAGTGGAAAGCCAAACTGGGAAGCCAGGTGAAAAGCTGGAAAAGGCAGGTACTGATGTGTGTGTGATCATGGAAAAGAAGCTGGAGAGAGAAAGAAAGTGCGAACAGCAGAAGAGAAAGGTTTTCTGAAATGAGCAGAGACATCTGTCGTCTGCTCTGCCAGACTCAAAGGAAAGCAAAACGAGTCAGTGGCATTTCAGCCCTTTTTGCAGCAGGTGGCTTGCAAGCTCCATCCCCAGCTGGAGCTCTGGGGAGTCACAATTAAACGCAATGAACTGGAATAAGATAGGCTGGAGCACTGCAGCATGGCAGTGCCTGAAGCCTGGAAGGTAGTCTCTAAATCCACCTGGGTGTCATTCCTGTAATCTGCAAGGAAAATTGTGCTCACAGTCCTGCTGAGCACCAAAAAAAAAAAAAAAAAAAAAAAAAAAAAGTAAAAGAAATGTGCAAGTTTACCGTATGGTGGTAAAACATGGAATTCTGTAGCAGCAGAGGAAGGACCTGTGGGTTCCCAGAGCCCTGAGACAGATCCAATATGGGCTTCCAGCACCAGACCTAGCATGCTCACAGCTCCTACTGGGGGTCCTGGGAGCATTGCTCTCAGGACAGTCTTCTTAGGAGCCCTCTTAACAAGCGCGAGGGCTTTGCAATCTTGCACAGCTGTTTGCAGGCTGGTTTCTGAGGAGCAGAGGGCACTGAGGGGTTATGTGTGCTTTGTCTTCAGCAAGGCAGCCTGCAATCTTAGTCTCAAGTGTGTGGAGCTGCATATTTAAGCACTCACACCCACCCCTCACACTGAGTGTCAGCTCAGTTGGTTATCCTCCACTCTCTGCTCCGGCCCCACGTGAGAGGGAAATTTGGCTCTCAAGACCTCTCCTGGCACAGATGTCTGCCTTGAGCCCATGTGTTGGGATTCACAAAGGGCCTATTTCCATTAAAGCCAACAGCAACCTGCCTTTGGGCCAGACTCTGAGCTTCCATACTCCCATCTCATGAGGTGATGGGAGCAGGAGAGGTGTAAGCCAAGCACACCCAGCACTGGGGAGCTAGACACCTGTGTCCCCACCTCTTTGCAGGATCCCCAGCTCTGCAAGTTGGGGTCACCTTCTGGAGCAAGAGTCCAGGACGTCTAGCAGTGTCTTCGCTGCCATTAGGAAGATTCAAGGAGAGTGAAGGGAGGTTTAGCCCTTCAGGCTGAATGTCTTGTAGTGGCCAAACCTGCACAGAACCTGTACTACAGCCTGCCAAAGCCTGCCACACATTCAGTCCCAGTGCATGGGTTTACCGTGTGCTTGTGTCCATGAGCCCCCAAGGCAATCACCAGCTCAGGTCTTCCCATCTCAGCCTGGGGGGCTGTTGCCTGCTCTCTGTGAGAAATTCAAGGCTCAATGATAACTGCCTTATCAGTGTACTGGCACCATTCACTGAAGCTCCAAAACTTCCCATGTACATATAAAAGCAGCCCAAATCCAAGGCTCCGGCAGGATGAGTGATGGGAGCCTGACAGTAAATTTAAGCACCCTCCTGAGCTAATCTTGCATGAGCCCTGAGGGTCCAGTAGCCAAGTTCCCAACATGAATATGCTGCATTAGTTGTATTTGCTTTTGTTTCTATTAGACAAATGTTTCTATTTGTCTCATTACACTACAACACCCACAAAGCAGCCAAATAGCTTTTGCAAGCTGCTATTTAGTTGCTTCATGCTGGTAAAGACCAGTTGCGCTTGTCTTAGGAAGCCGACCTACACAATTTCAGCTGTTATTATCTCGTCAAACTGGCCAGCCTCATGCTAGGTAGTTCTTGTCCTGTCTTGTTTCAATCAGTTGGCATGGTGGCTATTTTTTCAAGGATTCACATTTCATTTGCATAAGAATGTTAATGGAGTAATTTCAGAAATCAACGCCCAGCTTAACCCTGTTTAGGAAAAGTCCTCCCTACTATGAAAGCTTTTTGGCATTTCTTTTCTCTTCTACCAGCTCACAAAAGCACATTCAAGAGAAGTCAAGCTTCTCTTTATGTTGCTTTCAGAAACAGTGGCTTTGACAATAAGAACACAATCCCAATGTTTCCTGTCTTAAGCTAAACTCATAAACGTTTCCTAGGGGGACCAAAAAAGAGCAGGCATGCCGTCTGGAGAATCTTACTGCTGGCAAGCGTTTGGCCTTTGCATACAGTGACGGGGCAGGCAGCATACATGGCTGGGGACAGTGCCACATTCAGGACCCAGGTTGCTGGGCTCTTTGCTTATTTGCCCTGAGGCAAATCCTAGAAGGGGAAAACCACAAATTCCCCTTTACAGGGCACAGAGCCTATGGCTGGGGTGCAAAACCAAACTATCTGTTCCCCGGGATTTTTGCATCCCTGGCTGAACTGTAGCATGTTCTCAGTTCCAGTGAGGAAAGAATGGAAAATCTTTCTTTATCCTTGAAATAGCCTGCAACTTGCTGGTTTCTGCAGGGAGGAGGTGGATGTGTACTTGGGCCCCTTCAGCTAAGTAGATCCACTAGATGCTACTTTCCAGTACACAGAAAAGCCGATGTCTGTTTTATCCGATCCTCCACACTCACTTTCTCTTTTGCTATGAGCTCTGCAGAAAGATTCTGCTTTGTCAAGGTTAATGAGATATTTATTCTACATTTGATCTCTCCATTTAAAGCTTAATGACTGCCCTAGAAAGCTCCAATCCCTGGAAGTCAGCATCTTTGTATAGCAGAAAAATGGAGCCCTCACCTATTTCACATTATATGAAAGGAACATCATGACAGTTCACATTCTAAGGTAGCTCTGTTTAACACGAGTCAGTCAATCACAGGTTTTCCTCAAGCACTCTCTACCCTCCACTCTTATCCTCCTCCTTTCTTGCCGTTCCCTTCCAAACGTCTCTCTTCCCTCACTCTTTGACACCCCTGTGAGGACACAGCTGGGGTACATAGTCTCCAAGCCTACAAGATCCTTCAGCCCCTTGGGGAAAGGTTTTCTTTCTATGAAGGCACTTTGCTATTTGGGTGACAGTTCCCCTCCAGAGATGCTCTCAAGCTGTCACCATGACGTGCTACCTGTCGGTTCCCTGGTCTGGGTGCCTGTCTCCTTGCGCTTGTCTTCTCTGGCACACAGCTATGTGCCTCGAGAGAGAAGGGGAGAAGGCCCGGAAAACTAAGGTGCATTTGATCAAGAATCACATCAGGTCAGAAACTTCTGCCAGATGGAATGCAAAGAAGTTTCAAGCCAAACCTCCAGACTGCGTCATCACAGAACATTACACACAGCTGCACTAATGAGTAGCCTAAAGAGAAACAGCATCAGCATGGATGAGGTCTCAGAATTGAGCCTCCACACAGAGACCTGTTCATGCATCAGCCCTTTGTGCAGGCGTTGCACCAGCTTCCAGCTCTGGGTCCAGGTCACTGTGTTGGTCTTCTCCCAGGCTGAGGTCAGGCATGCCTGGCAGGGACCTTCTTGGGAGCCAAGGAAAGCAGTGGGGTCACTCAGGCTCCTTATGCTGACATGTGCTGGAAGGAAGCTGAGCGCTCTTTTGAAAACACTTCTGTTCTGGGCCATGCGATTTCCTGAGGAGGCAGAGTAAATGGGTCACCGGGAGGTGCTAGCAGTGACTCCTCAAGTGTCAGCAGGGAATGTTTGCACTAGGATGTGTTTCTGAAGTCAGGACTATGAGTGTTCTCTGAGTTTTATATAGACGCTTCTGTTAAGAAAGGAATAGCCATATGTCTAATGTGGTTTAAGATTTTAACAAACTATTCACCAGAAAGTTACTCTGAACAATGTTTTTAGCACGGCCCACGAATATATCATATAAATGATCATATAGAATCATAGAAACATAAAATAGTTTGGGTTGGAAGGGACCTTAAAGATCATCCAGTTCCAACACGCCCTGTAGGGACACCTCCCACTAAACCAAGCTGCCCACAGCCCCATCCAACCTGGCCTTGAACACCTCCAGGGATGGGGCAGCCACAAATTCCCTGGACAACCCATGCCAGCATTTCACCACTCTCATCATGAAGGAATTACTCCTTATGTATAGCCTAACTGTGCCCCTCTCCAGTTTACAGCCATTGCCCCTGGTCCTGACACTACAAGCCTTTGTAAAAAGTCCTTCCTCAGCTTTCCTGTAGCCCCTTCAGGTACTGGAAGGTCACTATAAGATCTCCTGGGAGCCTTTTCTTCTCCAGGCTGAACAATCCCAACTCTGTCAGCTTGTCCTTGTTGGGAGGTGCTCCAGCCCTCTGATCATCCTTGTAGCCTCCTCTGGACCCGTTCCAACAGCTCCATATCCTTCTTATGTTGAGGATTCCAGAACTGGACACAGTACTCCAGATGAGGTCTCACAAGAGAGGAACAGAATCCCCTCCCTCAACCTGCTGGCCATGCTCCTTTTCATGCAGCCCAGGATACGGTTGGCCTTCTGGGCTGCGAGTACACATTGCTCAAAATATTTGGTTTCCCTCAACAAGTATTATTCATGGCTTTTTTCCAACACTTTCTGAAGTTAATGGAGCAGTTACAACTCATCAAACATACATGGATATTACTGTGGGCAAGATAAAACATTCTCAAATGTAGCTGCATGCTTCTTACAGACTTGCTACATTTAAGAGGTGAATGTCCTTCAAAGGCGAGCACTATAATTGCAATTATTTGGAAGGAAAAAATACCCAACCTTTGTATTTCAGTTTGAGATAACCTGGTGAAAGCAAATCTAAAGAGTATGTGCAAGTCAGCTTTGGAAAGCTTAATTTTTAGCATTTATTTTGATATAACATAGTTGTTCTATTGTTTTTTTAGCCCAAAATGAGTCAAAACTTCTTGATTACCTAAAGAACACATAAGGAGAACAGGAGCCAGCCCTCTCCCAGCATCACAGAAAGGAAAGAGCTCTTTGGCTCTCCATACCAACCTGTTGTCCTCCCAGTGTAGAACTACACATTCTGGTTGCATTCAGACTTACCAGAAGAGCATCAGGTCATGACACTCCATATTTTCCTGCTGAAAACCGCTCTGCTCTTAGAAAAAAATTCTTTAGTAATGCTTGTCCTAACTGTCTTCTGCTGTGCTACACTTCCAGCCATATCATTCTGAGCATCATAACCTGCGACAGCTAATGCCAAAGCCTATACATTTAGTGCAGAGAGAAACAAAAAAAACCTCTTTCAAAGCGGTATGTTTTGGAGTCTGCTTTCAGTCTTATAACATATGCAGCTTCCCTTCACCCACATTGCTCAGGTTTAGCTCAGCTGTAATTGCCCTGAAGTCTGAGGTGGTGGCAGGGCTGTGTGGTGTAGCTAGCTGTGAGCAGTACTCCTTCCTTGCCTTGGGAAGTCACCTGTGAGAAGGTACCTAATCGTGTTTTTCTTTCCCCACTCCCTTCTGCAGGGCTACAGCCTTTCTCACAGTGGCATTTCCTCCTTCCTTTCCAGAGTGGAGGGTTAGGTGACATGGCATGTCGGCTTGCCAAGGCAGGCTGAGATGATGGCTGAATCAGCTGAGGAGGTTTAGGGCTGAGCTTTCAGAGCTGTGCAGAGGGAAGCTGGCATCTTTTCTTTCAGCAGTGCTTTTTTCTGTTTCATTTGCATTTCTGCTTTGGGCCAAGAGGTAAAATTTTCTCTCAAAAGAAGGTTGCAGCTCAGTGGCAGACCTTCTCAGTGTGAAGGGGCTGGTACTCAAAAATATCTAGGTACAGGTTTTTTCTTGGTATCCCTGAATAAGACAGTAGTGATCTTTTTGCAAGGCTTACATATAACAAATTTATCCAAACCTTAAAAAAAATAAACAAACCAATAATAACAGAGGTCAGTCTCTCATCTTCTGCTGCAATAACAAGGTTAAACCGTCATAACCGCCCTGAGAGGCGACTCTGGTTACAACAGCGCTGATGCAAGGAGGGGAAACTCCTTTTGGAAGTGTCAGGACATGCCCAGCAGTGGCAAGGTGTAACGTTTCGTGTTATCACGGGATCTTTCATTAAATGATGGGAGAAGCAACATTATGTCATGCTAGAAAAGCCATCCATGCTCCATGTAGTGTAGCTGCAGCCCGCGAGGTGGCAGAAGGAAGCAGGTGACATTGCAAGCTCAGCTTTCTCGGGCTGTGCTTCTCTTTAATGCGGGTTTTGTTTTATTTGTTTTTTTAATTTTTAAAAGGAAAGCAAAAGGAAAACTGATTGGTTCCTTCACTGGACTCCCAATGCGTTCTACCTCTGCTGGGATTGTCTGCTGAAGGAAAGGCAGCTCATGCAAACATCCAGTCTCATCTTATATTGCAAAGGACTTTTAAACCATAGCTGCAAGATATCGCTCTGCCCAGTGTAGCTCAGCAATGTGGCTTTACTATTGGTTTCTTGGGAAAAGAAGGCCTTAGGAAACAGAAGAATAAGCTGCTTAATTCCCCAGCTTGGCAGGGGGAGGGAGGTCAACATGAGCTCATTGTGTCTCAAACAGCAGAGAACCCCCGCAAAAGACCGTCTGTGTGTCTGCTCTCGGTGCAACCCTGTGCGTGCCTCAAAGGGAAGGCTGTAATGAGAGCTCACGCTTTTGCATCCTACCACACAGCACAAAGTCTGAGGAAACCCACTTTTATTCAGTCTGCCTCTCACTTCTCCATGTGTTGCTGCTGGGGTTTGTGTTTCACAGCGGTCAGCTTAGACTGTCTTTATAGTAGATTTTAATTAGGTGGCTGAGGACTACGTACCTTCCTTGCCACTACTGCTCTGAGGAACAAGGCTCATCAGCCATCACCAGAGCAGTTTTGCTGGCCAGCTAGCTGAGCTGCCTCTGCTTTGGAGTCATGGAAGCAGGGCCCACAGCACTAAGTGTTGACCAGCTCACCCTGCAACGCCAGCCCTGCTCGCACAACCTAAACAAAGCACTTGAGAAAGGGGTTTCTTTTGCTACAAGGCTATTGTGTTATTTCTACTCTATATTCCCTTCACTAACTTAGATCTCCTTAGAGCAGGTTGACAGCACCTCCTCAGGAACCTGTGGTGCTTCTTGCAGGTGCAGTGCAAGCACAAAGCACTCATCAGTGGGAAATATTCCTTTCCTGGTGCTCTCTGGATATGGACTTAGGTTGTTCTGCCTTTGGAAACCGTAAGTCCTTCCTAGTGGAGCCAGCCTGGTGCTTTTCTATCACCACAGAACTTAGTAATCAACATTGCTGTCATTTGCTGATGATTCTCATTTGTTTCTACCATGCTGCAGTTTTGGGCTAACACAGATGTCCCCAACAAAAAGATAACTCTAAGGTCATTTGCGCCTGAGAATTTCTTCAGATTTAGTTGCAGTGCTCTTAGTTGTAATAGAAAGCCTTACCCCGAAAAGTTAAAAAGCAGTTGATCTGCACAGCTAACTCATGTTTTCCCATGGATTTATAGTTGGCTTCTTTGGTGTGCAGCAAGACACAAACTCCCACCAAAATTTGTGTAGGCAGAATGCAGTGTCTTTTGTGTGTGGATTCTGTAGTGCCTGAGAGCAAAACCCACCCCGGGGCTTGCAGGGCCCAGGGAGGACGCTCTATGCACAGACGGCTGCCTCTGCTGATTAGCTGCTCCCTCAGATTTTGACTGAAACCTGCCAATGGACCCAAAATTGCTAATGGGACAGACTGGATGGTTCATAAGCCTCCTTTCCATGGGAAAATGCTCCAGAAGAATACACGGTCAGAACAACTGTGTGCATATCGTTAACTGCACTCTGAGTAAGCCAATTTTACCTCAACCAGTCTGGTGCTGTCAACAAAATGTAGCCATTAATATAGGAGACATGCCAGTAAAGCCTCAGTAGCTCTGATAACATTGTGTATGGAACAGAAAGGTTAAGATAAAGTCAATGGAAAGAATTTAAAGCCGGGCAAGATCTGAGGATCAAGCACAGCCCTGGCATAGCCAGGAGCCCTGCACTCAGCCAAGCGCTTCCACTTCTGCAGCAGAAGTACACCCAGCGCTCTTAAACGCTTCCCCCAAAAGGAGAGACTGATGGGGACCAATCGCAGGGTGTTAAGCTCCTCCTGAAGAATGCAGGCATCACCTTAATTGCTGCCTCTGTCTTTGGCAACAGAAAAGAAATCAGACCTACTTCTGAGACAGTGAGCTTGCACAAGCTAGGCCAACGTACTGCAGAGGCAACGCCAGCGGATGTTGTGCTAGAAATAAATTGGACTCTATAGCTTGAGTGGATGCCAAGGAGAAACTCTGATCTCCAGAACAGCAGCTAACAGACCATGAAGAAGCTGGCAGGAAAACACAGCAATCAGCTGTTGAGAGCTGCAACACATCCTGCAGATGAGGAGCTCAGGGCAGGGTACCGCATTCTCGTACCACATGCGAGCTGCAAATGCACAACTGCACCTCTTTTAAATTCACTTGTGGGCCTTCTGTAAAGAGTCAGACACAGGTAGCAGCATTCAAACTAGCAGAGGTGGGCTTGATTTCTCCAAGTATTTCTATATCATGTGTAAGACTTCATCAAACAGAGAGCAGAACCAGACAGGAGGTCAAATACAGCTGTTGTCTGAGTGTCTGCCATGCACATGCTAATGGAGCTGTGCACGCCAGTGCCAGTGAGCAATGCAGCCCATAGCATTGCATGGGATCATCTCTTTGGATACCTTGCAAGCAAATCAAAGTTCAGAAATTCCTAGTCTGGCCTTCCTTAGTCGTTAAGGAACAGTGTTATTCATAGCTGACGTTATCTGTCATGATACTACTAATGTTCTTGTTCAGACTAGGGCTGTCCAAGGCTCTGCTGTGACATGTGCCATTCGATTGCTGTTAGCCCTATCCAAAGTGAGTGACAGAAGGGCAGAGATGGAGACATTACAGAAGGGCAGCTACCCCAAAAGGCTCAGGGACTCTGCTGTGACTCCAGTAGAGACTTCCATAGCACGCTGGAGCATGTTTGCAAATGTCAGTCTTGTTCAGCCTGGACTCAGCCCTTTCTTTGAAGAATGGATATTGGATACTTCTTGAGAATTTCCCGTATTGTGCTGGATATCATTGCCATGGCTTTCCCATTGCAGCACAATGGAACAGCTGTTTCCCGCTTGGTGTATAAGTAACAGGATCTGTTGGCCGCCTGACGCTTTGGGTCAGAAGGGCCACTACCAGACTGCACCAGGGCAAGTAACTTTAATGCTACTATCTGCTGTCTCCCTCATCACAAGCAGCATAAGAGCTGCAGGCACTCGGGAGCAACCAGGGTTTCTACTGTGTGATCATGTTGGTTCATCATTTCTGCTCCAGTAAATTCCACCTAGAACTCTTCAGAATTCACTAAGGTTAGACAAGATACAACATGCAAGTATGCTTGCTGGTTTAATATCCTCTCATCATCATGCTTGTCCTAACTGCTAAACTAAAATATTTTGCACCAAGAAAGTTCCTGGCTGAAGTGATCAAGGGTTTCCACAGCCATTATGCCATTGTCCAGGGCAGGATGCTGATGTGCCAGGGTGTCTGTGTGTTGTGCAGCATGTCCCAGAGAGACTGCAGCCACATCTACTACCACCGCCGAGATTTAAGAATGTAGGTGTCCCATCATGAGACAGCTGAGGGCAGGTGATCCAGCATCTGAAGCTGGTACACTCCACAGGATCATAAAAACTCCAGAAGTGAACAGTGAGCCTGCCAGCTGTGACCTTCATCGGTTCTTCAGCCTTGTCATACCACCCTCCTCAACATTCCTGAACAAATTCAGAGACTTGGCCAAAGCCTTCTCCCTTGCTAAGCACAAGCGTAGTTCCTCCCACCTCCTCCTCTTTCTCAGGACAAACTTTTCTGTCTTCTTTGCAGGCGGGTGTGGTAAAAAGCCACCTCCAGTGCTGAGCCAGCAAAACCATGTGTTCTTTCCCTTATCATTCCTGTTTGCCCAAGCACCTCACCCTCCTCCGCAGCACTGCTCTGAGCAAGCTGAACAGGCTCTCAAGCTGTGTAGAGCACAAAGGTCGTTTTCTGACCCAGGCTGAGGTCTAATGAGTGGAGTTATGAGATGAATTGCCTATGAGGACAGTTAGCGAGGCTCTGTGCTGGCACAGGGCTGCGGGGACAGAGCGATGAGGAAGAAGACGTTTGGTTTATCAAAGAGAAAGGTTAAAAAAAAAAGATATGATCCTGACTTTAAATATCTGAGGAAAACATTTCTCACACCTAAGAACTCTTTACAGTAACAGAGAAAAATACAGAAGCAACAAGCCTGGGAAATAATTTCCAGTCTAACTTTCTCTTGCTTTAAGGTGTCCATTTTTAAATAGGAAAGAGGTGAATTGTGCAAGGGTTCAGGCTGTGCTGGCAGCCTTTGGTTTGAGCCTTGCACAGCTAAAGTTACCTGTTACTGTGGATACCAGGACACAGGGGACAGTGCCGGGAACAGACTGGGACAGCTGGTTTGGAGAAGGGTATGCTGGAGATGCAGCAGTAGGAAGGCTCAGGTCCAGGATGGTAAGGGGCTGCAGTCTTAGTTTGGGGATGGGGAGACAGTGCAGCACACAGGTCTTGAAACTCTGTACCTGTCTAAGCATGGTCAGGATCTGCCCTTTGTTTTCTAACCTGGTCTTTTTTGCTTATGGAAGCATTCCCCACTGGGACAGACATGCAAGTCTCCAGCACCAGGCATTTCCATTCCACTCATTATAAATTCTTAGCCAAGCTGCAGGAGTAGTTTTTCAAATTAGCTTTACAGGCCAGCAGTCAGATCAAAATAAGCCTTTTTTTTTTTAATCAGTTAGTTTAAACGATAGCTTTAAATTTTTCTTGTAATAATAATACTTGTAAGAATAAGGCCTTGTAAGAATAAGGCCTTGTAAGAATAATACTAATGTGCAAAGCCTGTACCTAATGTTACCTCATAACCAGCTCTTGTTTCTTTTCAGCTCTGGAACTCTCTTTTAAGTGTTATTCTGTCTTGCCTGATTAGAGGTGTGCACTGTTTCCACAGAAGCATAAGTCATCCTTCTTGGTTTTCTCCTGCAGTTTCCAAGTAAAAGCCAGGCTAAAGGACAGAGTAAAAATGCAGCGCTCTGCCTGTGCTGCTCAGACACCAGCCATATAGCAGGAAAAGGGATTTCCGTTCCTCCATCCCATGGCAGTCTGTCTTAAGAGTAAACTTATGAGCATCTACTGTGCACTTTGTATATCCGCCATAACTCGGCTGCAGTAAATCTGACAATCAGCACGTACATTCCACCTCACTGCCCCACAAGTAACATCTTTTGCTTCTACTTAGCTGCAGTCTTTTGGCATCACTGGCTGCTTCTAGAAATGCATTTTCTGTTCTGCTACCACATCTCACAGGGCATCGCTCTGCTGTGGCACTCTGGGATCTTTTGCAGAAAGCAACAGGATCCAGTGGCCTGGTGCAAACCAAATCATTCCCCTGATTTGTCTTGCCAGGTCATATTTAATCCACCAGTGTTTGTGAGCTAGACCTTACTATGTTCAAAGCACTGCCAGCAGCTGGCAAGAAACACTGGAAATGAGAGCAATCCTCACAGCTCAGTTTGCAGCAGGCTCTTTGGATTCCTGCCTTTAAGTCACACAGTGACTTCAGAATGAGTGGAATGGGGCATCTGAAAAGGAAAATGTTGAAATCCAGCAGATGTTTCTCACTGATCTCTTCCTGAAGCAGCAGACTGCTGGAGGTGTGCCAGCACTGCAGACCTGGGAAAACCAGCAGTGTGTGTGTGTGGCACTTTCAAATGTCCAGTGCTGCTTTCCTTCCATGGGAAACATCCTGCAGCTGCAGAGCCTTTTCCTCTGTGTTCATCCTGGGATGTGTCATTCTGGGATGCATCCCTGTCCTTTGCTTCCTTGCCCAGCAAGATTTTACATGCTGTTTGGAGAGCAGAAAAAGCTTCTCACCCTGGCCTTAGTAGATTCAGAATGGCAATGAAATCTGCACGTGAACAACTGAAAGACAGATGGAGAGGCTGTCTGCGGATGGGAATGCACTGCCCCTTCTGCAAACTACAATAAGCAGCTACTGAAATATTAGCTAGTACGAGGGTGGAGTCTTGCAGTTGGGCTGTAGGAGGAAGTAGGCAGAGCTGGTGGATGCTTTGAGCCACTTCGACAGAGGCATCTCTGGGATATGCAGCCACTCAGAAGCACAGACTAAGGGACATATTGCCCTCCTCGAGTCTAGAGGCAAGTTGTCAACAATGCTGGCACATTTGTGAGAGGTTTTAATCACAATTGCTGCACGTATTTTAAAAGGCACATGACAGTGTGAGGATTTTTTCATGCTTCATACATATTTGACTCTATTGGTAGGAGAGGAGGGAAATCTTGGTATTCTGAATTCATTAAAAATGTATGGATATGTTGGTTTTCACCATAAGGCAGGGATCTGAACGTGTACGAGACTCAAAAGCATGAATGGAGGGCACATGCACAAAAGGAATGAATGCATCAGATTAATTGGTGTGCATTTAAAAATAGTAACTGTACGTAGTCCTGTGCAAAGCTAACACATATTTTAAACTGTTTATATAGAACGGAAGCTTATGTTCTTGAGGTCTCCAGTTTGCCTATGTGGGTTGGTCAAAAAAGTTATGACATACTGAGAAAGGCATTTGCACCTTGTTGTTTTTAGCAAATGTCACATCTGACAAAATGGTTTTAAAAGACTGTAAAATACTTAGAGGTCACAAGGCCACCATTGCTCATGTTCTCCAGGAGCTGGATATACGTTACCAGCCTTTGAGGAACTGCATTGACAAGCTTCTGACTACCTCTTTCTCAGTCATTCTTCCTGAGCCTTCTCCTCAAGCCCTCTCTTCTTCTGCACCTCAGAGGATGTGGGCAACTCCATGTCGCATCCTGCCTTGAACATTGTTTGCCCTTCCAATGGACAGGAATGTTCACTGAAGCTGTTGTGTTCATGCTTCCCACAAAGGGTCAGGAGCTATTGGAGGGAAGGAAAAAAAGAGAGAGAGGATGATTAATTATAGTCTCCATGCCTGCAAAAGCAAAGGAACATAAGCTGCCATCAGTTTTAGGACATTCTTCCTGAGGTTTGTCCTAATCTAAGGTTTGGTGGCAAAAATATTTCCACAGGCTTCCTCATTGCACCAGATCGTGAGCCTGTGGTAGGGAAGAGGTAGAAGTGACTGTTTCATCAACTTTTGGAAAAGGTTTACAAAGGTGTGGACATGCTGCCAGCTTGCTGAGCGTGTGGAAGAAGAAGGGATTGTCCCACTAGGAAGGATAATGTCGCTCTTGTTCATGTGCTTTTGAAGTCTGCTGATGGGAGCATGAGTAGTGGGAGCAGCACAGGGAGGCTGGCAATATGAGGGCATCACCTGAGGTTGTCCTTGTTCCAGAGGATGTCACCCATCGAAAGTCTCAAAACAAAGAGACTGCTCAGAAAGGCAGCAGGCAAACTGGGAAACGATACCATGTTGCTGCTAATGGGGCTGGTCCTTCAAAGCAAATATGGAAGCTCAAGGGTATCACAAGCCTGAGGTGCCCTGTCAAGAGAGCTGCACTGTTGTACCAGCTTCCTTCCAAAACTGAGAATGGTCCTTGGGTTTCCTTCTCATTTTCTTTGCTCTTCATTTTTTTTCCTTCCTTTCTTTTCCTATTTTTAAACCTTGCAGATCGGCATACAGTGTACTACAGAATACCTAGTTCTACAGTAAGATGCAGGAAGAGGCATACCGTCATGTGCCTTAAAATTCTTCTTTCTGCAGTATTGTGATTTGGTATCATCCCATACCAGTGCAAAGCTAAGAATCTGTTGAGGCTGTGAACCAAATACGTGATTTAAGATCTCACTCCTTTTTTTGTATTTGCCACAACAGCAACACAGGACAAGCCCATGAGGCGTCAACATCCCAGCTGTGGAAAAGTAGCACACAGCAATCAGGGTCAGCGGAGGGACAGGAGTTAATGTTGTGTCAGGCAGGCGTGAACTAGATGTATGAGAGCTGGAGCTGTGGTTGTGAAAAATGCATTTACAGGGAAAAGAATTGTATGCCAACACATGGGGGAGGGAAGAGTTAAAAGTCCATAAGGCAGAGAAAGGATAAATGAACAAAACGCTACCCTGTCAGGCCCCTCAGCTAGGCTAAGTACTGCTGCATGATGTTTTGTATTGAACAATACTAATCGTAGAGGATTCCAGCCTGCCTGGGGTTCTGCCTGTGACTGTCATCCCATCCCTGAAACTCAGTGATACTGACTCAGATCCACCCTTGCATCAGCTTTGAATATCCTTTCACAGGATATTGGGTTCAAAGGCTGTGTCTTACAGCCTTAGACTGCAGAGCCATCTCTTCTGCATTCTTGTCAACATTGGTCTGCATCCACAAAATCCAGTGAGAAGATCTCTATCAGCAGCAGGGCCCGGGGCACGTCCCCTTCCCCTTCCTTTCCTTGTTTTGACTTGCTGAGGGGTCATGGTGGGGCACCAAAAGAATTCACTCAATAGCCAGGCACACAATACCAGCACGTGTACCTCTGCAAGTGAAAAGCGAAGGGCAGCACTGGGCCACAAGCCGGTGTTTAGTTGGCGAGTTGGTGTTTGATCAATGCAACACTGGATCAACAGTGAGCACACAAGCAAATGAGCAGGAGAAAGACTCGGGCAGCGAGCATGGTAGGGAATGGCAGTGGGAGGACCTGGCAGGTGGACAAGAGTTGATTCAGAAGGGAGATGCAGCCCCACCTAGGCTGTTGTGAGCAAACTTGCCCTGCACCTCAGAACAATTGCTTTTAAAATGGGTTTAATGACACATGCTAAAACGTCAGCTGGTTCATAGCAGGGAATTGCGTCGGGGCACCTGTCACGCTGAGGTGAGACAGCTCAAACTGACTTGCAACAAAATTCAAGTGTCAACAAGTTGCTGTTGAGCTGAACAAGTCTTTTGATCTAATGAAAGAAATTGCACCTCTGTGCAGGCACAAAAAATGATGGGGGCTGGAATCCAAAGAGATGAGAAATAAGCATAACAAAGAATCAAGACAGTTTTAAAACCAAAGAATCTGGCAAATAATCCTGCCTGACAGCATTGCTCCTCCCAGTTTCCTTTGCTGCTTTCCTCCTGAGCAGACCAGCATTCTGCTTTTTCAGATCATGTTGTTCACCATGTTCATGTTTGGCCTCAAACTGGAGCTTTGTTTCTCATCAGCTGTCTCACCAGGAGAAGATAATAATGTCAGGGCTTTTAAAAAAATATTTGCTACTTGAGGGGCTCCATAAGAGCTCAAATGCTTTATCCATATGCCTATGGGGCTGTTTTCTCTGCTATGATGCCACTACCGATTTCAGTGAATTGTAAGCACTGAAACATTTTTGTAAGGTTTGGCTTGGGGATAATAACAAACTCCTTGCATTTTGGTCTGCCTTAACTACTGAGAGGTTCTCTACTCGATTCTCCCTCAGAATACCCAGTAATATCTATGGGGTTTATGAGCTGTTTTTAAATTAGAAAACAACAATTAAACAAGAAGCACATAGAAAAATGCTGCAGTATGTTTCTAATAATTTAAAAATACAACATTTCAGACTAAAGATTGCATTTCCTTCTCATTTTAACTTCTATTTATATTTTCATTCATATACTCTGGATTGCTTCACCTCATGTGGGAGCAACACAAAGCAGAGGAAGTCCGTAAGGCAGATAAACTGCAATTACGAAGGTTTGTTTTGTCAGAGCTATGTAAAGCATCCAGGACTCAGACCAGCCTTGCCTCTCAACCAGCTCATTATATCCACACTGGGTCTCTCTGCTAATCTGCACACGTACATGGAAAGATCCTCCCACATCTTTATGGGATACATACATTTCATGCAAGGAATAAATTCTGAAAAATTATTGACAGTGAATAGGAATTTTTCCTTTATTTTCATAGTCAAAATCTCAACTATGAGGGCTTGTATTCTGCTTTCACACTGAGTTTTTGTTTCCCAAGGGTCTCTTTGGAAGCACCTAAGCTGCAGAGCCATGATTTGGGCACTACAGGGACAGACGCTGTGACCAGGATCTACAGTACGGAGGGACAAAAGACAGAGCAGCCAGAGGGAATGCCCCAGTCTCCTGTCCTGCAAGGAAGGCTTGTGTTCTCCCCAAAGCAGAAAAAGGTTTAGAGACCAGCCAGAGCAAAATGTGCCTTCAGGAGATTTTTTTTCTTTGAAATTCTCATCCAGCCAGGTGCATTGCAGTGCTGTGGTATGGGGACACGACCCTTGAAAGCAGTCTCCAGTGCCACATCTGAGACCAGAAGTCCTCCTAAAATAGCATCAGCCAGGAAAGAGGCTACTTATTCATTCAGTGATCTTCTCTCTGATCAAAGCAAAACCTCATTCTGAAAGTCACCTGCTTCCAAGAACAGCACCCAAGATGCCCATCTCTCCTTACTGCCCCACAAGCACAAACATGTACCTTCAGTGGGTTTTATGGTTTCTTGTTTTAATGAGGTCCAGAACGTACTGACATGATTATTTTAACGCAATGTGGATTGCACTGCCCAGGCATAAGCATTTTCCGTGCTGTCAGTTTAATGTGAAAGACATCATTGCAAAGAGGAATGTTAGGAAAAATGTAGCTTCATTTGTTATCATAGGCTTCTGTTTGACTGTCTTAGATTTTGCCACGTCCAGAGCTACTTCCAGTAACTTAAGTGTCAGAAATTTGCTATGCAGCTCCTCTAAGTGCATCATGCTTCGGGCATGACTCGATGATGGCTCAAAATGTTCACTGTACTACTTTGGGGATTTCTCATTGTTCTCTCAGATCAAAAAAACATAAAAATCATCAAGCCTGAGCCCCTGTAAAATATGAAAACAAAACCTAGCGATTCCTCCAGTAAGTGTATTATGTTTGTCATTCTGCCCCCGATACAGAACTGTGCAAGACTCCAAGTTTATTTTAAAGCCGCAACAATTGCTCAGTGTCAGAATGTCATGTCTGAGCAGAGACACCACCTCTATTTTTCCTTTCCCTAACAGGTGTATGATCTGAGAAGGAACAGGCATTTGGCCTTCCTCTGGGATGCATGAAGGTGTCGACAGAAAATAAAGCGCTACTTAATCCTTCTTTACAAGGCCTGCCTACATCTCTATTCACACAAGCTAGTATCTTTCAGAACACTTGTCCTGTGAACACAGCCTGTAAATGACTTCTCTGCACTCCTTGCCTTAAATGCCAAAACAAGCCCCAGTGCACGTTCAACTTAAAACGAATTCTGCTTCTCTCATCTCAGGCTGTCAGCTTCTGCTTTCAATTTGTTTAATCCTTCCAGCCTCTGTGTGAGCCTTCTGCACGAACTGCCTCCTGAACAGGATGCCATCCTCTCCAGGATTCCTGCCTGGCTTTATCTTCAGCCCCTTCCCTACAGCCTCTCCAGAGCCATTTTTCTGGATCCCACTGAGGAGTGGCAACTATTTTTAGGCTGCATCTGCATGCTAGGCAGAGAGGAATGTGGCTGTGAGCAGGGCTTGCTGGGAAGAGAGGAGATGGTGTGAGGGCAGCCCCCATCCGCAGTCCCACGGACACTGCGGCACAGCAAGCAGAGCTGCCCATGCCCACACATGGCGGACACAGAGGTGCCCACGGCTGTGCGCAGGGCTGGTACAGGGCTGCCCACAGCCAGGCACGGTGGGCACAGGGCTGCCCATAGCCAGGCACCACTGGTACAAGGCTGCCTACAGCCAGGCACAGAGATGACCATGGGTGTCACAGAGCTGCCCACAGCCATTCACAGCAGGCACAGGGTTGGCACAGTGCTGCCCACAGCCAGGCATGGTGGGCACAGGGCTCACTAGAAACTCGTCTGCAGCTTCCCAGGGCTCAAACGGCCCTGACCCTTCCTGGGCCCCAGCAGCCAGGCAGCCCGAGCCCGGCGGCCCTGCTCCAGCGGGGCAGCTCCGTCAACAGGGACACCCGGTTACGCCTTGCTGAGCGCCAGGCTGGGCCCGGCCGGGACACACGAAGCCTCGCAGCCCGGCTCAGCCACGCCCCGGCACGTGGAGGGCACCACGTGCGAAGCAGCACGTGCCGCCTTCGCGGCCTCTTCCGGCCCCTCTGGGGGCGGGGCTGCCTCAAGCCCCGCTCCCGAGGTGCGTGCTTTCCCCCTCCTCTCCCCGCCCCCGCCTTATGTAACGCTCTCGGGCTGCCACGGGCTGGGGGCGGGGCTGCGCATGCGCGGTGCGCGTTCTCCTCCTTCTCTTCCTCTCGGTGCGGCGACGGAGGCAGCGGCGGCGGGGCCGCGCGGAGCCTTTTCCTCCCGCTCGGCCAGGGCCGCGCTCCCAGCCCGGGTGAGTGGGGCTGGGGACGCGGGTCGGGACGTGGGTCCTCTGGGAAGCAGCGGCGGGAGGTCGCCGGGCCCGGAACCGGGGGAGAGGCCCCGGGCTCGGCGTGCGGCGGGACAGGGCCTGGCGGGACCGGTACCGGTACCGAGGTTCCTGCGGTGCAGCCAGGGTCCTGGGCCACGTCGAAAGGAGCGGGGCCGGCGGGGCGAGGGAGGAGATTCTGCTCCTCTGTTTTGCTCTTGTGAAACCTCATATGGAGTATTGTGTCCAGTTTTGGAATCCTCAACATGAGAAGGATATGGAACTGTTGGAACGGGTCCGGAGGAGGCTACAAGAGGGCTGGAGCACCTTCCATATGAGGACAGGCTGACAGAGTTGGGATTGTTCATCCTGGAGAAGAGAAGGCTCCCAGGAGATCTCATAGTGACCTTCCAGTACCGGAAGGGGCTACAAGAAAGCAGGGGAGGGACCGTTTACAAAGGCTTGTAGTGATAGGACTGGGGGCAATGGGTATAAACTGGAGAGGGGCAGATTTAGACTAGATATAAGGAGGAATTTGTTCACGATGAGAGTGGTGAGATGCTGGCACAGGTTGCCCAGGGAAGTTGTGGCTGCCCCATCGCTGGAGGTGTTCAAGGCCAGGTTGGATGGGGCCCTGGGCAGCCTGCTCTAGTGGGAGGTGTCTCTGCGCATGACAGGGGGGTTATAACTGAATGGGCTTTGAAGTCCTTCCAACCTCAACTGTTCTGTCATTCTATGATTCTTCTGAACGAACTCTAGGGTCATTTTTGTGGTGTTCTCAGTACACCCCAGAAATCCTAATTTTCCAATAATTGAGCATTTACTCGGTGCGTTTCGACTGCATTGGTGTAACTTGCAGTATTTAAACTTTCAGTTTTTTGCTCTCGGGCATCATATGGAGCTTGATTTTTAAGCAGATATTTGTGTTCATGTTTTCTTGTTTGTCTTAGCTAAAACCAGCAGTGTTGCCAAATACAGGGTCAATGTGTTTGGCTGTTGCAATGTCCTTTTTAAAAAGCTCTTATTAAGGGACTAAAATACAAAGTCATATGCAAATATTTTATGAAAATCATTATCTTTCTGATTTCACCTGAGTATTTTCTATCAGGAGCCTGCTGGCTTGTGGAGGATTGCTGTAACGCTAGTGGAATAGAACCAAGATAAAACCTACTGCTCATTTCAGGGAATGCTAAGATATTGGAAATACATCTTCATTCTTTCTGGTTTGGGGGTTTATTTTGTTTCTAATTGTAATTTAGTGTTCTCGTTGAGCCATGCTTTGCACGAAGAGCATAAGGACGGCTGGTATGTTTAGGAGTAACTGTAGCATACAGTGAAAAGTTGACTGATATTTTTAGTCTTATTGCCATTTGTTGCTGTGTCTTATGGAAACTTGAATACCATGTGTATTTCTGTATGCTTGTTAATAGATGTTGTGTTTTCTTCTGTTCAGTTTTGTTAGCCATGAGGACTTTAAATTGTCCTGTAGAGAAACTAATGGGGGATAGGGAGGGAAGGTTGAAATATAGCCTAATACTTCTGCAAAGGGTTACATGCTGGTGTTAAATACCATGGAAGAACTGGACTGTGGCCTGAGCGGTGCAAGAGCTGTTTAGGTTACTGGACAGTCTTTTTGCTCTGTGTTAATCACTGTGATGCTTACATGTCCAGAAATTCTTGCAATACTGGTGAATTTCCAGATGTAGTTGATGTTTCATAAAAACTGCATTTTCATAATGGTTTTAAGGGCTTTTCATGAATATTTACTGGAGGACGCAGACTTGGATAGGCTGTTCTCCCTCTTGTAGTGGAAGGCCCTCTGTCCTTGTGGAAAGGAGTGCGTGACAGATATGTTGTAGCTACACAGCATGTCTCACGAGTACCGGTTAGCTCAGAGGGGCAGTAACCAGCTAGCCAGCCAGCCTCCTAGGAATGTTAGACTTTACTAGTTGCCTTGAAGATAATGGACTTGACTGGCTGTCCTCTGCTTGTGTAGTAAGACTTGTTATTCTGTGAAAGCTGCACCACTGGATTGTGTGTGGGCTGTGAAGGACTGTGAGAAAGATAATGGCAGAAAGTGGGCTGCCGGGTTATATCACCACACTCTGAAGCCAGCTCTGTCGGTGCACCCAGATCCTGCCTGGGGTCTGAACTGGAGGTGGAGTGCAAGCTGAATTGGGTGGCCTGGTGGGCTGCATGCAGGTGGAATGTTGCTGCTATAGAATACACTGGTCTGCTGCTCCCTGAAATGTGTTTTTTGTATGTCATTTCTTTTTGTGGTGGACTTTCTAATGGCTTATGGCAATAGTATTTGCTGCCTTGATGCTGCTGTGATATGTAGATTCATCACTTCTGATGGGGACAATTTTGCTTCTTAAGAAGTATGTATGCATGTAAAGTCAACTGAAAATCAAAAAGAATGGCCACCTGTAAAAATAGTTTTAAATAAAGAGGTGTGACTTACTGGTTTTGGCATTCCCAAATCCAAAGCAGCTCACAAGTATGTATACCAGAAGACAGTAATACAACTTGGATAATGCTTTGATTTGCCTTTTCTGGAACATATTTCAGGTTCCAGAAATAAAGATTGAGTCTTAAGCTTTAAAAAAAAAAAAGAGCAACAAACCCCCTAAATTTTACTGAACCTGTGAAAGTAAAGAAGTTTCTATTAACTGTAAAAGAAACTTTAATTATTCTGACTATTGAGAACACTTTTCTAAAGTAGACCTTGATGCTTTGTAGAGGAAGAAACCTTAGAATTGCCTAATAATTGTGATGTGTATTTTAAGAATGATACTAAAACCAGCGAGTCTTTCTTTACACAGTGAAAGAGCTTGAACAGACGTCTGGTGTGTACAAGCTGTGGGAGTTGTAGGCCTTACGGACAAAGCACATAACTGCTTTATGCTCATGGTTATGGCTTCTGAGTCAACTAGCAGCAGTAGTTTCTCACATTCATAGACTAAATGTCTTCTTTTTGTTATAGATATGGCTCGTGGACAGCAGAAGATTCAGTCGCAGCAGAAAAATGCCAAAAAGCAAGCTGAGCAAAAAAAGAAACAAGGACATGATCAGAAGGCTGCAGCCAAGGCTGCCTTGATATATACCTGCACTGTCTGTAGGGTAAGAGTAACTGAAGACAATATTATAGTAGGCAGGTCTATCTCCCAGCCTAGAGCAGGATTTTTTAGATTATGTTGTGGAAACTAAAATATTTCTTAAGCGGCTGCCTAGCTTGTTGCTATAAATATTTGCATCTCTTATGTGATAACTGAGTTACAAGAAAAGCTGAGCAGTCACGTACGGATCTGTTTTGGGTAGTTATTTTGCCTTCTGAATTGCAGGGGCCAGCATGAGCTGCTGGTATGATGTAAAAAATGTTAAAAGTGTGAGATCACTTCCTGTTTAATCTCCAAACGGAAGCATCTTTCTTTGTGATGGAATTGGCCCCTCTTGAAATCACTAGTTATTTATGTTAATGTAGAAAGGGAAAGTGGTGTTTCCAAAAGCATTAGTGTAAGTTTGATATGCAGTAACTTCTACAGGAATAAATGACTTGACAAGAGAGCAGAAACGTGAGCACTAATCAGATTATACTTTCTTTCTGACTGGTTTTCCTGAATGTGCTCATTTTGGAGCTGAAAGATAAACTTGCCATTTTCACTAAAAGGGTCAGTCCCAGAATAGATTTGTCACTTTGAATAAGATTCCAAATCAAGGGCTGCGCACTTAAGAACTCATAACCAGCTCCTCCTCTTGTAATTAGGCTGTAGCAGCAATCAAGTTAGGCAGTCGGTCCCTGAGACTATGTAGTAGCAATGGTCTGAGGTACCTTGTGCCAAAAAGAGAATTAACTGTGCCACGTGACTCTGCCCTGATAAACGCAAGAACTAGCTTTTGTAAAGATTTTATTCTGGAAAGGATAAATCATTGTCTTTTAGATGTTGAAAAAGAAAATTATAAGGAGGTAGGTTTTCTACAAAACCAGCACATGAAGCGTAAGGTCTACAGGGAGTTTTCTAGCAAGAAGAATACAGTTATCAGTGTGCCAAAAGAGTGTGCTTAAAATTACCTCTCTGAAAATCTGAGGTTAAATATTTTCTCTTAATCTGCAGCTAAATAACTGGTGCCTCTGTCACTAGAACAGTGTCATTGCTCTAGACAGTTTGCATCAGGAAAAAGAAAATAAAACGTGAGGGGAACAGGTTTTGTACTATCATTTAACTCTCGTACTGCGCATAAAGTTAAATCTCTCTCTTTAATCAGACACAAATGCCGGATCCCAAGACCTTCAAACAGCACTTTGAAAGCAAGCATCCTAAGACTCCACTTCCTCCAGAACTGGCTGGTGTTCAGGCATAAAGTTGCCTACAGGTCATTACCTTAATTTTTAAATGATTGTCTAAGAAAGGTGTATTATGAATCGGTTATTTTGCCACCAGCAACTGAGACTTAAAACTTGCTTCATTTCCTTTAATGTGAACATTAACTATAGGTTAAATTTGTACTCCTGGACTGTTAGCATGGGAGGAGTAAGCTAATATTTATGTAGGTGAAATGGTGGTGGCATTTCACTGTGTGTGGAGATTGTTTTAAAAGGGATTATTTCAAATGGTCATCCTTTGAGTTGTTGAAATACTTTCTTAATTAGCTCTTGCTTTGAAATGTTAGCGCTGCTTTGAACAAAATGCATATAATAAATACAATCAGTCTGTTGTAACGAAACATAGTTGCTTAGAATATTTCCAACAATTGAGCATTTTTATTCCTGAAGCTGTGCAAGTGAATGCAGATTTTTCTGCATTCAAATATAAGACTTAGCCTCTGTGCTAAGAGATTTCCCAGTAGCCAGTTGTTAAGCTGTAACTGAAAGTGATTCTAATAAAAGGCTGAAATGAGAGAAAAAGCAGTATTATGGTATTTCATTCACGTTAAGTTAAACAGCATTGTGTAACAGTTCCGCTTAACCGAGTTGTTCTTATTTTTTATAGGTGAGATCATGGCACCTATTGACTCTTCTGCTGTCAGACCTTACATAACAAACCTGCAGCTGCTTTTCTAAAACTGTTGATCAGCAAAAATGAAGGGGCTACAGAAACATTCATATTTTTATGCTGTTCCCTCTTGGGTTTCATGCAAAGACAATTCTGTGTAAATGTACAGTTGTGCCCTATTTGGAAATCCTGAAAAATCAGTCCATACTTGTTATAAAAAATTTTTTACAATTGTAATTATATTGATGTTCATATTGTGTAAAATAACTCATTTAATAAAGTAGTACTTTGATTTTACAATATCACAGATTAAATCCTTGTAGAAGTTCTGTTTCAACTTTCTGTATTATCTGCCTTATAAAATAATAAAACAAAAAGTGGAATTTTCCCTGTCCTGCCAAAAACCGAGCAGTATCATTCCACTGAAAGTAATGTACATTACAGTAAATTAATCTTAAGTGAAGAAGGAAGCAGCTCAGATTTACGATTCAGTGTGCTGCCTGCTCGAGCCCAGTTGCTAGTGGTCAGGTTGTGGGCTCAAGGTGCAGCAGACTCGCTAGAAGCTGCATGAGAACTGTGAGACTTCCTTCTACGTTTTTGTCCTGTGTATTGGAATCTAATACTGCAAGCCATTTTGAATGGGATTCCCTTTCTGTGAGGGATCACGTTCCTTGAAGTCATGCACTGGAGAGACTCTGGTTGTACTTGTTAGCCATCTACCCAATATAAAGGATAAAGAAGCCAAGAGGTGGCAGGTTAGATGCTTTTAGGTATTTTGGCTTGAAAAATGCTCACAAATATTAGGTTAAGGCAACTCTGCTCTTAGCTGAAATGTAATTTGAAAAGATTTGTAGTGGTATTTTGAGGAGTTGGCCACACGTGTTCCCCCTCAAATGTGTCTGATTATTTCAGTAGCAGCTCTTCAAGAAATATGTAAAATAGCTACCCATTAACAACCTTTCTTCACAAGCAGCTTAAAATAAGCTTGTTGGAAAAGAGCCAAAGTAACTAAAATAATATGGCTACATTAAGAAATCAGATGTGGTTAAATTTGCATTGAGAACTGGATAATAACTCTCGGGCCAAGAACATTTGAGCAGCTAAACATAATTCCCCTTAAAGTGTTCTGGGCTCAGTTCTAATCCCAGGTGCTACAGCACGGAAGTAGAGGAGAGGCCTCTGAATTGTGCTTGAAGGTCTGCTCTACAAGATCCAAGCTTTGGCATTTGGAGGGAGCTAATTTAAAGCTTTAGTTTTGACCTTGCAGTGAAAAGCAATACTAGAATTGCTGTGATTTACTGAGGTTACAAGGGATGTAAAAATTCTGGCGCTTGAGGTCACCCTTCCTCTGCAGCAGGACTGTCCATCTGACCTTCAAATGGCTTCCTAAAATCTAGGACCATAGCCTCAAAGACTCATTCACTTAAAAGAATGCACTTGGTATTTTATTATATAAAGTCAAAGCCTTTGTCTTTGTCCAATCATTTGCTCTTTATTGAACTACTTCTGTGAGACTAGCTTCCTGTCCTCTTTCCTGTGACAATATCTCTGTAAATACTTTGGCATAAAGTTTCTCTGTATGATAGTCACTCCAGGATAACCTGTACACCGCTTAACTTTTGCAGATAGTGTTGTTCTCCTCCAAGAGTATCCCACTACTGCACTTGGACACCTGACATCAGAACGTAACGCTTCATTTATTTTTCTTTAATGTTACCAATACATTGTTCTGGCAAAATGACACCCACAAAGCAAGAAATCTGCTCTCAACCTTTGTGCTGTGTGGGGGAGAGGTATTTAAATGTTCCGATGCTGTAGTTTGTCTAAAAATACGCTGAGTGCAAATGGGCAAAGATGTCTCCTGCACTGATTGGTATTTGGAAATCTGGTTTTACTTTGGAATATCTGGGATGTATCCATAGCTTGGTCCTGAGGTGAAGTATATGTTCTATTCCTTCAATTCAGATTGTGTAGCATTAAATAAAAAGATCTTGTTTCATAAACAATCTCTCTTAATGAGCACTGAAGAGCTGAAAAGCTGCATTGCTGGTGGTATGGTTAACTTCAGTTAGAATTGTATTTTCAAAACTTCATGATGCTCAAGTTGAAAATACCCTATGAGGTGATGGGGTTTTATGTATTCAAAGGCAAGGGTGATCCTCAGTTCAATAAGCTACCTGCTGTAGCTGCAATCTCAATTACAGAAATAAATGAAAGCTACAATTGAATTGTCATAAAGGCTTCATAAGTGTAGGGGAAATGCTATAGTAAATGTGGGAATTGTTCTCATTTAAAATATCTGCAATATTCTTTGTACCTAAACAGTCAGAGGAAGGTCTAGGAGTTCTCCATTATCTCTTCCTGATCTGAAGAATGGCACCCTGTTACCTGGCTAAAGACACAGTTGTGCATTGTAATGTGTCTGATTAAAGAGAATTAAAAAACTAAAATGTAAAATGTCATATTTCCTGCCTGCTTTTAAAACCAAGTATTACTGCACTTAAAGAATTAATTTCCTGACTGTGGACGGTCCTGGAACTTGAAGCTGTCTAACTTGACAAGAAAGAAAAATAGGTGTGGAAAGTTTCCCATGTTCCCTTGAGAAAGATTAATCTTTGTGCTGGGACAGTGTTTAGGTAGATGGTTCTCATGTTGTCAGTATTGGCATCAGCTGTCGTGGGTACTTGTGGAACAACTTATAAAAGTGATTTGGGATTTTCAGAAGCGCTCATGTCTTCTGGGAATCTCTTAAAAAGGCACCTGAAAATGCCCTGCTTAAAATGTTCTGAAAGAAGTCCCACTTTAGATTCTGGAGTAGAAGTTGGTACGTGTGATTATGGTGGGGACACCTCAGGGAGTACTGAGAAATCAAGAACAGATTTACGATGTGCATCACCCAGACTGACTTAGGCTGGGTTCTGTACCTCTAGTGTACCTGCCTCTAAGGGTTTCTGATCTCTTGCTATCAAAAAGCTGTGTGAAAAATCTGAAACAGAAGTTGAAGTTGGCTTTATCTTGGTCTTCCCAAGGTCTGTCCACTAAACTCAAATAGTCCTACAGAGTCCACAAAGTAAAGATCAGCTTGTGTTTCAATCTACTCAGCCCCATTCTGCTGTGTGTAACTCGAGGGCCTTTGATTTGCCTATTTTGAAGCTTACAGGTTTCACAGTGGACTTCAAATTCACCCCTAAAACTCAGCTTCAGGCTGGTGTTCAGTATGTGCTTTCCCATATTGTGTGGCATTGTCAGCAGTGTCGCCTTTGTCCAGACAGTGGGAGGATGTCACGTTCCGCCTGTGGAATTTTACTGTCCATTTTGGAAATTACTGGGAATTTTTTTGATGCATTGTCTGTTGTGTTATGTTTTTTGTATAGATAAGGCACAATAGAGACTCTCTGAGAGAGTTGTGTTACCTTGGTAGCTTTCAAAAAAGAAGTTGAATAGGTTGGGTGCGTCTTTTACAGTTCTCTTGCATGGCTTTTAGCATTGGGGTTTCTGGGAACGAAGTGATCTGTAGTTGTTCCCAACAGGAATCTTCAAGCAGTGTTGACCTTTTTCAGGAAACATGGCACAGCTTTCCTCTGAACAATGCTGTCTATTAAGTACATAAAGATAAGGTCCATACAGTTATTTTGATGGCATGGCAAACATATTAGCGCGTTCCCTGTTCATAGCTGTTACAAAATCACAAACAGTGTGCATAACATGACTAAAAGCTGGAGACCTTTCAGAGGAGTAAGGACTAGGGGAAATCTCAGTTAACTACTCCATCTCCTTACTCTGAGATCTGATAAATCTGCCAAGACTCACTAACAAGTGTTTCTCTGACTCTTAAAAGCTCCCAACGAAAGGGATCCCATGACCTTCTCAGCAGCATGTGCCAGTGTTGAGCCATACAACTGGAGAGTCACCACAGCAAGAGCTTATCCCTGCAAGTTAAGTAAATTCTTCTTGTTCTTAATGACACTAGCTGTGATGAATAGTGTCCTCATTTGAACACATGCTATCATGTTCTTCGAGTCTTCTCTTTTAATAAACCCACTTAATTGAACTATATTTCATCGGTCACGTCTTCGAAGTCCAGTGATTGTTGGTGCTCTTTTATGAATCCTCTCCAGTTTGTGTTTTTAAATCGTATGGCCCAAAACATGACCCAAAGCGCTAACTGAGGCCAATGCAGTGTAGCTGGAACAATTAACTTATGACATTTGCATACATTAGTACTATTAACACACACTTGAATTATATTTACCTTTTTGCAATGGCATTTCACTAGGTCGCATTCAGTTCCTGGTCTGTAAGTAGTCCAGATTCATTTCGGTACCACTAATAATCTCCATTTTGTGCCCATGTATTCGGTGTCTGCGTACCTCTCTCAATGGATCTCTCAGCATTCTAGACCTGTTTCCTATGGTGTTTACAGTTATTCAGGTGTGCTATCATGGGAAGTTCTTGCAGATGTCCTCTTTTTACTCTGTAGTATGAGTTTTTCCTGAACACACTGAATGGGATAGATTCCAGGCAAAGCCTTGCGGGACCCTGCTTGGGTTTCTTCCCCAAGTTCCTAGTAAACCTTTGGTAACTGCTCTTTTAGAGCATTTTGTACTGCTGTGATTCTTCTCATGGACGGTATGGATTGGAGCCTCATATTTCACCTGTGAGGACTTCGCAGGTTGACAGTATCAAAGGCCTTTGTGCAACAGGGGGATTTGGGATCCTGTGCGCCTGTAGCCACCAGGACAGTTTTCACGAAGATAGAAATGGATGGTAGTTGGGTATGATGTACTTTGTTCCTAAACAATCCACATTGGCTGGCTGTTGCTGGGTTACTTTTCCATGTGTGTTTACAAGAAGGATTTTATAAAATCATTCTAGCCTTTTTCTAGGTTTACATTGATTGGCAGAGTCCCCTTCTCTTTAAATCCTGTGTGCTTGGCCCAGAGCTCTCTTGGACACTTTCTGTGTTCTATGAGTTCTCAAAGAGCAACATTCATGGTCCACACTGACATGGCTGATTGCTGGAGCATCTGAGGATAAGAGTAATCGGCTACTTGATTAATAATATAATCTGCCAACTTGAATACCATCTCAGTCCTCTGAATACTTCAGCTTGCTCTTTCAACTCCTTAACGTGTTTTGTTTGGTTAACTTCTGACTGAAGTCAAAAGTGCTGTTTATTACTTATTCATAAATCTTATCTTTCATTTTCTTTCCTTCTGCATCAAGTAATGTGCCTATACTTAACTTTATCCTTCCCTGGTTATTTATATGCTTTATCTCTTCCTTTTAGAACCTCAGCTGTTTCTTTGACTCTGCTCGTGAAGGTGGTACTTGCTGACTTCTGAGCCGTCTAAAACCCAGTCACCTGTCTGTCTCTCAGGATCCACATCAGCCCTTAGATTTATAAAACACTGCACAAACAATGAAACCAACTCTTTGAGAAAACTTTTTGAGGGGTTGTTGGGTTTTTTTTTTTTTGCACAGTTTCAAAATATAATCCATCCAGGTCAGTCCATGGTCCCAAACATGTCAGCTGCAAACTTTGTCATTAAAGCTTGAGATGCGCTAAGCACTTACGCACATGTTGGCAGTGTGAGAAGGACGCTACAGATCAGATTGGCCTGATAAATCTCCTGATGTGCAATAGCTGTTATGCTGTATATAAAACTAAACAGCACTAACTAGAGTAAATAGTTGAGTGACTTTTCACCAGACATCATTCTGATCATTTCTTCCTCTATTTTCCAAGACTGTCCCTAAATTTTAATCACTACTATGTGTTCTTTTCCACATGGATGCTGATGCCATACAGCCTCTTGTGGGAATGTATAGTGTCTGTCTTCTTTACGTTTTGTTTGCCGCTAGCAGGGGTAATACCAAGCTGCCTGTGTGTCTCATATGGTGCTTTGCAAAATGGAGGATTGCCTGGGAAACAAATACATGCTGATTGCGCAGCATACTTTCAGGCCAACGAGATGGGCCTTAATTTTTAGTTTCTTATTCCTGATGTGCCTTCAAGGTCCAGAAGCCATTATCTGCTAATGGCTTTAACTGGGTTTTATTATACCTGTTTTCTTTAGCTGTAAATGGTCACTGCATATTTTGCAATAAAGTGGTTGCTTTATTTTGATTTATTTGTGGATCTTTGAAGGGTGAAAACTGAGTATTTGCTTCTCACCAAAAGAATAATTGAAATGATGCCTTCTGAAGGAAAAAAAAAAAAAGTCTGAAATGTTTGTGTATATCCTGCTGGTATTCAGAATTATTCTCATTACTCACTTTCTGTTACAGTAATGCTTAATGCAGTGGCACTTTCTCTTGCTAAAGCAGATACAGTTCAGATTTCCTGTCACAGTGGGCTGTGTGCAGTATGAGAACCGACCCAAATAGTTTCTCTGCAATGGAGCTCCTCTTTCTTTCTGCACAGAAACAGAGGGGAAAATATTGGTTTTGTAACTAGATTTCACTTGCTGTATTTTGTATTTGGAAAGCAAATTTAGATTGATTTAGATTGTTTGGGGGAGTGGCTTTAAATTGGAAGGAGCAAGATTTAGACTAGACATTAGGAAGAAATTCTTCACGATGCCGGTGGTGAGACACTGAGCAGGTTGCCCAAGGAAGGTGTGGATGCTCCATCCCTGGTAGTGTTCAAGGCCAGGTTGGATGGGGCCTTGGGCAGCCTGATCTAGTGGGATGTGTCCCTGCCCATGGCAGGGGGGTTGGAACTGGATGGGCTTTAATTTCCTTCCAACTCCTTCCATTCTATGATTCTGCAATTTCCTAAAGGGCACCTACTGCTGCTATTGGCTCTTGCCAGATCAGCAATAACAGAGAATATTTTTCTTAGGGAGGCCTAAGAAATACTGTTTATTAAGGACCACGTTAAGAAAGGTGAAGAAATAGTACACAGCTGCTTTTTGCTGCTGCAGTAAATCATTCAAAGGATTTGCTATTATGCCTCTGAAAGCATGAGCCGTTATGCAGCTGAAAGAATGTGGTGCTGTTTGGATCATAACCACCACTACTGAACGGGGATGACTTTTCAGCTGCTGTACTCTTTCTAAAAGGACAAAACATGCCTGTATTTTTCTCAAGTAATTATTGAATTCTGCATCACTAAAGTCAGTAGCAACTTAATTTTGTCATTTGCTAAATATGCACGTGCGTGTGCAGAAAGCTAGAATCGATTTGACTGACCTCTGTCAATCAGAAGACAATTTCTGCACTAATCTGTCGCAGAAAACATACTTGGTGCTCTACCCAGATGGACTTCACAAACTGCCACTGATACAATGGTAAGATATTTTTGGACTGCAGTCACTGTCAATCCTCAAAATTTCTCCTGCTATTTTATCATGATTTTTTTAACTGTAAACGCTGTGTGGGCAGTATGAGTGTGGACCTCAGAGACACTAGTGCCCCATGGACAGAGATTTGGAAACCACTCACTTAGACAGTTCTGAAATGAATCATCTTGCTTGCTTGATCTGCAGCACCAGGCATTTTCTCAGGACGCAGACATGTCTGTGTCACCTTCTTTTCCCCAGCTTTGCCAGGAGTAGGCGAAAGGGTAGGAGTGGGATCATGTAACTATAACATTGTTCACTGGGAAGCTGCTAACTGCTAATACTGCCTTGATTGCACTGTCTATTTTTAGTCAGTGGTGGCCAGACTTCACCTTTCACTCCTATCGAGGGATAAAAGCAACCCGATGTTTGCAGAGGTGCCTTCTGGGGTGACACTGCTGGACGCCAGGCTGCTTTCCTCTCAAAATGAGGTTTGTGAAGCTACACAAGTGGTATATCTCGTTGTGTCTAGCTGGCCCTAGGCCCAAACTTTTAAACCCCTTGGCTGAAGACAGCCAAGTTTGCAGAAAGTGAGCTATCTTAAAGGCAACCCTGTTGCTGCAGGCTTTGTGAAAACAAGCAGCTGCATGGAGGAAAGGCACTCTGTGGCATCACAGGGCAGCACGGAGGGTTAGACCTGCAAAATAAACTCTTGCAATGCTGGACACCAGAGAAACACTTCAGAAAAGTCAAACCCACAAGATAGATTTCCAACAATGCTTGTATTTCTTTAGTCAGGAAAGAGAATTCAGGCTAAAGCACATAATGCTGAGTGCCTGTACCAAACTTACTTAGTGCCAGAGCTTTGGCCGTTGCTCTGTGGGCAGCAGAGCCGTTTTTACCTCTCACTGGTCAGGACAAAGTGGTTCTTCTGCTTCCCTCAGCTCTTCCCTGCTTTCAGCTGCGAGCCTCAGCATCACCCATGTTGGGTGCTTACTGGGCACTTTCATGAGCCAAATCAACCCTGCAGCTCGACAGAAAATGATCCCTTTGACTTTTGTCAGGCAAGTGAGTGAAGTTGACCCATAAGAGTCTGACAAGCCATGATGCGCATGTCGGGGAGCTTGTGACTGGGAGCAAGGAAGTGGCAGTCTGTGTTTCTGTACAAGACCAGCAAAGACAAACAACTTTCTCTTGGCAGCTGCCCTGTGTGAGGGAAGGAGGAGAGGGAGAGGTGGCATCCTAATTAAAGACTGTAAGAGTAGTTCACTGTGCATTTACTTACATGAAATGTTTGCTTCTGAGCGCTTAAGGCTGGCTCAGAATTAATTGCTAGTGGTGGTCAAGGTCCATTTAAAGGCGGTAAACTATCAGTAACTCAGAGAGATCGGTGCTTTATATGGCACCCGTGACAGATGTTTTGCAAGTACTGACACACAATCCCTCTAACTAATGTGGTAATGAATGTACTAAGTGCCTGGGTGATTTTATTTCCTCTTCCGTCCCTCCTTCTTGTGGATATGTCTGTACCAGACCTCCTTATCCAGATACTCATCTCCCCAAGTGCTCTTGAGCAGTCTTGTATATAATTGGTGTCTCAGGAAGGGAAAAACTGGATGGAAGTGTAAACAAAGCCGATGCTGACACTTGATTGTCATCAGGGATTTTTATGAGCTGCTTTTGACTGGAATTTGACTCCAGTAGATCACTTGCTGTAGAGCTGATAGGGCCGAGTCCTTGCATTTCCAGAGAGCTCCATGGGAAGAAGTGAACAGGAAGCTCAAACGAAGCAGTGAATGTTCAAGAAGAGACTAGAACAAAGTTATGGGAACATGAAAAAGTGCCACTAAAAAAACAAAGATCAGCCATGAACTTAACAGCCAAAATGTGCTTCCCAGAATTTCTTTGCTGATGGCTGTGGCTCTTGGGCAGGTATAAGCTCTACCAATAACTCATTGGTTTAGTTGCTAAAACTGATTACAAGAAAATATCAAAATGTTATTTCTGCTGAAGGTTGGTTGTCCAACTTCTTAAAACAAGTAAAGCTGTTCCTCTCCCCCTGGAGAGTGAATGGAAGGGGATTATAATGAAGCAGATGGTGTAGAATTTAACTTAAAATCAAGATTCTTCATTACTGAGACTGGTCTGTCTCAAGCTATGCTTCAGGCAAATTGGTGTGGAGAGACATTAAACAAATAATCCCAGTGGTAACCCTTGGTCCAATTTCTTAGTTATCGGATTTCAGAGTGCTAAACACATCACTTGTTTTTGAGATAGGTGTCTCTTGTTTTTCCTAAGCGATAGTAAACACCACCTATTTTAAGAGGTGGAGCTCAGTCTGTGGATTCATATTGTGTAGAAACAGCTCTTATTTTCATTTAGGAAGGTATACCAAAACCATCAGTATTATTTATATTCTTTTTGTCTTCCAATAGCTAACATTTTCCAGACTCTCCATGTTTATGGCAGACTTTTCCTCATCCTCATTTCCAGCCAGCTGTCTAGGAGAGTGGTGTCTTTCCTTTTGAGAAACATAAAGCAGCTACCATTTTTGCTCACAATAATTTCTCATTCTGCCTATTAACTGTGGAACAAATCTCACCCTCTCTCTCTGGCATTTCCACATGAATGTCTAGCCAAAAGATGTAGCTCTGTACTCCTGTTAACCTTTTGCCCCCAGCTCTTCACCCCTTACTCATTTTTGCGTTGCTACCTCTATCTTGTCCCTTTGGGTTGTACGTGTGCTGATTGATGAGAAGCTCGACATGAGCCGGCAATGCTTGCTCACAGCCCAGAAGGCCAACCGTATCCTGGACTGCATCAAAAGGAGTGTGGCCAGCAGGTCGAGGGGGGGGATTCTGCCCCTCTATTTCTCTCCTGTGAGACCTCATCTGGAGTATTGTGTCCAGTTCTCGGATCCTCAACATAAGAAGGATGTGGATCTTTGGAACGGGTCCAGAGGAGGGTTACAAGGATGATCAGAGGACTGGAGCACCTTCCGTACCAAGACAGCTGAGAGAGTTGGGGTTGTTCAGCCTGGAGAAGAGAAGGCTCCCAGGAGACCTCATAGTGACCTTCCGATACCTGAAGGGGCTACAAGAAAGCTGGGGAGGGACTTGTACAAAGGCTTGTAGTGATAAGACAAGGAGAAATGGGTATAAACTGGAGAGGGGCAGATTTAGACTAAACATATGGAGGAATTTCTTCACTATGAGAGTGGTGAGGCACTGGCACAGGTTACCCAGGGAGGTTGTGGCTGTCCCATCCCTGGAGGTGTTCAAGGCCAGGCTGGATGGGGCCTTGGGCAGCCTGATCTAGTGGGATGTCCCTGCCCATGGCAGAAGGGTTGGAACTGGATGATCTGTAAGGTCCCTTCCAACCCAAACTATTTTATTATTCTATGATTCTATGAGTCCTTGGCTTAGTTTGGTTCTCTGTCTAGATCCCTCCAGACAAGTAAGGAGTGCTGCCTATTCTTCTGCCTTCCTTGGTCAATGTTTTTTTCCAGATCCCTGACACCTCTGTGCAGAATCCCTTCCTCTAATGTGTAGCCTTCACATATGATGCCTGGCCCTGCTCATTGGTTAGAGACTGGCTGTCCAGAGAGCTGCCCAACAAACCACCTGTACCATCCTCCCTCTCTATATATCTCACTGCCTTCTTTCAAAACCTTGCTTTACCAGGATATATCCTAGAAGACAGTAGTAGCTGCCAGGCTGCTCCTGCTGTCCTCTTGGTCTCTGTCCTTGCTATTTCCTAGCACGTCCCTGTCTGCATGTACCCCATCGCTGCCTTTGCAGCATCCATTGGTGGGGGCTCAGACGGTACCTGGCACAGCTGGAGCTCCATGGCCAAGGCTCTTAGGCACTTCCCAAATCCGCACTGGTCACAGCCATGCAGTCCATTTTCTCAGGTCGTATTTACAAGTCTTTTCCCTGCAGAACAGGTATTTTGCTTTGATAGGAGTTGTCATAGATGCTGAAATGACTCTTTCTCTGCCTCTCTGTTTTCTTTACTCTTCACAGACAGCTGAGGGGCTCTCTTGCTGCTTTTTGCTGAGTTAATCGATTACTCTACAAGATCTATGCTTCTCAGACTATTTATTTTTTAATTAGGATTTAACTGCATTGGCCTTTGGCGTCCAAAGTCACTCAAAGGCATCTTTTCAAGACCACCTTTCCCTGTACTCTGCCTCCCTCTCCTTTTCTGCCATCTGTCACACACGTGAACTTATTTTGTGACAGGGAACTAGCAAATCAGAGTCATAAAGGCAAGGATTGGGACAAAGACTGCACATCCACAGTCCTCCCCACCCAATGCCCTCTGCTGTCTTCTTGCTTTGTGATCTTCAGCACAGCGATGGCCAGGTAGGTTTTTACTGCACCATTAACGTTCAGCTAGGCCACAGGAGGGCTTGGGAGCAGCCCTGAACCACTCTCCCCATACTTAAAACCACCATGGTACTGAGCAGCCCTCTTTCTGAAGGGAGAAACCAGACAGCTCCCTAAAAACCTTGAGTGTTTCACCGCTATGTATTTAACATTATTAGTTCCCAGGTCAAGGCTTACCACTGTACATTTTACCCCCAGTGACTGCCAACACCATGCAGATCGCTTTGCTGAATTTCCAGCACCTCCCGCCCAACCTGTTTGCTTCTTCCTCTTTCTCATTCTTCATCATCTCACTTATTTTTCATTTAATGTCCTTATATCTGGAAAGATAGGTCTTGTGTGAGAGGAAAGGAATCCCCAGCCTACCTGCTGTCCTCCTCAGCACAGTGCATATTGAAAGCAGGCAGCATAAAATCCATATGAGAGATCCCACCTACCTGACTCAAGTGCCAAACAAATCAAAGGAGTGGGACTTGCTGGGTCCAGCCCTTATATTTTAGCCACCAGGGCAAGAAGCTGGCCTTTGTTTTGCAGCTATTACCTTTATCCTTAGTGGCATCACTCAGCCACCTCTCAGGATCATTTAACGTGCCTCAGTCCTCTGTAACTGTCGTCTGAAGTGGTGCTTGCATGTATATTCAGCTGCATCCTGTATTTTCCAAAGCACAATTATTTTTTGGGCACCAACAGCTGGGCCCTAGACTTGCTCTACTTGGTTGCGTCTCTGCGTAAATACAATTCATGTATGTCTTGATATATGGCCATGAATTGGCAAAAACATACCTTAGATGCTGATTCAACTTAAGTTGGTGTAGAATTAGCCCAAAATATCAAACTTCCTTTGCAGGTGGCATCTTCCTGCACATATGTTTTCCATTAAAGTAATTCCAAGCTGTCTATAATTGCAACTTATAAAGCTATATTTTCAGTCTTAATCTCTTGCTCTTTCTGATAGAGCTACAGGGATACTCCTTCAGGCAGCAACCAGGTATTTCCCTTCCATGCCGATTTAAATTAGCCAAACAACACCTTCAGTTATTAAAACACAAAAAAATCAGAACAAAAAGCTTCCCATTTAAATCCATGTAAAACCAATTCATTGCAGTGACACGATTAAAATCTCTGGGCCAAATCCTCCTTGTCCTCTTCATGGAAGTGGGGCTTTTGAGAACAAAGGGATGAGTGAGAACAGCATTTAGTCCGTACATTAATAATGTATATCCTTTGACTGACAGGGAATGGGCTGGCAGAACAAATGAAAGCACCCTGGGGTAAGAGGAAGAAAGCTTCAGCTTGCTGCTACAAACTGCATAGGCATAAAAGTACATTTTGTTCTACTGTTAAATAAGGAGATTTGGGATATAATACTGTCTCCTTCTGCAGCCCTTCCATTTTCTGCTCATGGCAAAGAGCATAAAACTGTCCACAGATGTAATTGTTCCGGCCAGTGCACACATGCCTGGGAGAATTAATTGTGATCTGCAAAATTTACTTCTCTTAACTGCAAAGCATCACACTTTTGTACAGTAGGTATCTACTGACCTTTGAGTCCAAGTACACCAAAGACTCTGTCCTCCGCGTCCCCATGAAGCTGCTGACTTCACAGCTAGGATAGCTCGCGGTGGACACCGCTTATTTCACCTAGCTTTTTCCTGTCGGAAAGGCATTGCTGTCTATCTTTTATTAAGCTGTTTGGGAATGGATCCATGGAGACAAGAGCCACAATCCTATGTGAGCAGCCTCAAACCTGTGGCTGCAGTGTGGGCAGGACACGCTGGATGGGTGCCTCCCGTTGGTGACTGCCCATGAGTGGTTGGAGCCAGCGTCCAGCCTTCATGGCTTCATCTTTGCTTTATGTTTTTGCAGTGGTTTAATGTTCATTCGAGTTGGATTTACTGCTTTCCTTCATTTGTGGGTTATTTTTGTTGCAAGAGGAATTCTAGACAGACATTATCTGGTGAATTCAATAATATGAGGGAAACAAAGCAAATTCCAGGAACAAATTACCTCAAATTTTGCACAGTGTAAAAACGCTGCACTCCTACCTTCCTTCCAGCTATTTGATAGTGATTGTTGTAGTTAAAATTAATTCATAATGTTCCTGTCTAGCTTCTGCCAAGCAACAATTCCTTATTTGTTACTAGGCTGTTTCTCTGGATGATTTTTGTAATCTTACTGTACTCGGTATTTTTCATGCCTCCAGAGCAAAGCCAGAAACTCCTGCATCAGTGTTGATGGGAGTCAGGGAGGGTGAATCAGCTCTTCACTTCCAGTTGTAAAATTAAGGCTCAGTAACCAATGATTACCTGCTAATCAGGGTAATCACTTTGCCATTTCCTTGGTCTTGAGCACCCAATTTCTAGCGTGATGGAATTATTACACTAAAATATATTAAAAGAACCTTGTTTGGATGCTTCACAGCCTGAAGGCAGGATGGTGCCCTCACGCCTGGGTCCCCCTTCTGCAGAGCAGACCAGCAGACCCATGTGCAGCTGCATTTCTTCTCCAGCTTGCAGCCACATGTGGTTGTTGCTGAAACACAGCCAAGGCCGGCTCCTGGGGATGCCTGCAGTCAGCGAGCCCTGTGGGCACATTGAAGTGACAGGGGACAGGATAAGAGGGAATGGCCTGAAGCTCCGCCAGGGAAGGTTCAGGTTGGATATCAGAAAAAAATTCTTCACAGAAAGAGTCATTGGGCACTGGAACAGGCTGCCCAGGGAGGTGGTCGAGTCGCCTTCCCTGGAGGTGTTTAAGGAACGAGTGGATGAAGTGCTGAGGGACATGGTTTAGGGAGTGTTAGGAATGGTTGGACTCGATGATCCAATGGGTCCTTTCCAACCTTGTGATTCTGTGAGGTTTCCTCAACTGGGCAAGTGCAGTGTTGAGACCCAAGAGGACAAGGGAAGGCAGCAACATATACAGGGCAGGGATGTGACGGATCCAGGTGGCTTGGAAGGTCCTCGGGGCAAGGTGGGCACTCTGAGGGTGATGAAAACATAATATCCTGATCGGTTAAGGATGAATATGTAACCTAATATATTCTTTACAACATATAAGGACCACTAAGAAACAAAATTGTGTAATCATCATACACACTAGTGTCCATCCTGCCATTTGAAAGCTTTCTCCTTCAGAGACTGAAAAGCAAAGCGCCCAGGTCGAGCACCTCTTCTGGGCAAACAAAAGAAGACACATCCCCAAAATGTGCTGCTTGACTTTTAGAAAGTCAATGTGTGAGAGGGCAGTCCCACTCCAGAAGTCTGAATGGCTTTAGAGCGTGACCCAGAATCCTTGTGTTCATGTATAGGCAGATAAACTTCAGTTTAAAACCATGATTAATTTAAAAATATTATTTCCCTTATTTTTTTAAAGACTTTTAAAATCCTACTCATCTCTCGAGCTGAAGATCCTGCAAAGTTTTTGTGCCAGGCAAGATGCTGTTCAGCAGAAATGATGGGATATTGCAGCTCTGCAATCTCAGTGGTAGGCTGAAACACAGGGCAGATGGCATCAGCCAGCTACTGGTGTGGGCTCAGGCCACCCTCGGCCAGTGCTACTTCTTTCTTGGCCACGTGAAATGTTGTCTAGCCACGCAGTCCTTACCCTGAGGATTAAGGAGCCTGAGGCTCTCTGGTAGGTGATGGGGAATGGCTGAGATGGATAGAAGAAACTGGAGAGGGGACAAAGCAGCAAGGAGAACTGGGACAACAGGTGCAGAGAGGGGATGATTCCCTAGCAGGGAAATGGGGACAAGTTGAATGACAAGAGACAGGCATGAGTGGGGAGTTGAAGGAAACATGGTGCTGCTGGGAGATAGGTGAGAACGCGGCTTGGCACCCCCTGGGGGTGTCCCCTCCCGACCAAGAGACAGAGCTCAGGAGTCCTCTGCAATCAGCAAGCCCTTGTGAAACCAGGTGCCATGACAGTGGCGGGTGCCGGGGCCATGGGCTGGGCTCTCTCTCCACACCTGCACATGGCCCAAACAAGTACCGTCAGGCTTGCTGGGTTCATTGCATGGTGATGGAAGGGTTAATTCCATATGAAACCCTGTGGGAGGGTAGCAACACCAGACACCCACAGCTGGGAAATACCACCTACACAAACCTAAATTCAGCCTCTGGAAACCAGTTACTGTGATACAGTCTCTAACGGCAGTCCCACAGGCATCCTTCCCAGCAACGCAGGGCTCAGGCATCCTTCCCGTGCTCCAATGGCAAGAGAAGATGTCATTCCCCCATCTTTTCTTCATTAGAAGCTGATTTCAGTTTGAGCCTGATGAGATCAGAAGAGAACATGTGGTTGTCTAAAAAAATGATGGTTGGAAGCTGCAGATCCCAAGAGGAGGGAAAGTCTCCTGAGTTATCTTGCCTGACTTGGGACAGACTATAATGCCAAGGCCCTGCAAGCTCCATATGTTGTGTTGGGCCCAGAAATGCTACCAGGGCCGTCAGTCTGGAGGCAATCCACCTCGGAAAATATGGAAGCCTTGTATTTACTCTGAAAGCACACTGTTTGTTCAATGCCCAAGAGCAGCTGTCAGGGAGTGGGAAGGACACATGGAGGCTTTATTGACCAAACCAGGGTGGGAATGTGCCATCAGCAGGGCTGTAAGAGCACTCACAGCCTACACTTTCTAGCTCAAAAGCTTTTGGCAGCCTCCACCGCATGGCAGATGGCTAATGACTTGCTCTCCCCTCAGATGTGGTACCACGGGGGTACCATTTGTTGCTGGTCCATCAACAGGGGAAGGCACAGAGCCTCTGTGGAGATGCTTCTCCCTGCCCTGCTCACTGGCTCAGTAGCAGTGCTTTGGTGATGGTTGGTACCTAACCCAGGCTTACGCCTAAGGGGAATTTAAACCAGGGGAGCTCCCCTCAATCAGGGACTCCATTTGCTTGTACCCGTGTTACTGGTATAAAAATCTGGAAGGTCATGACCAGCAAGCAGATCATAAGCTTCTCCTCCTGCAGGGCTTTGCTTTCACTAGCAATGATCTTTGGGAGCTCCGTGTAAAGCACATTTCTTTCCAGCAAAGGGCCAGTGTTGATTTGCGATAAGCTCCTCGCATATTAACTCCAAGGTAGAAAAAGCAGATTTGGCCATAAGGTGTGTCAAACTGCTGAAGTGTTTGAAAAATCAAACTAGAAGCTTCTAGAGAGTTGTGAGATGCTCACAAATGAGGCTTTAAAATTTTATATTTGGGTATTTAGAGTTATGAGTCTTTTGTGTTTCCTGCACTAGCAGCCACACTGCCTTCGTCTTGGACAGTTCGTATGCCGTGTCTAACGATTAGAAGCAGAAAATAAGTGAGCTTGTGCCTGGCCCCTGGCAGACCAACCTTGAAATGTTCATGTCGGGACCAAGAGCTGGTGCCTAATTCCATACTTAGGGACCTAGATGGGTGCTACCAGGTTTTCCGAGTCTGAGGATCAGAGGTATAAATCCCACTGACCCTTCCAGGGGCCAGGAGAGAGGTCTGGCCTGCACAACACAGCACTTTTGGGGTGAGCCTGGGCCAGCACAGCCTGGGCGAGTACAGCTGCAGAACTGGGCAGCCCTGGAACCATCGCCCACCCCAGCAGCAGCCTCTTGTGCAGTGGAAAGCTCGAGCCAGTAGATGCCTCTGGGCTCCAAAGATTGTCCTCTCGCTAGGCACACAGGGCTTAGCAGGAGAGATGGACAGACCAACTGTTCCTTCCAAACTGTAAAGACAATTTTAGTGTCCTCGGGGAGATGGTAACCATCTAAAAAAGGGGAATATGTTTTTGACCAAAACCCATGGCTTGACGCCACTTTCCTTATTGCTCTGCCCCTTTACCTAGTCAAAGATGCAGAGGAGGTGATGCTTTCTCCAAGGGCTCCCATGGGCTGTGCTGCTCCCTACCTGAGACCTTCCATGGGATCCGGCTGCTTGCTGTGCTTTGGAGGGGCTGGAGGTTGTGCTCCCCGGACAGCAGTCATGTTGGGAACAACATTGTGCTCATGGCTGACTTGCTGGCTGGCTCAGATGAGTTCATTCGGTCCTGGTTTGATGTTTGCTTTTAGTGATACTGGATGTGTTACACCCTAGAAAGCTTAATTGTCAGGATGCTAAGAGTTTTGTGCTCTTTACTGCTAATCAAAGCTAAATAAATAGAGAGTTCCTTCTTTGGACCTTACAGCTCTTAAGTTTTGACCAAATTCATTATGCCACAGTCAGAGGTGTTATGCTGGCCGGCATCTTGACGTCCTTCCTTATCCTTCCTTCTTCCTAGCTCCGTCCTCTGCTGTGAAAATCCTCATCATCCCACTTTCTCAAGCAAACTTACTTTGTCACCCATAACCTGCTCAGGTTTTTCTCTTTCCTCTCTTCTTCGTGCAGCTTCTGGGCCAGGGATCCTCACTGAGCCACTACAGCTCTCTCCCGTGCTGTGCTGCCTTTCTCCCTTTACCCTCCATGCCTCAGGGTGCCCAGGAAATCCCCCTTAATTAGGGCATGCCCAAATTCCTCCCCCTTTTCCTTCTGAAAACCATGGAGGACCTCACCTATCTTGTAAAGCACAGAGCCAAATCCTTGGGGCAAACCAACCACCCAGGCACTGTGCTGCCAACCAGAGTGCATCAAGGCAGGACTTCTCCTTTCTTCACAACCCTCCTTTTGCCTCAGAGCCCATTCCGCGTGGCCCCATTACTGGCTCTGCAAGAACCCAGCTCTGTGAACCTACGTCTGAGGGGCACACCAGCATTTAGGAATAAGGGGCAGCATTTTGGCTAGCGCCCCATGGTTTGCCTTGCCTTTGTGTGGGGCTGGGGCTTCTGCACTGCATGATATGCTGAAAGGCAACAGGATTTGGGGCATCAGCATTAAACAGGGGTTTGGTTAAAATGTCCCTGGTTTACGGTGAAAACTCTGCTGGATGCACTGTGGTAAATGTGGACTGGACACTGCAAATAAGCTTAAGCTACATATATATTTCAGAATCAAGGCAATAAGGAAGAGGAGGCTGAAATCATCTCTCTATCCTTTGTCTTCATGCTGGAGAGCTTTCACATGGTGACATGCAGCTCTGAAGCTCATGTAGCATTTGCTGCTATGGGGACGGACTCCAGGATGCCAGCCTCTGCTGTGGTGGAGAAACCTTGCCATGGGCATAGCTCTCCATGCAGAAGGAACAAAAACCCACTGAAATCTACCTTTCTTTGGTATTCCTGGGTCATGGCAAACCCAGTGTGGTACTAACAGAACAACCAGTAATACATAATGCTGCATGAATAGCTACCAAAGGACCAAGAAGAAGCCAGCAGTGTTTGTCTACATGTTAGAAGTGATATAGCCAGACTGATCCTGCCTTGCAGCAGCCTAATGAACTGCAAGTTATTTCCAAGACTCTTCCATTCCTGTTTTTAGTGGTTTCCATGAGTCTGTCCCTCCTGTATTTGCCCCATCTGCATTTTGGGGCTCTGTCCATGGCTGGGGTTCATCCTCCTGCATGTCCATTTCCTCAAGGAGCAGCTACCCTCGCTTAATGGGACTGGGACGGTGTGGGCAGGAGATCCCATCCTGCTGGAAGGCCTTAAGGGCAGTCCTGAGTCTGTCGCTGGCCTCAAATCCAGTTTCAGGAGAATGTGCAGTGCATCTTTCCTGATAAACATATTCCTAGCGGGGGGGCAGGGAACAGCAGCAATTTAGTACATACTCCCTCAATGAATACCTGCTTTGGGCAGAAGGGCAGCATCAGCCTGTCACAGTCACAGGCTTTGATTAGCGGGTGAGGATAATGGCACCAGGCTGCTCTGTAAGCAGGCGCTGAGGCAGAGCATCTTTCACCTCTGCAGTGAGGGTATGGGCTGTGATCCAGCCATTCTCTTGGCCAGTCAAGCCCATGGATCACTCAGAGGACAGTGGCCCCAGTCCAAAAGCAGAACAGGTTGATACGGAGAGGCAGCACAAGCCAGCATTCGCACTGAGCAGCGACCAGCAGTGTGCTCCAGAAAAGCAGCTTCCTTCTCTTTGCATTCGGCGCTCAGAGAAGCTGAAAACACCTCTGCACCATGTGTTCGACAGCCGGGGCATTAATTCAGAAGGCTGCCAAGCTGATAACAGCAGCAAAACCCAAATAACCTACATTCGCTAGAGCTAGGCTCCCAACCCAAGTGCCGCTGAGACCCTTACTGTTCTGACTCACACAGTTTATCATAAGTTCTCTCCTCTATCCCCGCATTTCTGCAGAGCAAATACCTGCTCCTTTCAGTCTCCTGTCTCATTACCTACCATATCTAATTCATATTTTTCTAACGAGATTATTTTCCTGTTGTCAGAGGTCTCTGGCTTAGGAAGGCCTGCATATCTAGCCCTGCTTTACCACAGCAGTTCTTCCTAACCTCACTTACTGGAGCTGCTTCTATATAGCATACCCAGGGTTTCAGCAATATTAAGGCTTGTGCAAATTTGTTTTGCCACCAAGTTTTCATAGCAGTAATTAGTTTAAAGAAGCTGAGGGCGGATGAAGTGGCCCCATGAGAGCAGGGACAGCTTGGCTTGGGCTATTGCCATGGCCCCACAAACAGCTCCCCAGAGCATCTCTGACAGCAAGGCTAGAAAACGGAGACTCTTCCAGACCTGCTTAGCTGTCAGGTTTCACCATCCTCTTTGCTGCCAGGGCGATGTCTCTCATCAAAAGATGTCTCTTCCCTCTAGGACAGCTGGGAGACGTGCAGGCCAAGGTGCTGGGACAGCTGATAAGCTGAGTGTTATAACCTGTATTCCATAAGTGCCTTTACATAAGAAGGTAAGGTTGGTCACTCCGGGTCAGGTCACCTGGGTGTGGGAGCTGCCTGCAGCAGAGCCCACGTGCCAACAGGAACAAGGCACATCCAGGAGGTATTTCCCCCAGTGCTCCTTCAATTTCCAGCCACTCAGAGCTAAACCAGATGAATAAAACAAGCTGCAGTTGGCTGACGAAGTAATTTTTTTTTCCTTGTGCATATTTCCCCTGCGCTGTGTGCTGTTGTTATTGTGTGAAAAATAGAGCAAGATATCTATTAAGTCTCAAAGGAAGCAAACTAGAAAAGCAAGAAGGAGCAGGCCACCCTCATTAACTCCGTCGGCTGAGAGTGGAACATTCAGCTGTGGCAGCGGCAGCTCTGCCCAGGCTGCGAGGCAGCACACGGGGGCAGCTCGCCTACCACCCCTGGGCAATGGGTGGGTGAGGGTGGTCGATCATCCTACCCAGATGACAATCCACAGCCCTGCTGCAATCCTGAAATTGGAGGGACCCTAAAGGGCCATGACCCAGCTGGCAGTCCCACCAGGTGCCATGGACAGCAAGCCTTGGGTCTCAGGTAGAGACAGGGATGGGTGTCTAAAACTCTGTCATCACCTTAGCACTGGAAAACATGGGGTTTTCATCAAGCACTTGAATAACATCTTCTTATAGGCAAGCAAGAATAGGGGGATTTTAATGTAATGAGGGCCTCTGTTTGGCACGGCCCCTTCATTGACTCAGTGTCCCCTCCACTCCAGGGGAAAGCTGAGCTGCGGCAGCTGCTGCTGCACTACTGCAGAACCTCCCTTGCCGTTAACCAGCAACAGCACTGCTGGCAAAGCACACTCTGGGGGCGTGTTACTAAAGATACACGCCTGGGCTGCAAGGGAAGAGGCATTTCTCATGTTCCCTGAGACAACTCCAGCACTCCGTGGCTGACTGGCTGTTCCTCTGTCCCCCCATGCCAGGGCTAAAACAAGGCCAGGGGCTCCTATCTGCCTTTGTCTGGCTTTTCCCTATTTCCAGTTGAGTTATACATTGTGAATATCCTAAGAGCCTTTCCTATCCATGTTTCACGTTGCAATTTGACTGCTGGAGAGCTGCAGCCCACAATTAGGCCAGCTCAGCTCAGAATCTGGAAATCGATACGGGGTCAAATTTTGTACAGGTCCATCAGCGATTGCTCTGTTGGATGCTGTGACAGAAATAACGCTGTGCACTTAACTGCTGAGTCCTTGCTTTGTTTTGTGCTGGTCTTCCAAGCTTAAAGTTATTAGCAGCTGCATTTACTCATTTTCCGGGTAATGGCAAAACATTTAGCGTATTTTCTATATTCTAGGTTCAGCATTAGCCTTTGGTGACAGGCAGCCCTTCCCAGAGAAGCAGCAGCGTTTGAGCAGCCCAATGAGATGCATCACTGCAGTCTGAGAAGGGATGCAGAGGAAAGCGCTCTGCTGAGCTGGAACAGCAAGAGAAGCCTTAACAGGAAAAATAATTAAGCTACAGCACAGTTACTGGTTATTACCTGAGTGATATTTGGCTGGGGTATTGGAACTAATGTGTCTACCCATGTGAAAAGAGCCACAGGCATTTTACTGATATGGAAATTGTCCTTCACACAGAAACTAGGAAAGCTCTGCTGGGGTGTCACAAAGGAGTGGGAAAATTACTTTTAAACAAGCAGGAGGTGACTGAGCATCATTTCCTCGCTTTTCCAGTTTGCTGAGCCATCCCAGGGAAGAAATGGTTCAAAGACTCACAGGAAAGGCTTTCATCCCCTGCAGGCCTGGGAGCGGAGCCCAGGGATGCTCAGTGCTGTCTGGTGGGGTGCAGGTCACCAGATGTGGGCTCCACAGCACAAGGGGATACAGGAGGGGGAGATGTGGCTCAAGATGTGCTGGAAAGAGGAATGAAACCACCACTCTGTTTCTACATAGGATTTTGTGGCTCTCTCCAGCTTTAGCTATGTGCACACAAACACTTAAAGGGATTTGTGTTTACAGCTGCCAGGCAAGAAGGGTACCACTCTGGGACCTCTCAACATTCATCCCCTGACTAAAGTACCACGAAATCTTGCTCCTGACCATAGTACCCTGGCTACAAAACCAGCTCTGCCAGTGACAGGGCCAGGGGTTGGCAGGGCATGGGCTGGGGTTCATCACCCCTTTGCCAAAAAAATACAGCCTAAGAGCTTGCAAGGGGAAGCTATACATTTGTTTACTGCAAACGTCTCCATAGAAACTCCTTCTCCGGGGCTGAAGATGTGGATCTGAGCTGTGGTGCAGCGTGCTTTCTGCCCCCGGCACACCTCCACAAGCAGCTTCTGTAGCTTTCATGGCCAAATTGTTTGGCAGGAAATAATTCAGATGAATGCATCCCTCTGTGTTCCTAAAACTGTGTGGAATTTAAAAAGCTAAATTAACTAAATAATTTTAAATGTGCAAGCACTGTAATTATGAAGGGAAGCAAAGTATACAGCCTGCCGGTTCCAATGTTTTCAGGCTATAATTCTTGAAACCATCTAGTAAAATGGAGCAAGCTAAGAAGCGTAGAAGCTTCACCATAAAGAGCTGCTCCAGACTCTAAAATTGCACCGCAAACACTCAGCAGGTTCAAAGGAGTAGGCTCCTCCAAAGTTGGAGGTAGACTCAGAAACAGCTGAAATGGTTGAATTCCCAACCAGTCCTGGGGCAAACAGGACTGTGCTACCAGGAAGATCCCAGTTGGTGTTGTAAACATGATAAAGTGCCTTGCTGCCTCTTGGGCTGTGATTGACCCAACTGATGGGCAAGAGGTACATAAAGCAAAGAAAAACAGATGAAAATTAACCAAACAGATGAAAATTAACCAAACATCTAGAGAGGAAAATCTGATGACTGAACTGAGAAGTAGCTTTTGATCAAGGAGCTGTACTGGGAAAGGGAAGATGAGAGGTATGAGTATAGGAAATTCAGGGAGTAAGGCATGATCTTGGGTGTCAGAGGCTGCAATGTCACAATTTGATGAAGAGAGATAAGAATGCAAAAGCTGAGGCTGGGAGAGGGAGCCAGCCAGCATCCCAGATATTTAAGAAGCAGAAGAAGAAGGCACAATCCGCTTTTACTTTGGACTAACTCCTGTAAAAGAAAAGGGAAATAGTTATGGCCCTGTAACGCAACTGCTTCCTTCCCTGCTGTCCCAGGGGCAGTGCAAGCCTTGGGCACAGGCAGGGTCCCTGTGTTGAGGGGCAAAGCCAAAGAAGCCCGTGGCTTGGGAGCTGCTGCTGCACGGTGCCTCTCCACACTCACCCTTCACAGGGGCTTGCATCTGAGAAATTCCTTTCCTGATTTGACCACCATATTTCGCCATATGGAGAGAGAGAGAAAACAAAGGAGCTTGTAATGCAATAGCCCGTAATAGTGCCATGCTCTTATACCAGGCTGCACTTGCATGATAGCTTTAAAGATGCTACCATGTGGCAGCCCTGAAGTGACCCTTTAATTCTGCCTCTCTCTGTTTAATTACTTTTTTTTCTTAATATATCTCTATGGATTGTATCTGCTCTGAAGTCTCAGTTGCCATCCTCCCCCCTTCCAATTCCCCACTGCCAACACCCTGGTGCCGTCTCTCCCCGAGCTGGGATTTCACTGTGCCTCACGTGCCTCCAGATCTCCCAGGGGAGCCTGACCTCCCCAGCAGGAGAGGTCACACAAACACAAGTGCTCAGTTAAAAATAAAGCAATAAGTAATAATAATAATAATGATAATAATGATAGCTTTTGGCCTTGGACCAGTGCCTGCTGTAGATCACAAGCTCATCTTTGTCCCACTCCGGAGCAGGAACCTGCCCAGGACACAGGTCCTTTCTACCAATCCCTCATCTCTGGCTGAGCCCGACAGCCATCCCGTGGCAGTAGCGCACAAACCCCATCCTTCCACCTCAGTGGTTACCTCTAAGGTATAAATACTGCCTGCGAGTCCCTGGGCTGGTGGCTGGCAAGCTGTGGGCAGGAGGGAAGGGAGAACCCTGAGAGCTGCGGAGAGTCTCCACCATCCCCAAGGCAGCACCTGGGTCCCAAATGCCCCCTGTCCAAGGGGACAGCAGCTCCCCCAGCGCTGTGTCCATGCAGGGGTGCCAGGCAGAGGGAGCTGCAGCCTAGAGGGGGGACAGCTAAAGTGACACACCCTCCACCAATGTCAACTCAATCCTTGTTCCTCATGGTGTCAGGAGTATTGCCAGCACGGCAGGGCCCACTGTCCTGCCATCTCTTGGACACCAGTGGCAAAGGTGGGTTTGATGGGATGTGTTTGGGCAATGGCAGATGCCGCTGTGAGCAGGTCAGTGGGTGCAGCACAGCCAGCGACCTTCATGCTTGTCACATCCTATGCTCCTGGCAGCTGCCAGCCTGGGGCAGGGGAGATGGATCTGGCTGCCTTTATTTTGGTTCCTCCCAGTTCTGCTGCTTCCGGCTTTCACCCTGATTGACATGGCTCTGTGGGGCAGAAATGAAGCCGAGGTGCACTTCATCTTCCTCTTCTGTAGGTTATGTACCACCAGGCTGATCCAAAGGGATGTCTAAGCATGAGCCTCTGCATCTCAGTAGGTGCCACGTCTGCCCTGACCCGAGTTTTCCCATGAGTCTTGCTAGGGCCAGCACTGGCAGAGCCCACATCAGGGACAATTGTCCTCTCCTCGTGAGCCACATGGATGCTGACAGTATTACACATACCCTGTGTTGCAAATACATTTATTTGTGGGCCCAGCCTCCCTCTCATCAGGTACTAATGAGGATTTTGTGTATAGCCACAGCGCCTTGTGTGGCAGATGGTGTTGGGTTAGATTTGGATTATTCCTGTTCTGCTGCTTTGTCTCTCAAATGTGCTAACTCGTGTACTGCTCAGTGGTGCTTATTGCAGAAGCCCCATCAAGGACCTTTTCAAAATACACCTGCCTGAATATTTGTTGGGAGCTACAGTTCTGTCTAAAATGGAAAGTGATGCCTTCTGGTAGTCCTGAAAATAATTATTCTGCCCAACTGCTTCTGAACTGATGAGACACTTGGAAAATATTTCTTTTCATTCCTACTTAAAATAAACAGGTTTTATTCTACCTTGTGATTCCCTTGCCTGGAAGTGCATCTCGTGGGTGGGCCAGCAGCACCGTGCCCAGCTCCAGGACCATCCACTCCCTCTGCTGGCAAACAGTGCACGGGCAGGGCACAAAACCACAGATCCTACAGAAACACACCATCATCTCTTGCGTTTGAGTTCAACACACATGCTAGGGAACTCTGACTCCTCTCTCTTTTGTCTTTCTAAACCAAAGAAAACCTCACCGTGCTGGAAGTGTGGCTGAATAGACTTTCAACACAACCTTGCTTTGACGCCCCGCAGAAAACACCCAGAGCTCGTGACAAAGCCATCCATGGGTGGTCCTCAGTTGGCTTCATCTCCAAATGCCGTGGCACTTCAGCTGCTGCTGGGCAGCCTGCTCGCTGCAGGTCTCGCTGTGCCATGCCGAAGGCCGCGCTGCATGGGACAGGTCCTCACAAGCAGCCGGCTACAACCACGGCAACACAAGGGCAACTGGTCCCACCAGGCAGGGATGCCATGTGCACACTGCAGCTTTGCCACCACAGCTCGGCAGGAGTAGGCAAGCTTGTGAGCGTACGTGCTAGGGGCAAATGAGAAGATCTAGTTGCCTTCTAGGCCACTTCAATTCTCAAACTGGAGTAACCAGAAACCAGTGCCACTCTTAAGACATTATGAAAAGGGAGGAGGAAAGTTCCTAAGAGAAGACCACCATGTGGGGGCTGTGGGTGGACCCTTTTCCAGCTTTAGCTCTGCCCGAGGGCACTGGTGTGGGTTACTGCAGTTCCCAGCTCCCCATCCCTCAGGAAGCAGCTGGCTCTTGCTGGGGCTGACACAAGTATGTCATCTCGCAGGACGGAGGGGAGCTGTCAGCACAACTGGCACAACCTGCTGCGAGGGATGACAGCTGACGGTATGGGTCACACCAGCAAGTGCTGTGCTGTCCCCTCGCCTTCCCGTTGCCACCATCCCCACATCACCTGTTAAATGGCTGCTTGCTCATTTCTCAGCTGATTGATTAGGCTGCTCGATGGATTCGTCAGATCCTTGGGGCACAGTCCTCACTCTCTCTGGCTGCTCCTGCTACCAGCTTGGAGAAGGGCTTAATCAGCCTCACAGAACTCATCTGACTGAGAGCTACGGCACATTGAAATTCATTAATTAAAATACTCATATTGTGGTAGCACTCACAGGCATCAGTCTTGTAAACAGCATGTAAAAGTAGTATTTTCCCAATCTAACAAACAATAAGGATATTTGAACCATAAGCCCTATCTTTTCAAGGCCTATTAAAATTGTGCTGTAAACACATGTACCCTTCAGGACCTGGAAACACCTATAGATGGGTCCTACTCTGACAGACCTGTTTCTGTTGGCAGCCCACACTTATCCTTCCCTGAGGCTATCCTTTGCTTTTTATTTTGCTTCCAGCTTGAATACTGATGATTAAATATGTGAGAGATTGAGATCTTTGGCTCCTAAAGGGTGCTACTCAAGCAGGCATGGCATGCTGTGCAAGACACGTGCAGGTTCTTGGGAGATATTAGTCCCTCTGAAAACACTTTAAATACATTTTCCCTCGCCATCCTGTTTCCCTCCCTGTGCCCTTTAGTAATGATCTGTCTTGCACAAATACCAGCCTCTCTCTCCAGGCTCCCAGGCCTGTGTCTCTCTGCTGAGCTGGCAGAAATGATGGGCAGGGCTTGGGCAGGTCCCTGGGAAGTCAGAGCACCAGTTCATTAAAATCCAAGCAAACAGACTCCCCGCAGATCATCATTACTCCAAGTTGTTAATGTCTGCTAGGTTTGAAATGGGGTCCCAGGTACCCAAGGCCTCAGGACCACTGCTGATCTCCTAATCTTTCACTGTCCCCGTTCCTCCATCCACCTCTTGTTTGAAAGCCCCACTTTGGTTGCTGCCACTGCAGCTGACAGTCACTTCAGGATAAGCTTCTATTCATTATCATTCATTCCAGGTTGCTGACTCTGAGAGGGAGGACAAACAACTTCTGCATCAAGAGATAGCTTGATGCCTGGGTCACGTGTCTTTCAAGAAAACTTTTCTTCTGTGAAAAGAACGAGAAAGTCATCTGAGACTGCTTGACTTTGATTGCGTAAGTCACCGCTGCTTTAAAAACAAGCAAATATGCCCATTTAAAAGGAAGCTTTTCCTAAAGACAGTCATAAAGCAGCCTGTAGCTGGAATAAAGCAAAGTAGATGCTCCAGAGCCCTAGGAAGTCTCTTTGGTCACTGTATTTGTATTATAATTGGCCCAACCAAGTATTAGAAGTTTTCCAGGCTGAGTAGCAAGATAAGAGGTGCTCTTGATTGTGTGTGCAGGTGAACTTCAGAAACACACCAGGCAAAATCTCCATGGGAATTCTGCAGCTTGCAGAGTAACAGCCTCTGCATCCCACATGAGACCCTGTCCACTCGCCCAGCCGCCGGCTGCACTGGCACAGCCACAGAAACCCGTGGCAAACGCCACAACAGGCCTGCAGGCTGCCCGTGCTTTGCGATACAACATGCCCAGAGAGAGTCCTAACAAGCAAAGCTATAAAATACAGTTGTGAAAAGAATCTGCTGGCCTAAAACATGTGCTAGAACATAATCAAAGCTAAATCCAGTTCATAGGGCTGCATTAGCCCGCCTGTGCGGGTTAAATATATCTCATCACACTGCAGGCTCCACAGGAAAAGTCAGGGGGCAATTTTCTTTACTCCTACACAGGCAAAGTCAGAAGGACCTGCAGTAAAAACAGCTGATTAGCTCCAGCATAAGTAAAACCAGCCTGGTCCCATAGCTTGAGCATTAGGCAGTATTTCAACGTCCAGTGTGGGGTTTTTTCCATTCTAGGGAGAAACTGAGCCAAGTTGGGTGGCTGCGGTGCAGCACTAAGCAAGAGACTCAGTGCCTCAGCTTCCTCAGCTCCTGTGGACCACTGCCCCTGTCCGTGTGTTCATCCTCTCTAGCTTGTTTTTCCAGCAGCAGTCTCTTCCATTCCCCTAGAGGCATCCAATGCACTTCTCAAGGTATTTGAGAAAATCGTGTGGACACTATGGCGCTGTTTCTCCATGTTAACCTGCATGCCAAAAAAACCCTTAATTATGTCACTACATTTATTTAGTGACATTTATTTAATCGCTGCCCATCTAAGCTCAATAAAGGTGTTCTGTATCACTCATTGCTCTCTTCAACCCTGGCAGGGATAGCTACAGCATATTGCTGTGTGCAAACAGAGACCAAAGGCTGACATTCTTATCCAGGCACAGCCCGGGCTCTGATCCCAGCAGGAATTTTGCCTAAGCATCTACTAAGGGTTTCATTGATCATTCCTGGTAAATCTCCACAGGTATTTCATATCAGGATGAACCTAAATTGAAAACAAAGGTAAAACCCAAGCGATGGGACTAGAGAGAAAATGGAACTGGAAAGGGAATGCAAAGAGGGCAGACAGTAATAAGTGCAGGCAGCTGTTGTCATGATGAATCCCACATGCCTGTAACAAGAGGGTCTTAAGGTCATTGCCTGTTCATGTTTTAATATAATGGTGGAGACAGGGAGGCTGAGGTCTGGAGGAGGTGTGTTTTCTCCTCCTGATCTACCTGGGAACACAGACAAAATTTCTTCTCATTCAAATAACAACAAATAACTTCACCCTAGTGTGATTATGGAAGACTATATCTCACCCTATACCAAGGCCAAGCTAGCACTGCATGTTACACAGCCTCTGGCTACTAAGACGGACACTCCAGGAACTGGATTTGTCAATGTCCTGGAAAGCCAGATTGCGGGAAGCTCACACCCAGTCCTGAGACATGCATAAGACTCTAGTCTTGAACTTTCATATTGAGTTTCACTATTTCCAAGACTGTTGCTGCAAGTAGACTACTTGTGCTTGTGACTGGCCACCTTCCAACAAGTCCAGGGCGCTATGAAAGGGGATGCAGGGCCATTAAAGTGAGATTGCTAATTACACTGCCTCCGAGTTACTTGTTTTAAACCACTGCTGATTACAAAAATTATAGCTCTGGCTATGAAAGACCCATGAAGTCATAAGCATCTCGTGTGGAAATCATCTATATAATTCAGAAAATGTGATTTTAAAGCAGCACCATCAATCCAGGAAACTCAGAGCTATGTGTCATTCTAGGAGCATCTTCTGAGATACACCAGGCCACTCTTGCGGAGCCTTTTCAACAACTTCTACTTGCTCTTGAGGCTCATTTAAAGAAAAAATGTAGGGGAAAGTGCCTTATGGATGGAAAGATAGCTTTAAAAAACAGCATCAACAAACACAGGGTGCACATGTAGTGAATATTGGCTCATTTAAAAGTGACATGCACAGTTCCCCTAACACTGATCAGCACTGTCCCTGATTAATTATTTCTGCACCCTATTAGCATGCAAGGAAGACAAGTATTTTGACCTTGTTCTAAGAGGGTTTTTTTGCTTCTTTCCTGCAGCTTCATAGAACTCAAGTCAATATGTTTTAAGTGTTGCCATCCAGGTGTGACTATGGAGCTGGGGTCAGGATGCTGGATGACATGGAGCAAGCACTGGTGCCCCAAAGCTCAGCGCAGTGGCCACCTCAACACCCAGAGCCAGAGCTGCTCAGGGACACAGCAGGAGCTGAGCCGCTGCTGTGACCTGCGTTATGTTAGCAGTCCCGCTTGGGACTCTGGTAGCTGTGAGGAATAAAATAATTTTCCAGTGAAAACTCAGTTGCTGCTTATACCAGGAGCTTAGTGCTGGTAATGCACATATGCATGGATCTTCCAACAGCCTTCTCTTTTTCACAGTGTTATCCCACCTGTACAGTGAGGGAGAACTGCAAAGGACATGCATGCCTAACCGAAGCCTCCGAGGTGTTAACTATAGCTTGACAACTCTCCTGAGGTTAATTCCCTGCCTTAAATCTGTATCATCCCAATGGCATTTGTTTTATTAAAAAATAAATATTGAATGCTTTTCTTGTTAAACTACAGATATTGCATGCAGTCACTCTGTGCTTATTTTCATCTTTTGCCTGTTACAGTTTTGTAACTTAGATGCTTCCAGCCTTCTTTCCCTGTTTGTTCCCTCATGACTCATCTAGGCAGGTATTTTCTAACCACCCTATACAGCCTCCTAAGAGACGATGTTCTTTCCAGGTACCAGCTGAAAAGTGCAACTACTTAGAATAGAGCAGAAATAGTAAGACAATACATCAGTCTGGAATGAGTAATTCAGTTCTTTGCATAGCAGGAGTTGGTTTTGTTGCAAGAAAAAAATAGGGGAAAGATCTCAAAGGTAGGATAACTTCCCAGCAAGCTATATATTCCTCTGTCTAATTTGCTCTTCAGTGGAGCCACAAGTAGCTCTTGGTCTTCAATGCTCTGCAGCAGTTAAACAATAAGTATACTGAATGAATGTGCCATTCTACATGTCCTTAACATCCCAGGAACATTATTTTAAGAAGACAGGTTCTTCCTGCTAAGAAAAAAAAATTATTATAAAATTTGCAGTGCCATTTCCACGTGGCTAAGACCACATTTGAGGTCATCTCCTCAAGGGACCATACAGATGAAGAGCATGACTTTCTGCCTTTACATGTAATTCTAAAAGAGGATGTCAAGTGCTATGTTTTCTGCTGTTGCGGTCCCAGCATGAGCATTGTTGGTCAGTGCCACCCACAGCACCAGTCACAGACAGGACCCCTGCAGACTTCGTCTTAGTGTTGAAGGTCCTTTTCTGTAAAACAATATAATCCAAAGTAGCCCAATCCAAGCTACTTCACAGCATGTGTTAATGTAGAACGGAATACCAGGCCACCCTCAAGTCCAGGCTTGCTTGCCTCTACTTAAGAGGAAATAAAAATTACTACTAAGCTGTGAGGTTTTATTGCACGGTTAGATTCTGATGGTGAACAACCACTGGTGCTAAGGTCTGAGCCATAAACTGAGCTCACACTTCAGATTTATGGCACATGAATCAAGATGGCTTATGTGATGAAAGCACTTATGTTATTTGCCTGTCCATGTGGTGCTGTCTTGCTTATTTTATTTCCTTATTATGGAAAAAAAATTGTAAAGGCTTCCCAAGCAGAGAAAATTACATCTCTTATTTCCTGCTGGCATTCAGAATGAAGGAGATTTTTCTCATAGATTTTAAATTCCATTGTCTAAACCCTGAATTAATACTGTCAAAGGATGTTCCCAGTATGGTAAAGGAAGGGTCTGCAAAAAGGGTAATCCCACTTCATCTAACCATCTTGGTGGGGTTCAACACATTTGCTCTGGAAGCTCCTGACAGCTGAATCCAGCCCATCCAGTTGTGGCCTGTCTTAAATACCAGGTGCGCTCCCAGCCTCATTCACCATCCTAATAAACATCACGCTTTCTGGGAAAAGTTACTTTGGCTTTCTGAACATGCAGGAGAGCTGTGAAAAACTCGAATAAGTCTCCTAATTTCTTCAAAGCTCTGAAGAGAGGGAAGGTTTCCAGCTCCCTGACTAGCAGCTCACTTGCTGAGACGAGATTTGGCACTTTCTCCTTCTCTTCCTGATGAGAGAAGCCAAGAAGGAACCAGCCTACTTCTGCTCATGCATCAGAGATGTGTTCACACACACACATGCACGCACACTTGCATGCACAGGCATGGCTTCCCTTCCCCCAGCTCCTCCTGGTGCCTCTTCTTCATATGCAGCAAACTAATAAAGTGAACAACTGCTGGTGCTGCAGCCAAAATAAGGCAAGAACATGGAGAAGGAAGGAGCAGCAAGAACAGAAGCAATGAAGGCACAGTAAACTTATGAAATCAGGCCAGGCAAGGGGATGAAGCGGGACCAACTTGGTCAGATTAATTGTTTCAGCTTCCAGCACAGCAGCATACTCATGCCAGGGGCTCAGCAGAAGCACCAGAGGAAGATAAAAAAACCTTACCCTGGAACAGCACAGTCCTGAGAGGGATGTTGTGTTTGCCATATATGTTTTGGCCGTATTACCCCAAAGCAACCCCACCAGTCATGCTTTCTGTGAAGCTCCTTGTCAGCCAGCCCTGTGGTTACCTCTGTGCCAGAGGCTGAGGCTCTACCGGGCTCGGCATAGCTGACCTGCTGGCTCCACTCCTGCCACTGCAGCTAGGATGCAGTTTGCATTATTTACAATGTGAGCACAGCATTGCCTTGTAAGCTTCTTCACCTCCATGAACTTCAGAACTTCCTCCTGAACTTTTCTTTGTAATAGCAGACTGCTTCCTACCTGTTATGCCCCTAACCTGTTTTACCTCCAAAGGGACTTTGACCTTCCTGATTTTGTTTCTAGACCCCCAAACGATTACATTAGACTCTTCATTTGCTGTCTGTCCTCGTTTCCACTCATTGCACTTTTGGCAGTTTGTTTCACTCAGAAATTTCTTGCGTAGGCAAGAAGGCCTTCTCCTGGAATTCCTAGTCTGACTGCCCAACAGAACACTTTGATCCTCAGCTCTCAGTTTTCTTTAAAAATCAGCCAGCTTCTGGGCACTTTTTCCCTCGTGGCATCTTCCACAGAAATTCTTTCTAGCAATTTCCTAAACAAGCCCACATTTCTTCTGAAGTAGAAAGTCCTGGTTCTGCAGCTGGCCTGCTTAGTCTTCTTCCAGAGCCCGAACCAGGTCACCCCAGGGTGAGAAGGCAGCTCCACGGTCTCAGCTGTCAGCTCACACACCGTTAACAGATTTCTTTCCTATTACTATTACTCATGGTGTTTAGATGCTGACTTGCTTTAATGTTCATCATTTCAGTGCTGAGAGAAGAGGTGCCTTCCTGGGCACGTCTCTAATACACGTGCACACGTAGTTGTGTAATGCTTTATGTCATCAGTGTAGCAAACAATGCCTAAGCAATCAGAGGTATAATACTAGCAATTACTACAAAATGCTAAAGGTTGAGCAAGAAAATGAACCATCATTGCAAAGGCGTTGAATAAATGTACTTCAATGCTCTTAAACCAGGGTGCCTGGTAGGGTCAGCACCCGGGTACAATGGCAGGTCTGTTCTCCCCAGAGTTCGAAGGAGAAATAAAGTCCCAGCATATTTTTCTCACCTGACTTCCCTGCCCCAGGAGGAAGAAGCGTTTATGTTACAGTGTGGCCAGGTTTGCACCTTTCCTTTTGCAACCTGGTTCTTGCATCCAGTCCTTGAGGGTCTCGCTCTGATGGTTTCTGCTATCATGGAGCTCCTTCTGGCAGAGGCAGCTGAGGACTGCTCTGACTCAGAAGCCAAGGCCTGCATGGTCTCTGACTGCTTTTTTTAGTCAGTGAAGTTTGTCTCTGCTCAGCTTTCTTCTTGCAAAGCGGAACAGAGTGGTGACTGTGTACAACTGCAGTATCCTCCCTTAGGGCTGCATCACCTTTGCTGTCTCCCCTGCCAGAAAAGTTACACTATTGCTGTAACTGCTTCCACCTGCTTTTATGACAGGATAAATCTGGGCCGTAATTAACGTTTTTTCTATTATGTAACTAGTTACACCCATGAATGAAAAATAAGTTGAGTTTTACCCAGACCTCCTGCCTAAGAGCTTGGCCTCAAATTACTCTTGCAGATCTCCAGAAAGGGAGTTTTTGGTGGTGCCACACTCCAAGAGGCAGCTCCTGTCCCTGGCTCACACCACGCTACTGTTGGAGACCCAACCTGCAGTTAGAAAAACAGCTCTACAAGCTTTTGCAATCAACTGACCTAAATATCTACTGGCATCTGCCAAGGCAGGTGACAAAACCCAAGGGGCTGCAGCCGACAACTGTTCACCCTGGAGACTAATAGTTGGGGACAGCATGTGTGGAAACCCATGAGACTTCCCCACAGACATCCACTGCAGCATAAACAGAGAGGTGAGATGATGAGAGGTGTCAGAAAGACAGGCAGCTCTCTGCCTCCCAGGGAAAAGGTATCTGCTGGGAGGGTGGCATTGCCAAGGGCAAGAGGAGGCAGCTTCTTGGGAGAAACCTTCCAAATGGTAGTGAGGAGGCTGGTCCCACAAACCTGCCTTAAGGCAGGGAGGCACGTGCTTGAGCCAGGTGTAACCATGTCCACTTCTCTTCTCATACTTGTTAGACCATTGGGTGCTTGATTACACCACGTAAAACAGGAATTTGGGAGCACTGACTCTGCTGGAAGAACCAGTAGCCCAGTCACCAAGGGGTCTTTGCAAGAACTGGAGATTCAATTTTCTCAGAAAGGGGCTTGCACCTTGTTGGAAAATGACTGAAGAGGCACCCCTTCCCTTCCAAAAGGCGTGGTACCTTCTCTTTTCTAGGGTTTGGAAGAAAGGTTTCAGTACATAACTTTAACCATAAAATGGAGGTAACGGCAGTAAATCCTGAGTGCAGGCATGTCTCTCCCTTTGTGAGCAAATTAAATCTTGATGATGGGTGGGATCCAGGCCTAGAGCAGTCTCACAGGTTTCCTGCTGACCACCTTTGAGGGACACCAGCTCAGCACACTCATTCTGGAGATCCTGCTTGGGGGACCCTCCAGGTGGCTTATACTGCATATGTTAAGAGTTCTGTAAGAGGGAGGGTGTCCAGCTTTGGCTGCAGCTGATGTTGGAGCTCCGTGGCCTGGCACTGAGTCTCTCTGTAGCTTCCCAGCTGGAGGCATATATGAACTCAAAGGGGCTTTTGATGCTTCACCCAAATGAGCAGTCTGCCTCCAGCAAGACAAAGCACGTGCAGCCCCACTCAGCCTGCTGGGGGCTGCTTCCTGAGCCCCACAAGATGCGTGACCCACTCAGAGGGTCGGTGCTCCACGCTGAGCAATTGCTCCGGCACAGAAGGTGCCATACAGGCTGCGACAGCACAAAACAAACAGGAAAACCAGAGAACTGTAAAGTCCTGTGCATTCAGGATGTGGGGTTTTCAGCTTATCCATCCATCTCCAGAACAGGAGCAGGATGTTTGTGGTATTATGGGCCTCATTCACGTTTTCTCCACATTTTTGACAAGGAGATATGAGCATCAGTGCTTGTCAACTATACTTGTCTGCTGTGCCAGAGTTATCTAAGCGCATCCAGTGTATAGCTCTCCACGTTTTCCATACAGGACATCAAGTTCAGACCAGCTCAGATAGTACATCAGCAAAGACACCACATCCATTTTTCTTGAGTTCATCCAGCTGAGCCTGTGTCACCACCTCAAGGCCTTGAATTCAAGTTCTGCATTGCTGCCAGAACTGCAGGGAGCTCATTATCTCCTCCTTCAGCTTGTTTTCAAGCTGGCTGACCACTTGGGGACTGAGATGTCACCATTTTTTCTCATCTTAATCCTGATGTCTGTACTGCATTTCAGCCATCCTTCTGTAGTTCCACCAGCACAATTCACTTTCAGTCCCAATCTGAGCCCTAGTACTGCTGGGTTGCAAGAAGGAACTTGTGTCCCTTGGCTGGGTTTCTGAAGATGTAGATTTCATTCCTGTCTTTGCTGCACAAGATTAAGCAAATGATTTGCAGTCAGGTTTTTCAAGCACCCAGTATTCACTGGCAGAACTTGGTCTTCAAGGTGAGATCTTATTAATGCACTGTGATGGAGGGGCAGATTTTAGTAGGAGATTTAGATTTTATTTATTTCTTTTCACCAGTCAAAAGACTGATGTCTTAGAGCTGTCTGATTCTCTGTTCTACACAAGTGGGAATTGCACTCTTCCTGCCCTGAGCTTGGCTTTCCTTATGCCTCAGCACCACCAGCGAAGATCCATCACAACTTCTTTAGGGAATTTGTAAGGAAAAAACATGCGCTTTTGAGACAGTGAGCCTTGTGAATTGATGCTAGGGAATGTCATGGGCACTGGAACCAGATGGTTGCTGCTGTTAAATGCCTTGAATGTCTCCTGGCATGCAAAAAACTTTTCAATATAGTTCAGGACCAACAACAGCCAGGGACCTTTCCTGACAAGGTGCTTTGTTTTGCAGGCTGAGGTGGGCAGGAGGTGGGCTGGCCTCAGTGCCTGAAGTTGGTTTGAAGTGTCACCGATGTACTCATATAAATGTCACTCCAGATTCTACAATATAGCAGAACCAGAGCAAATAAAAGGCATAATAAAAGTACTGCTATTTGAGAGGCTGGTGCTTTGATTCATTTCACCAATGGGTGAAGAAGTCATATGGTTAATCCTATTCATAAACACGTGGGCATCATACTCAAAATATGAAATGATACTCACCGAGTCAAAAAGACAAGTTTAGGCTTTGTTGGTTTGAATGCTACTCTAAGGCTTTCCTGAGTGTAATTGTTATTTGTAAGCATTCTCAAGCACTTCAGCAAAAAAACATTTTTATGCTGTGGGTTGTCTGCAAATGTTCATTTTGACAAGTTGCTGTCTGTTACTGGTATTGGACTAGTCACACGGTGTATCTTATGTTCCCTAACTGGATGACAAGCTTGTAAAACAGAAGAATAGCAAGTGACAGATACTAGCATGATTTGTGGTTGTTTTTTATAGTTCCTGATTTCATGGGCACTGGAAGCCGTATGAATATCATTAACAAGATATTAGAATGAGGAGGTTATTGGAAAATATGCCAGCAGTGGCTAACCTTGTCAGAAAACGAAAGGCTTAATGATGAATCAGGTAGCTTCCCACCATACAATTAGCATTCAGCTGCTGAGATGTAAAATGAAAGTTTATAGGAAACAACGGATAGGACACAGTAAGGTTTGATATGTGAAAGACTTGTCTAAAAACTCTTAGCACATCAGAGAAAATGTTTCACAGATGTTTCACTTGTATTTAAACACAGGGGAGAAAAAAGGGAAATTTCTTTAAAGCTCAAAACAACAACCTAGCAGCCCAGAGGCTAATAATCTTCTCACCCTCCTAAGATGTTTTCCATACCACTCTTTTTCCACTCTAACAAATTCAACACAGTTTCAAGCCAGAACAACAATCACACAGAAGCATCTCATCCTCAGGAACTTTTACCTAACATGTACACAGCAAGCACCTGCTGTCCCAATTAATTTTGCCACAGAACTGCAATAATTAACCATCTGGTTCCTGGATTACAGCTCACTGCAAACTATGGGTCTAACAAACAAACATATGCCATCCATCAACAAAACAAGCTATTTAAATTAACTATAGGAAAACAAAGAGCTCAGAATTTTAACTCACTTAAAAATACATTTCCAAGTAAAAATTATGCCTAGAACATCGATATTTAGCTAAAAGGATTATAATTCATTCCAAAGAGAATCTGAAATATGGGATGTGTGGCTTCAGTAGCACTCTTCAGCCACAAGAGGAGCTGAGAAATTCAGCGCTGTATTTAAAATATGGTAAGATATCATTCTGGAGCATCCTTCACAGTTACTCCCCAAACTCAGTTCTTCTTTGCTCAAGCCTCCATGTTCTAACCTGGCACAATTATGGAAAGGATTTTGAAGGCGAATCATGACCTTCGCGTCAACATATGAGTGCATCCAAGTTGAGATGTGGATGCTAAAGGAAAACATCCCTTTGGTCCCCTTCTCCTTAAAGTTCCTTAAAAAGAAAATAGGTCCCCTTAAGAGGCTTTGAGCTATGGCATCAGCACAAAGCGATGTGAACTTCTGGTTGGCATCAGTTGGTCCAGAAGGCATAATGTTGTGCTCAAGCCCTTTTAACCTCTATGGTGGTAACAGATTTGGCCTGAATTAGGCAATCAGAATAAGAAAACAATTACCACAGTTGAAAGGCAATATCCATGTCATCCACGCAGAGTGGGACGTACACTTCCTATCATTCATGCAACTTGGTTTCCTAGAACTCAGACTTCATGCCTTTTGGTGGTTTACGGGACATGAAGAATATCCACAGTTTTCAGAAAGGTATTCAAATTATTTGTGAAGTGGTGAAGAGCTTTGAAGAATCTAAAGCAATCTAGCTGAAAGGCAACATCAGGTACAGGAAATGCGATACAGATAAATGCAAGAAAATACCTGCTAAAAGAAAAAAAAAAAATCAGTGCCTACTACACATTGCAGAGTCCTAAATGAGCTGATTGGCTGTGTAAAGACACGTGGGCATAATGCTATCTTTAGGCGGGGGCCATGTAAGTAGTGTATAAATGGAAAGAGAAAGCCCGCATACACACAGAGCATAGTTCATCTACCCTGTCAGCACCTCTGAGTGTGATGGGAACTAAGGCGAAGAAAGCATCGTGGATACAGCAACAAGGCCACCCTCCCTCTATTTGGCAGATATCAGCAATTTAGAAAAGACTTATGAGGCCCCAGTAAAGAGCAGGTCTCTCCTGTAAATGTTTTCAGTTCAACAAGCACTTCCACAGGCGGCTCTCAAAAATGAGCTGCACAGGCTTAGCAAAGTGAAGAGATTCAAATTCGTATATAAATTGCGAATAGAAGTCAAATTAAAAAAGAAGTTCCCCAAGGAACTATTTCAGCCTCAGTACTATCATTAAATTCAAATCTCATTAATCACTATGCCAACCATCCAGGTTTAAATGCAGAATGACCCGTTTCTGATGGGGAGTAGTAACTGAGGGACTGTAAGTGTCATGCCCTCTCTACAAAGGAAAAACAGAGAGGCCTGAAAAGTACACCACCTACCTAAGTTAAGGTGCTTGTGGACCTCATTCCAGCAATCAGTGCTACCTTTATCACCCCACATATGCAACAGGGAACGAAAGAGATTTTGTTTCTCCCTTGCTGCCACCACCACAGACAATGTGGAGTCAAATACCCCTCAGCTGAGGCAGAATTCACCTAACACCAATCAGAGAAGTTGGTATATCATCGTCTCAGTCTCCTCTGCAATCAATGGGGAGAGAGAGGCACTCATGGATGACTCACCACCTCCTAAGAGAGGTGTCTAGAGTAGGAGGGATGACTCATCCTTGGGGTGGTCCTCTCCACGAATGTTGACAGGATCGTAGATCACAGGATAAATTATATGCCTGCCTTTCAGATGGGAGGCAAAATGAATTCCTGTCTTGCATGACAAGACGTTACTTTCTCTGTGTTCTTGCACATACTTAGGACTCAAGACCTTTTGAGCAATGCACAACCTTGTCTGGGACCTGATGCATTTAGTCGAGGCCTTATGTATATAGGCTAAAATGAGAAAATATTTTTCACAACTTTAGACAATTTGTGTTTCATTTATACAATATCTCAAGCCCCTTCTTTCATGTGGTGGCAGTACCATAAAGCATGAGAGTAAGGTCCAAATTCTGCCAAGTGACCAGAGCAGGCAGCACTACATTGGCTGTCTTTTTCTAACCAGAAGTGTAGAACTCTCATCACTAAGATGGTAAAATGTAGGAGATATTTTTACATCTTGTTCTGTTTGCCATTTTCCTATGAATTCACAGCATCGTTAGCAGACATGCTGAGGAATAGATTGTCAGAAAGTCTGTAGTCTTATTTAAGAGTTCATTATGTAAAGACCAAACCTGAATCAACTAGAATAGCTTAATAAGAAGCTATAGTGTAAGGAGAGGGCCAGATTTAGACTAGACATAAGGAGGAATTTCTTCACCATGAGAGTGGTGAGGTACTGGCACACATTGCCCAGGGAAGGTGTGGCTGCCCCATCCCTGGAGGTGTTCAAGGCCAGGTTGGATGGGGCCTTGGGCAGCCTGGTCTAGTGGGACATCCCTGCCCATGGCAGGGGGTTTGGAACTGGATGGGCTTTAAGGTCCCTTCCAACCCAAACTATTCTATGATTCTATGACTCTATGATTTTGTTTATGTTAGAGCCAAGGAAAAAGTTCATTTTGATTACATGCAGAGAGAAAATCAGTGACTAGCTGGAAGCTGTACCAAGTCCTCAGTATGCCTGGGTACCTGTCAGGCAAATAACTCCTCTCTCTGCTTGGAGACTGGACTGCCCGCACAGAACCCAGAAAACAAAAGGCAGGACTCAGAAACAGGATTACCTTTCAGGGAAATCCAGAGGGCCATCTGGGATGCTGCCTTTACCCTCTGATCTTTTTTAACATATCTGTGAATCAAAAGTGTTAAGTCCTCTGGAAGGCAAAAAAAAAAGTTAGACTTCATCATTTGTGGAGTCAGGCCACAAGCACAGGATTCAAAAGATTTGCTTTGCATTCAGATGCACTTTTGTGGATATCGTCCCTGAGGGGATAAACATCTTCCTGTCTGTCAGACAGTGGTTATGTTAAATGCTTTAAAACCGTGTCTCATATAGAACACCACCGAGAGCATCAGCTTTCTGTAGCAGATGGCTGCAGAACATGAGTGCCGTGAGAAATCATGAGGACGGTCATGAGCTGTGCTTTTCCAATCACTGGCTTTCAGCTGACACCAGAAAACCCAATAGATCACTTTGACACTGAGGGTGCTAAGCCTCACCAGCGTAACACCCTAGCAGAGGTCCTGCCTTCTTGAGATGTAAAGTCTGGAAGCGTGATTTCACTTCTTATACATACAGTAGCCGTTTTACACCTGCAAGAATACCTTTTGCGCATCTCACAACTAGCTTTTATTTCTTAGCGCAATTTGAAATGACATCTTTCAGTGCATCTTGGAAATCTAAAGGAGTGGATAAAATGATCTGTCTTTCAGTACAGGAACACAAAATGAGTACTGTATTTCAAAGCTGGTTAATAATGCTCATGGAGTGCTTGATTCCGCCAAAGCTAGTCATGCTGAGTAGTTTCTTATTCCACAAGTAGCCTATTCATCTCAATGAGATTAGTCACAGCATAAGGAGAGCAGAATTGGACTCTGAATAATTTCACTTAATTTTCTGCTGTAAAAAAGCACTATTAATTAATATTTCCCCTGCTTCCTTGGCATTTGGCAAATATGTTTGAACTATGCATAAATATTACTCATTTTATACATTTTCTTCCCATAAAATGTAGCTTGATGATTTGTCAAGTTCCACTTAGCTTTCTAATACAGTTTTTGTCTTAGCATAATTCACTGCACAACCTAAACAGAAGTGCCAGCCCAGAGCAGGCATAGCTTTATTCTGCTAGAGTTTAGAGTACTTGCAATTAGGGCCACAGTTCTCATGTACAGAATAAGAATTATATGACTGAAACTACTAACATTTACTGTTGTCTTTTCTGCGTAGGAAAGTGCTTAGTCCTTTAATATTATCTTACCTCCATAAGGAAGTGCTAAGTTCTGCATTTACTCCTCATGGCTGAACACAATGCAATTTTTCCAGTTGGTAAATCACAACTCTCCTGCACTCTTTCACGCTGCGCTGGTTCTACTTTGTAGGATAAGATGTCCTCTTCTTGTAAATATGCTGTTGGTAAATACATTGCAGAGTATCACTATGCATGTAGCTCTAAACAGGGGTGAAGGGGATGTTGTAGAGAGTCTAAAGCATACATACGGCATCAGGATCAGAAGTGATGACTTTACTCGAAAGCATAACTTAAGAAGGATCTGTGCTTCTAGAAAGAGGTGCTACAGCTAGATGAAGCCCATCCATTGGAGGGAAGTGCTTGCCCTGAACCCAGGTAGGACGGCAGGGGGTATTGGTCTCCAAAAGCAGGGGTGGGAAGTTGCTGCTGAGTGTAGCCCAGCTGCTGCCACATGCTAAGGGCTCGATTCCTGTGTCACTGCCAATCACAACCAAAGATTTAACCAGCTCAATGAAAGGTTCAGTATAAACTTCCAGAGGGAAAAGGAGGGACATTAATCTGCCACCAATAGAACCACAGAATCACAGAATGCACAGCTTGGAAAAGACCTTTAGGATCATCAGGTCCAACCATAAACCTAGCACTGCTAACTTCACCAATAAACCATGTCCGTAATTGCCACATCCACACATCTTTTAAATACCTCCAGAGATGGCAACTCAACCACTTCCCCGGGCAGCCCGTTCCAGAGCTTCACAACCCTTTCCGTGAAGTAATATTTCCTATACCCAAACTAAACCTCCCCGTGGCACAGCTTGAGTCCATTTCCTCTCATCCTATCACGTGTTGCTCGGTAGAAGAGACCAGCATGGATCTCACTACAGCCTCCATTCAAGCAGTAGTAGAGTGTGATAAGGTCTCCCCTCAGCCTTCTTTTCTCCAGGCTAAACAGCCCCAGTTCCCTCAGTTACTCCTCACAGGACTTGTGCTCCAGACACTTCACCAGAAGGAGATCGAAGAGGCCAGAGCACCCAGGTGAATTTTGGATTTGAGGTTCACCAGCTCCAGTCTGACAGAGACGTTTCTGAGCCATTCCTACAGACAGAGCTGTTCTGCAACTCAGCACCATAAGGAAGAGGATGAGGCACTGTTTGTTTGCCTGATTTGCCACCAAGTAAACAGCAGTACTCACTGGCAGTTAGACAGGTTTCTGCCTAGAAGTAACTTCAGCTGGCAAAAATATCTGTCCAGCTCTGCCCAGGGGAGGATTCTGCAAGAGCCTCTGGAAGCATCTGAACAATATGTTCCATCTGCTGGTCCCCATATATACAGCATTTTCAGGTGGCATTTGATGAGGTCCAAGTGTGTGCTCATGTCTAAGAGCATGTCTTTGACGCGCTACAAGTGAGCTATAAAGGTTAGAGGAAAATCTGAAGAAGGGAGCATCTATAACTGTTTTCAGTGGATGCTTAGACATTTCCCTTTTTTTACTTCTCTTGTGAAACTGATACCTGCCAGAAGTTTCACTCTGTCATCTTACATAACTATACCGATTCTCTCCCTTGTATCACTGCTCCTGGCAGACATACAATTGTTGCCTTCCATACAAGCAGCTGATCTCTTTAAGCCTAGCCTGAAAATTCATGAACTGAATTGAGAACCACAAAGTGGACAGAAGCCTCACTCACATTAATTTCCACAAATATTAGGCTGTGTTGTAGATCAGGGCCTTAGTCATTCTGAACACAGAATGTAAGCAAAAGAAAAAAATCATGTTATGAATGTAAAAGAGGAACATTTGTTTAATGATGCTGCACTGGGTTATATAGACAACATTAAAGAGGAGCTTTGGGAAAAACAATGTTTATCAGCATCCTTGAATACTGAAAATTTAAAATCCATGAGCAGATAAACTAAAGAGATGATCAGACCTTTTCAACCAGTCATCCACAATGCAGTAGTAATTTGCTGCTCTACCAAAGCCTGAAATGTCATCCTTAATAGATAGGGACTCATTTGCCAAGTTTGGCGTTATTTGCCTCTGGGATTTATAGGGATAACAGCAAGATTAGATAGAATTAACACTCTATCCCACAATATCTCATTTCTCTGAGAGCATTTGAAAACACTTTACAAATAGCGGTGATCCTTCACCAACACACAGTATGCCAAGTACACCATTGCCTCAGAAGAACAGATGAAGAACTGCTGCTTTCCTCCTTAGCAAATTTAATGATAGGGAAGCATCAAGGACAACTTTCCATAACTGCTTTGCTTCATGGACATCTCTTTTAGAGCATTCCTTGTAAAATAATCAAAAATAAATGGTGCACATAGGTATTATTTTTCCTTAGCATAGAACAGATCTTCCTATAGGACCAGTAATGGCATACTACAGCAGCAACACTGGCTTCTATAATCTCAGAAGCTGCATTTTCTAGTTACTGACACTGAACAGCTGGTCTGATTTGTTTCACATAGCAAAGATGGTATAAATTAAGTTGCCATGTGAATCAAGAATGAATCCCACACACAAAGAGATATGAAATACCTTTTATTTAGCCATGTGCACTAGAAGTGTTCACAATACTGAAACCTACCATCCTGCAGTGAGGGAAAGATACATATTGTGCCATTTCTTAGAACACCAAACACATTCCTTTAGGCTTTGATTTGAAGAGTAGATGAATCCATATAAAAGATATATTTTTATTTTTACAGCTTTAAAGAAAATTTCTGCAGTGTGGCTGTGTTTTTCTTCTATAATGTAGGTCTTTTATCCTATTTGGCATTCACACAAATGCAGTTATATACAGAGGTTAATGAATATTAGTAACCCAGGGAACTGTGTTTTATCATAGTACTGGAACTTCAACAGATATTTCACCTGTCAACTGGGAGGTTTAAGACTGGGTATTTCTATATTCTCATTTCACGCGTACAAGTACTGCCTTTAAAAGAAATTGCTTCTGGCAGTGGTCAGCTGGCATTTCTGAATGACCTAGTTCCCTCCTGAGGGATGAGTCCTAAAATCACTTAATTCAAAAGCACTGCTCCTTATTTCTTTAGAAACACTTTGAAAAAGAGAATACCAAATCATCTGTTGCATTTATCTGGCCAGCTCTTCTGTGCTGGCTCAGAAATACCATACTTTCAAGAGAAAGTTCATTTTTGGCACATCCGATTGAGTAAAGGTTAGTGCTTGTCATGTGTGAAAAAATATCAAATAGGCAGCTTCAAAGAATCATCCCCGAACCTTGTTCTTTACCCATTTTTTCTTTAGAAGTACTGACCTTTACCTGCCCTTCCAACTGCCAGCAAGGGGAGGTAAATGGGAACCTTCCTCTTCTTTGAGCAAAAACCTCTCTGAGTCCATCAGAAGGAGAGAATAGTTTGGGTTGGAAGGAACCTTAAAAATCATCTGGTTAGATCTTCTTAGAGAGCCTTTTGCCTCGGACATTTGTGTGTATCTCTACATCATTTCCTTTTCTGGAATGGTGCCATCATGTTTTCATTCTTGGAAGAGTTTTCCCAGTGTGCAAAGGCCCTACCTGTGAGCAGCCCTCAGTGAGAGATGTGCTGATGGTTGTACCACTTGAGGAATACTACCACTGCAGCCCTGCCCAAGCCAGAACCCGCAGCTTGGGTGTCTCTAGCACCCTGTAGTATCACAGGCAGCTTTCATGGAGTGAAAATGTTCTCTAAATCCTGCTTATCTAGCAAGAAGATTTGCAAAGAAGGAGCCCTCTGCCCCCTCATCTTGCACAGACGGTCTGACTCACTGGACTCAGGATTCCCATCTGGATGTCTCTTTGAAAGATGGGTGCAAGCCAAGGAGCTTGTCTATTCTTAGCCTTATCTGTTATAAAGATAGTTTTCCCCATAAAAATCTACTTTGGTTCAGCCATCTCAGAGCACACCTGTCTCCAAGCAAACACAGCAGCTGTAGCAGTGTGAATCCTGTTCCCTGCTCATTTTAATGAGGTGTTAATATTGGAGCCTGCTAGAGATTATGTAAGCGCTGTTATCACTAAGCAAAGCTGCCACCGAAACAAAAATAAACGGAAGTCAAATAATTCGAACCCTGTCACCATGTGGTGCCAGCTGCAGGAATGGGAACTGCACTTCAAGGCAGAAAATTCCTCTATTGCCTGTGCTCCAGAAATGACACCACTTGCTTGCCAGCTCCTCTGACCAGCATCTTCCCACTTTCTCCCATGCCGCCTGAGGACACGGTGTGTCCTAGCTGACTCGATCCATCAAAGCGTGCTGCTCTCCCATTCTCTGCAGCCCTGCTCCCTTCCTGCTCGCACCCTGGATTCCTGCAGGAGACTGGCACCTGGAGAAAAGCAGCAGCAGAGAGGGAAGCCAGAGGGGGCAGTGTATATTAAAAAACAACCACACAGCTTCTTAAACCGTCTGGAAGAAAATTGTGTAATAACTGGCTTGTGCACCCATGTGATCTTATCACTGCGAGCCAGGGTTTTCAGAGGGAACTGAAAGGAGTGAAACACCCACTAGATCCTGCTTCAGATCATCGGAAAAGCTTGGCTGTTTTCTTCATGCTCCTCTCTTTGCATTTTACATTTGCTCGTCGTGGTATTTCTCCCTGGGAGCTGCTGGGAGGCCAGGCTCTGTGCCAGATCTGTTTGTACACAGTTCCAGAGCAGGTTTGGGTTGCTGGCCAGCTTCCCTTGTGTCCTGGTTTTCCCTACAGCTTGGCACTGAGGCAGCCTGGCCATCTTCCGGTGAAAGGCCAGGCAGGGTCAACAAAGTATGGAGTAGGACTGGCCATGGCTGTAAATGGCTCTGCAGGCTGCCACCCCAGCAGGGGTACGGGTGTGCGGAGGACCTTGAAAGGTGGAGTCTTGGGATAGATAAGATTTGGAGACTGAAAGGCCTGAAGAGAATGAGGAAAGAAAAATCTTCCCCACTAAACAGTTAAGACTAAAAAATAAGGGCATGTAAAAATAGGAAGAAATCATAGCAAAGCATACTAGCGTGTTCAGTGGGGATTGTGCTGAGCTTATGAAGAACATTCAGCTCACAGAGGTTCTGGCCTCTTGGCTGTCCATGACAAATACCTGAGCCTTTTTATTTCCTACAAATGTACATTGCAGCTTACCCCACCTTCAGATGGGATCTCTGGTTTCAGCAGTCTATGTATCAGCCTGGATTGCACTATGGCTCTGACTTTGCCGCCCACATGTGATTCCTGTGGAAGCCGTGATCAGTCAGGGATGTAGGGGCACACAAGTGACACAGAGAGCAGGAGGCAGGGGTGCTGAGACAGCCAAGTGCTGGACTCCTCTGATAGTCAGTGGAGAGAAATCAACGTGTCCAAAACCTGATTCTCCTCATAGAATCATAGAACAGTTTGGGCTGGAAGGGACCTTAAAGATCATCCAGTTCCAAACCCCCTGCCATGGGCAGGGACACCTCCCACCAGACCAGGCTGCCCAAGGCCCCATCCAACCTGGCCTTGAACACCTTCAGGGATGGGGCAGCCACAGCGTCCCTGGGCAACCTGTGCCAGTGCCTCACCACTGTCATGGTGAAGAAATTCATCCTCAAGGAGATCAGGCAAAACACCTTTTAATTGCCTTTTTCTCTCTGATTACAAAGGGAGATCAGTTACCTAACTGAGGCAAGAGACATGGAAAGCACTGAAGTCAGGTGAAAACGGTCATAGAATCATAGAATCACAGAATGGTTTGGGTCAGAAAGGACCTTAAAGTTCCAATCCCTCTGCCATGGGAAGGGACACCTTCCACTAGATCAGGTTGCTCAAAGTCTCATCCAATCGGCCTTGAACACCTCCAGGGATGGGGCATCCACAACTGCTCTGGGCAACCTGTTCCAGTGCCTCACCACCCTCACAGCAAAAAATTCTTCATAATATCCACTCTAAATGTCCCCTCTCTCAACTTAAAACCACTACCCCTTGTCCTGGCACTGCACTCGCTGATAAAAAGCCCCTCCACAGCTTTCCTGTAGCCCTCTTTTAAGTACTGGAAGGCTGCTATAAGGTCTCCGTGAAGCCTTCTCTTCTCCAGGCTAAACAACCCCAACTCTCTCAGCCTGTCCCCATATGGGATGTGCTCCAGTGCTCTGATCATCTTTTTTGGCCTTTCCTGAACTTGCTCTAACAAATCCACGTCCTCCCTTCTGAGGACTACAGAACTGTATGCAGTACTCCCATTACATCTTTAGAAACCAGGGTGATTTCACACAAGGGCCTGATATACGGCACTTACATGTGAGGACAATCATGTGTGGAGACAATTGAGTGTGTAACATTATACCAACGTGCATGAGAAAGTACCATCCTTAAGATGATATAAACAGTACCCTTAATCCTATAGTCAGATGGCTGTAACACCATATGGCCTTTCGGTACTTAAAACTGTGTAAAATACCAAAGTAAAATACCTTATTCACCAGGATAATGACCAGAACTAGTTTGGGACCAGACTGACCCCACAGCTGCTGAGCCCCACACTGGCCAAGTGTGTGACACTGGGCCTCATCTAGAAGTCACACATGTGCCACAATTTTTTTTCCTTTTAGTACAAACTGCCCTTGAATAGTCATCGACCTGGTTTAGAAGTTGCACCACTACCACTCAAGCTGTGAGCGGACTACGTATTGAAATATAATAGGCTCTGAGATCATTTGAAAATTGGCCTAGATCTAAGCCCACGGGGGGCTATAACTAATTTGATAGAAACTGTAGCTTCTAAATAGAACCACCTGAGACCTCTCAAGAGTTTGGCTACAGGGTTCGCTGTTCCAGCTCAAAGTCTCAGCTGAGCTACCTTGACTGTTTCACAGCCTTTCTCAGCAAATCAAGGCTGATCTGAGAGGGCAGCAGGACTGAGTTTCCTGATGGTTATCCTTCCCTGTGAGAATTATGAAGCATATTATGGGAGGAGGGAATTATGGTTTCTACTCCCCAAACCATTGAAAGGCTGCATTTTTGCAGAGTTTTGAGTCTAAACCATATGCAGCTCCACGGTTTTGGCTGTGTTTTGCGTTGGTTTTTTTCCAGCTAACTGTAATAGTCACTGATCCAAAAGGTAGGAGTAAGTAAAGTCACCGTATGTTTTAAACCTTCCATACTGGAATGCTTCGTGCAGTTTGCAAGTCCCGTTTTTAATGTCAGAAGCACTTCCCACCTGAGCACTTCTTTAGCATTGACCTCGGCAAACTGAGAACTGAATATCTGTGTTTTATCAGCAAGCACAGCACTGTCAAGCAAATAGATGTGTGTATCTATAGTGAATTTGTTTGCATTAGCAGGCACTACTTTTTTTCGCATTAGCTGATACTCCTGTAGCCTCCAGACCAGAACACCACGAGTCCTGACTCTATATAAATAGCAACAAAACTTTGGCTAATGGTGTGTGCCACTTAGGTGTTGCTGAATTAAAAGTGTCAGCCTTTAGATAGTACCACAGCTGACACTACCCTGCCCATCTCTGATGTCTGCTGAAGTGGAAATCAGGCGTTGCCCCAGGTTGTTTTTTCAAATTTAATTTCTTTCAAATTTCATGTTTTTCCTCTCCAAAAAGCATTTCAATGGAAGCTTTGAGTGAGAGTGTTACAGCTGCTGTATTTGCCTCCAAAATCACTTTCCTGCTGTAAAAAAAAACATGATAAAAGGGACAGTAAAGCAAGTGCTGCAGGTACGGAATTCTAGGATCTCCTTTCTTCATTGCAGACAATACTTCAACATGAATTCTGAATCCAGTACTACACAACTGACCAAACATTCCAGTGCAGGTAAGGCTTACCTGTAAAAAAGCAATAAACACCAAGTGCAACTTATTTTCTAACTAAATCTCTTGCATCAAATGAAAGCAGACATTCCTGAAAGGTTTATTATTTTATGCCTTTTCCACATCAGCACAATCAGTATCCCAAATTCTGTGATATTCCTAATCAACTCCACATTGCCCTAGATTCCAGTCATTAGAACTGTATCCTGCCCTTTTTCGACTGGGGCACAGGAACGATGTTCAAATCTTGAATGTGCAAAGGGAGCTTTTCCCTTAGGATTGGAGCGAGGGAGGGATCTGGCTCACTTTGCATGCAGACAGGGTTAATTTTTCCTTCTTCCTGCATTCTTTCGCACAGCCATCCCCGGGGAAGTGTCGTATAACCTCACCTCTCATTCCTAGGTTTCTAAGTTGGACCTGGTTTTGAATTTCCCTGGCATTAGAGAGGGGTCTGATTCAGTGTTCTGGTTTGGATCCATCTTACAATGGTAGGTGGGACCTTCACAGGAAGGGAGTTTGATTTTCTTATTCTCCTTCCAGCCCATCTCGTTTTGCACAAACTCTGGTATCTTGTCTCCTCCCCCTTGTGCAGCTGTGGAAGATACAAGGACAAACTGCTGCTCTAAAGAGGAAATAAAGCATTGCCTTCCCATGGGAGAATTCCTGAACACAGAAAGACAGGCTGGTTAGGACTGCAGCCTTGCCCTGGCTTGTCTACACATGAAAGTTATTCCAGAATAAGCTAGGAGTTGAATATAAAGCAGGATAGGCATTTCACAACTGTTGTGTGTGTTGCTGAGGTCTCAGCAGAAGCAATGGGTCAATGTAGCTGCATGTGGGGTCACTGGGACTTCCCTGTGTTTTCTTTAGCTGTGTCCAACAGAAAGGAAGAGGCAAGAATTTTGAAGCTTTTTTTTTATATACAGTATAATACATACAAAAGCAGATGTAAACTATTGCAGAATAGTCAGAATTAAATAAAGAATTCTTATTTTCCTGACTGTGAAACTGAGGCAACGAGGCATCCCTAGGACTTCTTTTCTTCACTTTTCATGTCCTTGGTTTAGAGTAGATGAGAGATCAAAGTGAAGATTCATGAAAAGGTGGCTTCAAACCATTTTGTTCCTCCTGGGTCTCACACCAAAGATAGTTCAGTTCTGCCTGTGTTCTCTTCACCTGCACCATGCTTGGCTCCAGCACAGCGGCTGGGAAGTTCATGGATGCTTTTCACCACCTGAAAGGCACACTGTGGAGCTGGTTTACAGTCCAGAAACATCTAGTCCATTTTCCATGCCACCACAGATGCAATCTAAAGAAAAACGTTGCCTGACATTGGTTTATCCAGATTTCAGCCAAGTATTATGTTACCCTTAAGCATCAGGGATACAAAGATTATTCTCTGTGGCCTTTCATTGAGATTTCATGTCTACCAGTTCCTTGAGCAGCTAGTGGTATACCTTTCATGCTCCCTGCTGTCCGTTGCAGGGCAGTTGAATCGGTAGGAAGCCCATGTTGAAGGCATTGGCTGCCCACCTTTTCCCAGTGCCATGTATATCTTCTGCAGCGGTGGGCATCAGATCTTCTCTGAAACTAGGTTCTGGTGACTGTCTGGACACCCCCTAGATACTCACTAGTGCATTTCATCTGACAGTGACAGCACCCATGCGTGATGATAATGCACTTTATTAGATTTTTGCTCATGTACTTAGGATAAAATTCTCCATGGTTCTTCATGTTCATGGAGCATCCCATGGAAGTGACACTTAGTGGTGTTATTTGGCATAAAATCAGTGCTATAGGTGCTGAATGAACACTTATAGGAGAAGGAGGGTGTGAAGGACAGAGGTGACAGAAACATCAGGTAGATTTTTTTATAGCCACTGCATGTTGCCAGTGTGTAAACACAAAGCTGTCCTCCCCACAGCAACGTGGTGGGAGTCATACAGGTTGGGAGCGGGGAGGCACATGGATTTGCTTTTCAGATACTGTGGTTTTCCCAGCTACTTCTGCCCAGCTTATTGGAAAACTCCATATACTTCTGTAGGGAGAGGGCAACACCAATATTACATCACAAGGCAGCAGAAAGGAGGAGGAAGAAGCATCCTTCTGGGATTTTAACTTATTTTCTGTGTGCATGACAGCAATTCAAAAACAGATGTTTCTCTTCTTGCTCCCATACATATGAAGAGTGGTAAAGGAGACTTCCACACACACATGCCTAGGCCATTTAAACAACTATGGCACACACTTTCCTTTGCTCCTCAGAGCTCTCTGACCCCCACAGCCCATGAGTCCTCATCACCAGGTCTTTCCTGGGGCTTCTCACCTGCTCAGCTCTGTTGATCCACTCTGCTCAGTGCCTTTCTTCTTCCAGAAACAGAATGGCTGCCACGTTGTACCCAGGACAACTTTGCTCCTCCAGGAGCTTTTTCTCTTGGCAAGTAGAGTCACCTTGGCCACTGTCTCAGCCTGGGATGGCAGTGGGCTCCTGCCTTCCCCCTGCCCCAGGGTGGTAACAGCAACTGGACCTGCCTCTGCCTGCCAAGCTCTGCTCTCAGGGCCAGCCCCAGCCATGACACTGTGCTTCAAGGCTCAGATCAACAATTAACCCAATTAACCAGCACCCTACTGAGGTGCTAATTAGGGCTCCCTGAGGCTTCCCCTGACAGCACACTTTCTGCTGCAGGGGTGACCCAGTGAGGGCAGAGATGTTGCTGGTCCAGTGCAGGTGAACATCCTCTATTTTGTTTAGCTTCACAAATAACTAATGTTTTGTGTTCACCTGGTGAAATAAAGATCCGTGAGGTCTATAGCTGCTCTGCGTTGAGAGCTTGCCAACCTTCCAGCTGAAGTGGAAAACCAGCAAAGAAACAGAATGTGGGACTTGATGATCTCAGAGGTCTTTTCCAACCTGGTGATTCTATGATTCTATAACCACGCATGAGGGCAAAAGGTGTCATGTTTTATTTAGGGATATAGGCTGTTTTTCACTAAATGAAAAATACGTAAAACATGAAAAGGCTTTTAGGTGTGGAAAAAACAAAGCTTTCATTTTGAATACATTGGAATAAATTTTTTTCAGAAGGGTGACTGCTGAAAACAACACAATTCAATGCATACAGCATAGACTAAACCAGGTTTTTAACATCCTCTCCTCCCCTCAGTGTGGTGGACTCCAAAGTCCCCAGCTGGCTGAAACAGAAACACTTTATGCCCTTCAAATTTAGGAATTATTTCCCTTGGATTTCAAAAGGTGCACTGCTTTGTCTTCCCTAGAACATGATCAGAGACTAATGAACAAAAATGACTTTAACAGTGGCTCAAAGATTTTCTTTTTTTCCTGACAAATCCTAGGCTGTCTTTATTGTGAAAAAAAATGTATTTTAATGTAGTTATAAAGTCCAACTTGAAACAGGCTTTCCTACTGTTCTGCCACAAACTGTCTGATGGAGCAGCAGTTGGGTTCAATTTTTACAGGGCCTTTGCAAAAAAAGCACTTAAGCATTATTTTGAGCTTCCATGGAGAAATCTGGGAAACTGTGTTATATTACCTGGGCCTCATTGTGTGAAACATCTCCAGCTGTGAGCAATGAAGTGAAAAATGTATTTAAACAGATATAACATCTTTGGAGGGGGATGAAAGAAAAGCTCAATAAATCACATCAATTTGGTAAATCTGAATAACACTCCCCAACACCTTTCACTCAGTACACTGGCAACAGCATTGACGTTTTCTCCTTTAGCTGGAAGTGCTCTCTGCAGTGAGAAGCTCCTACTCTCTCCTCTCCCTGCTTTCTGCAATACTTTCCCCCTGCTCAGAGGAATGTTCTTAGGGAATATGCTGATGTCTTGCTCCCGTTTTCTGCGGCAAGGATTTAATTCTTTAGCCAAACACATCAATTCTATAGAGGTAAAGATTCAAAAACAGACATACGCACAGTGCTCCAGTGAAGAGTTACCATCTGCCTTCCCCTTTCCTCCTCCTCCTCAAAGGAAGGAAGGAAGAAAGAAATTTAGCAGGGGCTTAGCTCTTCATTACCTGCTTGTACTGACATTCATGAGATTCCCTGCAGGAATTTTCTTGCTACCCAGGCAGGATGAACACCCACAAAAATTGGCAAGGAGATGACTTTTAACTCACTTTCAAAAGCTGGCGTTATTTCAAATAGACAGTGTCTCTCTGGTATCAAACGAGAAAGAATTTGGTTCTGCTTTCCTCCGAAAAATAGAAAAGGCAAGTAGCCATCCTACTGGTTGCCTTGAATACCTACAGAGAAATATGATGTTTTGAGGATTAAAGGGAACACAATTTCACCTGTCAAAGCCTGAGGATGGAGTTCTGCATTTGCTTGATAATACCTTTAGCTGAGCATCCTAAAAACGTAAAGCAGAGTTTGCTTTCTGCATAGTCTGCTCCCCTGCCACTACTCTAGAGATGCAGGTGCTACTGCCTACAGCAGGGAACATTCAAATGTCAAATTCAGAGCTCGGTCGTTGTGTCAGGAGAGAGCTGTTACTGCTACACCAGTCCTTAGTGTTCAACATTACACATCTGAGTGATATTTGTACTCTGGAAAAAGTTGACTCGGTACAGAAGAAAAAAAGAAATTTTGTTGGGACAGCTTTTTTCAGACTGAGAAAAGTTAAACCGGTTCCCTCAGAGAAAAAAAAAACAACCAAAAACAAACAAAGAAAAACGCCACCACCAAAAAAAGCCCTCAATCAAACTTCTTGAATCAATGAACCTTGAATAAGGAAATTTACTCTCTTAGCATAATTATACAAGATTTAACAAGGCTTGAGACCAACTTGCCTGATGGCAGAGTTTAACAGAAATGCAGAGAAGCAACTGGTAAGAAAGGACTGTTGTAGAAGTGCAGCTGCAGTTACTCAGCATCGGAAGGCATGTGTACTCTTAGACAGTATTACTTTTAATAAGCTTTAAGTCAATTTAGTGCCTGGATGCTACCGAGAAATGTTATGCCTAACAGGCACTACCCTGGAACAGTTACTCCTAGGCTTTGAGCTATGACTGAGCCGATTTGTGTTTCTCAGGGCAGTGAGGTTCTATGGTTGCACGCAGGAAGTTTGAGAGACATCAACCAAGCAAGCTCGCTTGAGCCACATGGAAGAAAGACAGACTTGCTGTAGAGTTCACATGCTTCAGATAGCGAATGTGTTTCTTTTATACAGCCCCTATTGCATGCTCAGCAAGCCAAGCACTGTGAGGAACTTGCTCCAAACAGAATTACATGACTGAGAATATTTCACTTACTGGAAGGCTTCCACAGCCTCAAGAGACAGTGGCAGTTTATTGCATCAATAAGACTGCAACTTAAATTAGAAAGTAAGATTACAGTGTTTATTCCATTAAATTATTTCCATAGCGTGATGCCACTTATTACCTTGAAGGTGAAGAGCAATATCACTACCTTGTAGTCATTAGCTAAGATTATGAACAGCTCATCAGCATTAATACCTCCTGTGGCAGACAGGGAAACTTTGACTGCAATCTCTACTGTCTACAAGGATAGAAAGCAAGTAAACTCCTGAATATTTGCAACAGGGAATGGATGACATTCTTATGTTATCACAACTACCGACTTTTCAAAGTACTTCCACCACTTTGTCTTAATCAAGATTTCTTACAGGCCAAGCATCAGATTTTTACTTACCTTAGGAATTTACGTGTTTTACTTTCACCTACACTTTTCAAATGTACTATAAGAAATATTGATGCATTCTGTTTCCTGGCTTATTTTACGTTCCTCCAATTCTGCATCAGGTATGGAGTCTTGCTCCATGTTAACACCAATTGGATCAACTTGTCTTGAACGTGTGTAGGTTTAGATGTTCCTGACATTGCATCTGGCTAATCTCCACTTCAGGTTCAAGATAAATCTATTGTTCAGATTTACCACCACTCATGGCCTGGACATGGTCTAGCAGCAAGAGGAGACTCCTTCTATTTCATTCACCTATAATGAAGGGTCTGGCCCAAGCTCCCACATACTTCAGTTATTGCAGATATTTGCATTTTGATCCTAAACTAGAGAAGTTTTGCTAATAAGTATACACACAAATCCCCTGGCTGGAGAAATATTTCATACTAGCAAAGGAGACCTGTAGCTGATACAGTTAAACCAGCTCACCCCAAACTTCAAACTATCTAGCCAAAAGGCTCTTTCTCCTGCATGTGTTGCATCTACTTTGGCTGTAGGTTCCAGGAGAGGTGCTGGCAAACCTTTGTCAGTGAGAATGTCAGTTTTCCTATTTATGAGTCAGTGGGGCTGCGCCAGGAAAACCTGGTATCCAGGACCTGCCTAGCATGACTCCAGTCCACTTCCACCTCTCTCTGAGCAGACTTTACAATGAATGATGTGCAATATCTCACTTCAGGCAACTCACCAAGAATCCCTCCCAGATTGCTGTAGCTGCTAAGAAAACCAGTATCCCTCAAATTAGACACCTACTTTAAAGAACAGTGTGCCTCACAGTAACAGACATGATAAATGCTATGAGTAATGACAGATGCATGTGTTAACAGTACTCTCCATCAGCCACCTACTGGCTCATTCCTTCTTTTGATAAAGGCTTTTCTTCTCTGGTTATGTATGAAATGCATACTTCTCGCATGAAGGTGGATGTCTCTGCAGAGGCAGTGGGAGCAGAACGTCTTCATTCCTGACCGTGGCTGTGAAACAGACTCAGTGCTGATCAAACGCTGCTCTTTGCCTCAGTTTCCCTACTTGTAATATGAATAATATCTCTGTTGTAATCATGCTGCAAGGCATAGTTAATATTTGCACAGTGGTTTATATTTGGAGATGCCAAGCATCGGATAATCCCAGAAGATATCGGTACCATCAGTATATCAATTGTATCTACACAGTGAACAAAAGCAGGCACAGATGCTAGCATAATGTTATGTATTTTGGTACAAAATGAAATAAAAATCTTGCCTTCTGTCCTCAGTTTTCTTGTCAAACATTCATTGCTTCATATGCTGAAGCAGTTAGTAATACAAAGCGTATTTCTATCCTACTTTATTTTACATAAAAAAGTGAAGAACCGTGATTGGATCTTAACACAAAAAAAGGGTTTAAGTTACATTCTCCTGGGATCATCTGTAGCAAAGCGTAATAAGTTTCTCAATATCTGACCTAATTATATCTGTCCTTCTAAGTTTTGTTTCCCATAAGAGCTAAATGTCTATGGTTAAAAATAACATTTGAAACTCCTCCAAGTTCCAACAGAACTTTTTCAGCCTCTCTCAAATTTAATATCTATTTTTAATTTGTTTTAATTTTTCACCCAACTTTAAAAGTTACGGTTTTGAGGCTGGCTTTCCTCTCTGTTATCCAGATCCTAAACATTTTTGGGTTAGATAAACTTGAGAGTGGGGGAGGGAATTATCTTATGTGTGTTTATTTCATGTTGAAAAAATACAAGAGCCATTGAAACAAGTAACCAGAAGCACAGGGAAGGAAGGATGACTTTGTGTTTCAGAAGGAATTGACTCTGATAGAAATTTATCTTCTGGGTCATGTCAAGGTCTCTGAGATACAACACTGGGTAAATCTGTGATGGCTGTTGTATCATTTGTCCCTGCATGAGCACCCAGCAATCAGCACCCCAGAGCAATGGTGACGAAAGGTGACACTGGCCCCTGTGACCCATCAGTCCTGTTTAGAGCTCTCTGTATCCATGGAAAAGCTGGCAAATTGCATTATCCTCAGGTGGCAGAATCCTTCACATTCATTTCTCCCTTCTAGCTCTGTTATTAGAGGGCTGGCACAGACCTAAGGCTGGGAATGTCTTGCACCTGGATCCATTTCACATGACAGTCAGAGATCACAGCAGCCATTTAAAACCTTTGTGCCTCAGTTTCCGACCCATAACCCATGGAAAACAGAGCTTACCTTCCTGATTAGCCACTGCAAAGCTGAAGTCCTAGCATTTGCCAAGGGCTAGGAAATCAGGTATAAGGTGTCTAAGAAAGACAAGGCATTACTATAAATGGTCCATTCCCAGGGAAGGTGATGATAAATAACATTTATACAGCACCTTCCATTATGAAGAGTCCAAGAAGAAAGGGAGTCTGCAAATAGAGATCCAAGGAGAATTTTCTGGGGGAGATCCAGCTCAGCCCTTCTCTGTTGGGCTTCCACAAGGCTTTTTTGGCCTTGTGGAAGGAAGATCCTGGAGATCAGATTGACTATTTGAATATTAAGCCTTGTCCACCCACAGGAGTTCTGCATCCATCACTGTAGAAGGGCCATAAAGCCTCATGCCGAAGCTTTATAAATGGTGCTGCCTGGTCACAAGTGCAGAGCTGGCGTGAGCTCCATTTTCACGGTTCAGCTCACGGGAGGGGGGCACAAGCGGAACAAAAAATGAGATTTATAATTGCCCAGCCATTCTGGTTCGAGGGTCTGAGAGACTTAAATGTCACAATTTACAAATGGGAATTGTTGGGAGAAACAGAGCAATGCAAGGCTCAAAGTGATTTCAAAGGCATCCGAGTCCAGTGCTTTCTCTAAGACAGGTTCAAGGCTGAAGCAGATTGCTTAAATCCCGTCAGAAAAAGGCAGTGAAGGGCCATGAGGATACGGCACAGCTCCTCAGCAGGTGCTGTGGTGAAGGAGTCCAGTCTTGTTAGCCAGGCAGCAGCACAATTTGGTGGTTACGATATTCCCAAAGGATGTGAGCATTCAGATCCCTGCAGGCTGAGATGGGCAATCTCACCGATTTCACTGACCTTGCCTTAACCGTCAGGCTATTCTGCTGATGCAAAACCTGGTTGTAAGCTCTGAATCCTAATTTAGCTGAAGCATCTGACTTTTCCCTAAGAACTCACATGAGGGATGAGTTCATACCTTTCCTGTGGACTGCCTTAGAACCACGGGCTGCTGCAAGTCCCCAGTTCAAATGGAGCCCTCCACTATGGGGAATTCAAGGCAGAGACAGCCAAAGGCTCCTTGTAAGAACCTGTGGCACTGAATATTGCCATCCTGAGGACAAGGGGCCAGGGCTGGGTCGCTCCTGCCACAGGAAAGGGGAAGGAAGGGCAGCACTGTGACGGAAAACCAGGCTTGTTACTGTTGCCTTTACTGCAGAGATAGGAAGGGTGAAGACGGACGTGCAGTGGCAGGATGGGGCCCTCCCTTTACCCCTAACAGCAGCTGCTGCCTTGGTTATCCACACTTCTCTACTGGCTGGTGAAGCAGCAGGATGGGTTTCCTAGGGCTGATGCATTGTGTTGCAGGGACAGCCTCCTGTCCTGCTCCCGTGCCCAGCACTTGCCCTGTGTGGGGTGTGTGCACTGCTCATTCCTCTGCTGCATCTGCAGCATGTCTTTTTTTCTATGGCTGAACACTATCCTACCCCTGCAGAAGGCTTAGGTAATATATAACACCTAGTTGGACAAGACGATCGTTGTAGGTCCCTTCCAACTGTCCTATCCTATCCTATCCTATCCTATCCTATCCTATCCTATCCTATCCTATCCTATCCTATCCTATCTTTTTTTCCAAGGGAAGTTGTGGATGCCCCATCCCTGGAGGTGTCCAAAGCCAGGTTGGATGGGGCCTTGGGCAGCCTGATCTAGTGGGATGTCCCTGCCCATGGCAGGGTTGTTGGAACTGGATGATCTTTAAGGTCCCTTCCAACCTTAACTACTCTATGAGTCTATGATTCTATGCTTCTATGATTCTATAATCTATGATTCTATGATTCATTCCCATCCCACCCCATTCTATATCACAGAGCCATTTTACTTTTCCCAGAGGTGGGATCCCATAAAGTGAGCATTTTGCAAGATTTTTGCAAGTTAAAGCCTCTCCTCCAGAAAGAGAAACCATCACAGGCTGGCTGGGGTTGGCAGCAAGCAGAGCATCCCCAGAACAACAGAACTACTGGCAAAGGAGGAAAGATGAGAGAGCAGATACAGACTTTACTTACATGGGATTCCAGCTACTTCAGTGGGGAACTGGAATACAGCAGTGCTATCCTGGCTTACTTGTAAAGCAAAGGGTGAATTTTCGATGTGAATTAAATGCAATGTGCTTCTGTTTTCAATTTCTTAGCTATTCACCTCTGGAGAAAGTGCTAAACTGAGTTCTTTTCTTTTCCCCGTTATATTTTTTCAAGAGTAAGGTAGAAATTAAGGATCCTAGACACATCTGAAAGTTTAAATAGCCCAAATTTTTGAAAATGGTTCATTTTTCACTAAAATGTTTTCTTATAAAAAGATTGTTTGCAATCACCAAGCACACAACACGTATCACAGCTCTACCACAACCACTTTGGGAAGCAGTAGATGCGAAAAGTGCTACTACAGAAAAGCCAGTGTAGCTCTATCTTGAAATGAAAGGTTTACAATTTTACCAACATTAGGCATCCTATTTGGGGAAGAAACTGAGAAGAGGACTGTTTTCCCCAGAAAATATTGATATTTCCAAAAGCAAGATATTCACATGTAGTGAAACTGATTTACAGCAATAGGTGCTCACAAACATCCACTTGCTCCTAGGCTGTGAGCAGGAATGTCAGAGACTCATTTCTAAATTGAGGACTTGCACCTGCATATGCGATATTCCAAACATAGTAGGTGCTTCTAGCTGTTTTCCTATATCTGATTTTGAAAAATCTGTTCCTTGCTAGATTGTATTCAGTTCTTCCCAAATATGCTCTTAAATACAAATTTGGATGTGATATTAATCCTGGGGTCCTCTGCAATATCACTTCCAATGTCACGTTTCCAGATGTTATTAGTTTTCATCATTCCATAATATTTTTCTGCCCTCCCTTTCATTTCTATCTGATCTTCCAGTAAACCTTTATAATGCTGATACGTTGTTTTCATAGTTTCTCCAATAATTTCTTTGAAGAGACTGGACAACCTAGACCATCCCCCAAATGATGTAAAACATTTCCCTAATGTGGACATTATATGTGCCAAGAAATTCCTCACTTAAGAGTGTTTCCATTCTGCATTCACGTATGTCAGCAGCAGTCACAGGAGCCATCTGTCCTTGATGGAGATCGCTCATTCCCGAGAGGATATACTGCACCTCTAAGTCACTACATCTGCCTATGTTCAGTTCCAATAAAGGGCTCCTCATCCCTTACCAGGAAACATCCACGCAGAGCTATCACCTGCCAAAAGCCCATCCTGACAGGTTCTTTTCAACATCCTGTGAGACAATTCAGATAGCCACTGTTGGTTTATTTTCATGGCTAAATACTGACCAGATGCCTCTTTTCAAAGAATGACTTTTTTTCCCTCTTCTTTTTTGGTGTCCACAGCGAGTTCTGATCACCCAAGCAAGGCCACGGCAAAGACACTTTAGGCAGAGAGAAACAAACCCAAGATCCTCTGCCATGGCAATTTTGGATTTCCAGCAGAGCTGCTTTTCAGTTGTTGCGACAGCCTTTACACAATCACAGCTCCTTTGCTCCCCACCCCGTGTAGATTTCAACCAGCCCAGCTGAGCACCCTGCCTCCCTTAAACAAAAAGGCTGCGCGCAGGCTGCGGGGCTGGTGCGACACACAGCCAAGGTGCCAAAGCAGACCCAGTGGCTCTGCAGCTCAGTTGCAAGGTCAGAGCATGCCCACAGTGACCCTTTGCAGTCTGCTGACCCCCCCGTAGAAGAACAGGGACCCTCTTTTTTCTAGCCACTGCAGGCTTGCTAAAGGGAATGAGGGTTTGTTCTTCTATCTCTATTTGTGAGAGCGTTCAAATACCGAAGTTAAATCCAGGCTTATCCTCTCTTTTCTTTACATAAAAGCTCCCACTCAAAGCAGACATGTTCTCAAATCTATTATCCTCTATATTGTTCATAGTGGTTCTAATTTTTCCCACGTTGCTCAAAGCACTATCCTCAGGTGACTGTTCTCCGAGCTTTCACAGCTCAGCTTTACCTCTCAAATAAGATTTATCCATTAAAAAACAATTTCACTGCTTTTTGCAGTTATCGTTTTGTCACATATGGATTTATTCAATAAATGCTTTTAATAGAAACATTTCTAGGCTTTGTTTGTCAAGAGCTGCCAGGCTTTTACAAGCCAGGGCTGGCACAGGCGCTGAATTGCCTCTCTGTACCCAGGGGAGAGTTCCCTGCTGGTCATGACAGAGGTCCTGCACACACAACTAAATGAAAGGAAGTTAAAAATATGAGTATCTACATAATTCACAGACAGTAAATGGAGGACAATATCAGGCTTCCAGCAACTTCTGGACCTCAGCAAAGCTTCTAATAAAAGCAGGGATATGTGATTTTAATCTGCAATTCCAAGCTCATAGAATCATAGAATAGTTTGGGTTGGAAGGGACCTTAAAGATTAAGTTCCAACCCCCCTGCAATGGGCAGGGACACCTTCCACCAGACCAGGCTGCCCAAGGCCCCATCTAACCTGGCTTTGAATTCATCTCCAGGGATGGGGCAGACACAACTCCCTTGGCAACCTCACCACTCTCATCATGAAGAAATTCCTCATTCTGTCTTGTCTAAATCTGCCTCTCTCCAGTTTATACCCATTGCTTCTCATCCTATCACTACAAGCCCTTGTAAACAGTCCCTCCCCAGCTTTCTTGTAGTCCCTTCATGTATTGGAAGGTCGCTACCAAACACCTAAAAGACCCCCTACAATACAAGTACCAGGGCAGGGAACTATATAAAGGCCATCATCAAGAGCAAATTCAGCCAGCCCAAGCACACTGGGAAGTAACAGCTGACAGGACAGAAGATGGAGGTCAAGATTAGTATGCCAAAACCCTTTCGTTCCGGGGTCAGCCTAGCTCAGAAATTAAGCAGCGTTGCTGTTGTCTGTCTGCTGCGGGCAGGAGCAATGGGCAGTGTGTGTGGCATCAACCCCTGCAGGACTTCGCATGTGTCTCCTGAAGAACTTACAAAGGTGGCAGTTGTTGAAAGAGAGTGTGAGTCTTTCCTTTTATTCTGTTTCCCCAGTCCCTTGCTTTTTCTGAGGTCTTTAGATTTCCGTTGCTAAATCTTTGGCCCAAATTCTCGTCCTTGAAAATGGTGCAGTTCTAAGTTTGTCCAAAGCAAAACTGAAAGAGAAAATAGAATACACTGCCTAATATTATTATATATTTTTTTTTAGCTTTTCCAAGAATCATAAACTGCTTTTGATGATCCTTTTGCTTTCTTTCAATGAAATATTTAATACATTCAGATATTAGGAGGATTCTTTTTGCTCATCTTCCTCCATTCTTTCCATAGTCATCACAGTCCCTCAAGGACTTACTAATTAAATTCTCTCGGTGCAGTGTTACCTCTCCCTGACTATCTCTATTTTCTGTACTGCAGCTTGTGTACATTGTTGAGAGGAATCAGAGAGAGCAAAGAACCAAATAAAAAGATCCCTCTAGGAGTACAGTGTTCGATTATACAAAGCAAACCCACAGTTTAGATTGCTCATCCTTATTTCCCAGAGGAAGCCTCAAATGCCTTTGTTCTTTAGCTTTTTAAAAAGAATTTCCTTTACTGGTAAAATCATTTTACCTGTGAACTGCAGGCCAGGCTTCTGGTCACATTTACCTGCTTTTCCATTATCAGCTGTTACGTATTGTTCTTCTACATGCTCTGCCTCCAGCCAACAGCTTTGGGGTGTTTTGCAGCACTCCCTCCCCGTGGCTTCGTGGCCAGGCTCCAGGACCTCCGCCAGCTCTAAGTTTCCTGGGGGGAGCCTGGCTTCATGCGAACAACGCAGCGGGTTCTTCTCACAAATGACAAAGTGTCAGAAATGCATTATTGTTCATAGCAGTGATGATGAGATCCCTAGAGAGGCCACAAAAGAATAAGTGTGGGGCCCAAAGCTTCAGGAGATGTGTTATACCTGGTTTTATGGACAAAGGACAATCTCTGCCCTCAGAGCATCAGTCAAAGCCAGCTTCCTCAGTGCTAAAATTAGTATAAATAACCAAATAACACTTAAAAACACAAATGGGAAGTACAGCACTATGTATAACTTGCCAAGTGTTGCAAGCTGTGAACTCTTTCAAGTCCACATGACTCATGTATCACTCCTATGTTACATGTGCATGCACAAACATGTTTTGATATGTTCAGTATTTTGCTCTGGTCTAAAAATAAAGCTGCAAAATGGAAGTGGGAAATCCACCTATCTCCTCGCGCTTTATGCTGGGAACCTGATATTAACTCCAGTTTGCTGTCTTCCCAGCAGTATCGTTTATGTTGGACCTCCTCCAGGATTAATGGCATCATCTGTACAGTTTTAACAGTCTAATCGTGCTAAATCTCTTTGTTTTGAAATTTGATTGTCCCTGATCTTCATTATTTTAATTGTTTAATGTATTATAATTAAGGCTCAATTAGATCTAACAGATCCCAGTTCAGCCCAAATATTCACATCCGCCTGCAAGCTGCAGGAAGTACAAGACAAACCAGGATGATTCCATGCTGTTTTTTCAGTCCAGAGACCAGGTACTATTTTTGCCACGGACTTGTTTGACTGCAGGCAAGTCATCTATCTTTCTGTTTCTCCAAGGGATTCCAGCTTGCTGTGTTTATAACCTAACTGGGTCTCAGCACTGGTTGACATCTTTACTGGCAAGTATTTGGGAAATAACAATAACAATAACAGCCCACAGCCCATCCCAGATGCAGCTGCCTTCTAACTGGGACTGACTCCTGTTTATGTGGAGCACAGGAAGAAAAACCGCGAACACGGAAGCTTGTAAAAAAGCGTGTTGCTTCAGCGTAAAATATGGAATCCTCACTTTCATCCCCACCCACCTCATATCAAGTTCTGGCAAGATTTGGGTACTTCCCAGAAGACAGCCTCTCTGCTTAGGTAGAGGGATATCTTCCACTCAGTGCAGCCCCATCAGAGCAGTGATGGTCGTCTCCCGAACGTGCTGTTGCTGCAGCATGCACGGGCCTGACCTCCAGATCCTCTGCACCACCTTTCCGACAGCGCATCATCATTCTGCCTGCATCCAGGTTGCAGGGAAGGATCTCCTTTTGCCAGGGGTTAAGAGCCAGTTGCTTCATCTGATGATAGAACTGGGAGAATATCAAGTAGGTATCATGTTTTCCTTTCAAACAGTGAACAGAGTCGCCTACCTTCTCTCCCACTAGCAATCTTCCCCCTCCTCTTAACTGAGCACCTAAGCAGGAAGAGCATTCACTCAGGACACAGGGGACCAAGATTCAATTCCCTCCTCCACCTGAGAGAAGACAAGCCCATTTTTTCAGGGCACACCCTTGCTATCAGGCTCCACTTTTAGCTCCTGCTTAAGATTTGTCATCATCATCCAAAAATTAATGACAGAAGATGGATCCTGAGAGCAATTGCAGCCTGCTGGTCTGCTGGCCAGAGTTCGCAGCCAAGAGCGAGGCGATCTGGTTCTGCTCCATGCCCTGAGGACTACTTCTGTGTCTTCTCTGGTGATTATTACAGTATGAAATAAATAAACTCAGATAACCCTTCTGAGGAGTATCGGGGTTCCCTAGCATCTTCCTTGCAACAGCAGCAGCAGTATGGTGAAAGAGTGAAACTACTCTACATGTAACAAACCAGACCTTGAATTATTTCATCATAAAAACAAGACAGGAAGAAACAAGCATATGCAGAAACCTCCCATTTTAATTTACAGAAGAACCTCCCATTTTAAATTACCGTGTGATAATGCCCCCCAACCTGATAAAAGGCATTCCCTTCAGCGCTGCAGGCAGCCAACCGCATGGAGTCATTAACTTGACAGTAACGAACATATGCTCCAAGGAAGACACAACAGGTGTGACACGAAAAGAGCACATGCGCTTGGTCCAGCAAAGATGCTCCTCACAAGGCTACAGAACAAGCCCCCACTGGTCCCGCACCTCTCACAAGCACTGATTTTGCAGTATCAATGTGGGCTCTGCATCCAGCCTTCTCTGAAAGCATTTCATCCAGATTAATTAAGACCCTCCCCTAAAAAACCCAAGGAAAACAGTATCTTACTTAGAAAGCTTAGTATAAAAGAAGCAGAGAAGAGGATCTCCAGCAAACACGGAGATAGAATTTAGAGTTTAAAGCCCTAGGAGCAAAAAAACCCAAAATATGTGCCTCCTTTATTTTTAAATGCCTTCAAACATTTTCAGATCTGTAAAAATATTCAGTTAGAACAACTGCAATCGAAATAATATACTATGTATTTTTGTAATCCAGTTTGGGGATTCCTTTCCACTCCCAAAACATAACACAGGCTTGTTTATAGGTAGAGAAACATTTTTATTTTTGCAATTTATTTTCTTCTGTGAAGAAAAAGCACTTTTAAATTATGTGCAGAAAGGATTCATAAATTTGAAGCAGTTTGCAGGCTGCTAGAGCCAAAAAAATAACTCGAGAGGTAGCAGTGTTTGGGCCAGGTATTTTCACATCCAGCCCTTTCCAAGGAGATACAATTCAGCTGATGATTTGCTCTTTTCTACACTGTCAGCAGAGCTGCTGAGCATTTCTGACTCAGGTGGGCAGAACACTTCACACCCCAGTAGCCATGACCACAGACTGGGAGGAACCTAGCAGGAGCTATTGTTGCCAAGGGAGAATTTGTCAGAGCAAGAAGCTCACTGGGGACTGCAGGAGGAGGGAGGAGCAGGCCAAAATCACCAGCAAAGCTTGTCTGTGGGAGGAAGATTATGGCAGAGGGGTAATTTTTGGTTGGTGGCAAAGCACCAATGCATGGAAAAAGAGCACTTTAGCACTTTGTATATCCAAATGAATGTACTGAAGAGCGCTCTGAACATTCCTTGAGCTACTGTGCCTTATTTGAGAGGTGATATGCTGAATATATGAACTGTTCTGTGAATGTCAGAGTGGTGCCAGGGACCACATGAGCTGTGGAGCAAAATCCCAAATGTCCTGGGAGTGGCACGCTGCAGAAGTGCCAGGATAGGCTTCGTTTACAGCTGAGGTGCAGGTATGTATGTCAGCTCAGCTTGTCACCCAAGAACATGGAGGAAAAGTCTTCCCTGAGTTTGTGTCCAGCTGTCTGAGGGGTAGATTTGGTACTGTAGATCAAGTGCCTACGCTCTAAGAACTTAAAAGTTTCATCAGAGAGAGAACTCCTAACTGTGTTTGCCTCATCACCAGCTACCTATAAGGGACGGAGAAATCAAACAGTTTGGAGAGCTTCTTGGTCAGCGCAGAGTAGTTGTAGCATATACAGCACTGCCTCGTAGATTTAAGTGTGTTCCATGGAGTTTGGGACATTTTGAGAACTTCCTGTCTGACCATTAACAATAGCTCTATCTGGACCTTTCTGAATCTCCACCTTGTCTTATGTAAGTTTATTAACAGCCCCACTGCGTTGCTTTTCTAATAATTGCAGGATGCAGTACAGATCTTTCCATCCTTTAAGACCATCTATGGATTTCATCTGGAGTAGTGATTTTTATTGCTTCTTCAGCCAAATTCTGGAACTAGATATGCCTCAGACTTCTTTTAATACCCTCCTTCCTTTTTATTTTCACATCAGGTAGAACGTTTTCTACACTAGGTTTTTTGGGCTTAGGTTTTTTGGGCTTAGTTTTTTTCCACAAATCTTGTCTCTCCTTAGACGAGCACACAATCTTTGCTTTTCAGTTCTGATCTTTCCTTGTGCAAAGCATCTTCTCTGAAAGTTGGCACCAATATGCATCTTAATCCATAGCCTAGCAAGTCTTCCTGTGCGCTGTTGTCTCCATACAACTTTTTGCATTTGCAGGCGTGAGCTGCAACCAGCTCTGGTGACAGTTCTTCTGTTAAAGAAGAGGAAAAATGACATTGTAAAATCTGGAGCTGATCAACAAATCTGTTGATGAAGCTCAGAGGAACTCAAAGCATTCTGAAGTTAGTCTACTGCTATTATTGCTGCTTGCACGCTCCTTATCATATCATAGAGATCATTTGGTTACAGCCAAGTCGCACCCTTAATTAGCCCAGCCTGCCAAGTTTGAAAACAAATGTTTAACTGAGAATTGAGACATAAACTATTTGAGAGATGTTAACATCCATACACCGGGTAGTCTCCTTCAGCAGTTTAACTTTCTCCTCATCGAAACCTCATTTTCAAGTTGAGGAATAAGGAAAAAAAATCCAGAAGCTGGAAAAGAAAACCAGTACCTGCCCTGTGAAACCTTGGACTTGGAGATTTCACTTCAAAATCTTTCACCAAGACTTAAGTTTCAAAGTCTGCCCTAGATAAAGGACGAGACAGATTGGCTTGGTAACTCTGGCCCTGGCTTGCAGGTAGCAGGGTGGGATCTCAGCTCCTTACTCAGCTTCAGGTTTTCCATATGGCCCACAGGCAAATCACACAAACGTTTTCCTGAGAGCTTTGTCCGTGCAGAGGCAGGACTGGGGCAGATGTCAACTTGCTGATGACCTTTTTTAAAGACTGTAAAACTGCAACTTGGTCGCACTGCAAGAACTCCCACTAATTTTATACTTCCTGAGGTTTATCTATTATGCAAAACTAGACGGGTTTCACAAGCTGGGAAGTTGTGCAGAAGAGCAGCTTTTATCACAGGCCTGTACTATGTGTGTGCCTATTCTTTGTGTCCAGACCATTTGTGTCCTGTTTAGGTAATTGACCAGAAAAGAGCTACAAAAACTTTCCATGCTAGATAAGATATCCATCTTGAGGAATAACCTGACAGAAAAGACAAAAAGGAGACAAGGCAATTTTCTTTGTTTCTCCAGTTGAGCTGATTTGTAAAATATACAATTGTTGTACAGTTTTTTAGAGCAATACAGACCCTGTGGGACATTTGTAAGCCTCCCTGCCTTACGGGAACATTCTAAGAACCCGGTGACGTGGGTTGGATATTCTATTTGAAATGGGTGTATAGATTTTTTCTAAAAAAATCATTCCCTTAATTCTAGTTAGCGTCTTTTAAGACAGATTCACTAGTCCCATAACACAATGGCTAAGTCTCTAAAATGTCAGGTAGCTGGCAGGGGGGCACAATAAGAATCCACAAATGTTTGATGAGTATAAATACCAAAGCAGGACACTCTCCAGTGAGGAAGGAAAGGGGTCGGTACCAATTAGTTTTGTTACAGCTATTGACAGGAGCACATCATAACAGCCTGGCTGAACTTTTTGGATGAAGAAACAGCCATTGACTGGCTCCCAACAGGGTATATCTGAGACCTCATTACTAAATCAGACAGAATTCTTAGGCTGCTTAAGTTACGGGAATCAATGCTGAGCCAGGAGATCAAGGGAAATACAAAGATAGTAACAAACTCTGGAGATCGTGGGAGGTAAAAAGGTGTTCAGGGTGGGAAGGAAGGAGAAGAGGCAAGGCAAGAGAATTGAGTTGCTCTGCAAGAAATAAAACAAACAAGGCACGGCTTGATTGGTTTTCATGCATTTATGTTCTCTGCCTCCTAAAATCTCCTCTGCCATAACAACCTCTGGTTCCCTTCTGAAACCCACCCTCCATACAGGGCACGTGATATGCTCAATCAAAAATCTTTGAGCATACTCTGGCAGGCTGGCAGCTCTCAACCACTATATAAAGGCCGACTTCCACCTGCCTTTGCCACAACGCAGGCATTTAATTACGGGCTTTGTCCTCTGTACAGCTGCAGTTTTTCACAGACCTCATTTATCTTGAGATTTCAGCTCATCTTTCAAATTTGGTTGAATTTGGGTCCTGAAGTTTTTAAGGGGAATTGCTGAATGTACAGAGAGATAAACAACACAATCTCATAAACCTCATTTGAAAGGCAATTGGGCTAAAAAACGCCAGTTTTTAATTTCTGATCCTGTTCATGCCAAATGTTTTCTAACATTTCAGCAGCAATCTGTGGCCCTGAGAGCCTCTTTCAATATCCTATCAAGAATATAAAATAAATTGTGATAAATGTAGTCAGTATAAAATAAAATGAGTTGAAATTGGTTGCTGGGATGCAAAACTGAAGCTGACAGGCAGTTGAGAGGGAACTTGCAAGAAAATGCTTATTTTATGTATTTCTTTGGGGCTTAGCAGCCTGGAGCTGTCAAGATGGTTTTGCACATGCTCGGCAGCAAAAACAAGGGAACTGAGCAATTATACCAGTGGAAAAATATAGGTTCCTACTGCATTAAGAAAACCTTCAAGATTAGAAACGCTATTAATGCCTGTAACTTGAATAAAGTTACTTAAATACGTATTTAGGGGCCTAGTTTTCTTGTGTAAAACTACAACCTAAATTTCTTTAGTAACCTGTTGTGACAATTTTACCAAGGGCTTGTGAAAAGCTAAATACAGTAAACTCTCCTTCATCCGTACTGCTATTGAACCACTCAGATACCAGTAAGACTTCAATGAGACATTTTTCTACTCTAGAAATTGTAATTTCTTAGACCACCTCAAAAAATTAACTTTGAGGTGCTGCACTGTTCCATTTTTAAGTAGAACTTCAAATGATCATCTAATACACAACTCACTATACTAATTATTACTTGGATTACCTTTTAAAAACACAGGTTCAATACGTTACCTTACGATCCTTTTAACAGCCAATGCATATGGTGAGAGTTTGCATGTACCCTATAGCAGTTATGCTATTTCATTTTCAGGTCCTCCAGAAATCCTCAGGGTGTGCCCTGTGAGACTGGTAACGTGCACCTTCACATTTTTCTGATGCCTTCAACTCTAACAGCTACTGTATATTTCTAAAGAATGTAAAGAAAGTAAATAATTTATCATTTAAAAAACTAACATAAAAGATAACCAGGATAAATGCATACAAGACAAGAAGGTCTGAAATTAAGTGGCAGAACCAATTTGGAACAAGACATTACGGAGCCTTTTTCCTGACAATCAGCGTTAAAATAACATTAGCTAGTAAGCCTCAAATAAATAAAAAATAAGCCCCCAAATAAATCAAAGTAGGTATCATAGAACGATGTTAGTCTCAAGCTTGCTTAAAGACACCCTGTCTCCTCTGGTAACACTTCTTAAGTTTTATCTTGCTCACTCAAGAGCAGTTACACATAGCGGAAATGAACACAAGCTAAAAAGAGTTCCAAGTTCCCAAATCCCAATGGCTATTGTCTGCAAAAAGAAAAGAACTGTTTTAATCTAAAAACCAACAGAATTACTCAGGATTCAGTAATTCAGGGTGTAATTCAGTCCTGTGCAGAATACTGGGATAAAACCGATGCAGTTAATTTATCAACACCATATTAAATTCACTCCAATGCGTGCTTCCAGTCCCAGAGGGCCCACATCCAGTCGGTGCTCCCAGCAAAGCCGGTGGCCAACTGCCTTCACACATCCCAGGGTAAACCACGCCTGTTTTGGCACCATCCACGTTGCTTCCTGTAGGGAGAAACGGAGAAGAAAACATATGCGGTATGTTCTTTCAGTATAGCTTTGGAAGGCACACAAAAACTCAGTATTGGACAATCAGTTTGGAATGAGAATATAATAAAAACATAATATATAAGCCATATATATTTCACCACAGGCCTCTGCCTGGATGAGTGTTTTCAAACACTCACAGTAAATCTCCATTTTGTTGCTGATGGCTGAGGATATTTCATTCGATTTCTTCACAGTACTGATGACTGCAGCAGCATCCCTAAAACACTTCTTAGCTGCATCTCAAAATAGTCTGATTAATCAGTCTTATTCATTCACGAGTAATGAACTTTGCTCTTCCGTGCAGCTTTTGAGGTTGCATCTAATATTGTAAAATCAACTCAGGTACAACGGAGAAACAAAACAAATTTTCCATGGGAAAGTAGATACACCCAAAGCAATGTCAAGATGCCTGTTTTCAGAACAAGATCTCAGCAATTAAAGAATTTGCACACTTTTATATTCAGTATGTAGGCACTCAGATATCAGCGACACATGCAAACACTACATGAAAGGAACCAAATGAGATCCACCTATAGACTTGCATTTTATACATAAAAGCCTTGCCAGCCAGACCTCTCAAACCCTCCTTCCAGCTAACTGATTACTGAAAGTTATTGCAGCCCTTCAAGCGTGGACAGGGCCTTATGTTCTCCCCCATCTCATGCACTAAATGTCAGAAATAAAAGTTATTTAGATTGAATTCAGCCTTTTAATGACACCTGCGCAAACAAAAGTCTTTCTTAACTTTCTGGAGCTTTTTCTAAACAAGAAAGAACTGCACCTAGCTTCCTTTCTCTGAAAGGTCAACAGGAATTAAAGAGCAGTGCTGATTTATCTTCATCACCTGGCGACAAGTTCTGTGAAGGAAGTTGCCATTTTACATTACTTTTTTTCAGAATGAAGGAATGTGCTTAGTTCCAATTCATCACTTCTATGCCATTTACTTGGTGAGTATCCTGACATCCTTCTGGGATACTTGTCACTTTAGGGACAAGGAGTTTGCAAACGTTTTCAAATCATTCTTGTGAATATGACCTTTGCATTTTATTGACGGCCAAAATCTGAGCAATAATCCTTGGGGACACTTCCTACCAGGCACTAACTCTCCAATGTATATATTTAAAGTAGTCCACATCCAAAACCATTTCAGGATTTTAATGCAAGGTACAGGATTACTTAAACAGGACTCACTCGTACTTTGATTCCTCAGCTAAATGTGTCATTTTTGGTAGAACTAGACTATGGAGAGACAGAAGAGGAAGCTAAAGAAGGTTCCTATGATATCTTTGATGAGGCAGAGAGGAAGGCCGTGTGCAATCCAGCAGATCTAACTACTTCCCGCTCAGTGATGGAAAACAGCAGCTTTATCCATGATTTATGTTTTATCACTGGCACCTGACACAGAGCCATAATCTGACTTATTTTAGACCGAGGCGGAAGGGGTGTAACAAACAGAAAAGAAAATAAAAGTCTAAAGTGCATGCATCTTTCACTCAAGTCTCTCAGTTGGATCAACCCACAGGAGTGTCCTGAGGACGAAGGGTGTCAGTTAATCCAGAAGCACAGTCAGACTACAAAGGAGAGGAATGAAGCATCTCATTCCCTTGTGCAGAACTTGAAGTCTGGCCTGCAAGTCATAGGCTGTGGCTAAGGAAAGAAACAGAGATAGCTAGGACACATTCCTAAAAATGTTAGTAAGTGTTTTAGTTCTAGAAAGGTGGCAATACTCTGATGATCTTGCTTTTGCTAAGTGGGGGGCAAGAAGCGAGAAGACTTACAGAAGCACACAAAAGCTGCGTAAAGATACCCTTATGTACAGCATAAACTCATGGCCTGAGAATCAGCACAGAAAGGTATGTAACAAAGTCAGTATTTTGAGCAAGCAGGTTTTCGGAAAAGTAGCTCCTGACAGCAGGAGAGTGCATGACAGAACTGCCAACTCCTCTTTTTATCCCCCACAGGTCATAGATTTGCAGAATCATCTCTTGGTCTCTGGAGAAATGCCCTTTGCTAGGCTGCCTTTCCTCATTTTCCTGTTCCCAGGAAAAGAAAATAATCAGAATATCTCAATTTTCTAGCAGCAGCCTGGTCAGCATTGAGAGCAACCACCGCTGCGCCTTCCAGTCGTGACAGCATTTGCTGACTTTTCAGGGCTATTCCTACAGACTTCCTGGACTGCCTTCCCTGGTCTGTGTGAGGTTAGCGCCCCAAAAAATCCTGACGTCCTCTTCTAGCACGTGGATAACCCTCCCTGGCTACCTGCCCTCTTTTAATTAAATATGGTTAAGCACAGGGAAGAACAACTGAACACTTATGGGGGAAAGGATGAGAGGGAAGAAGAAAGAACTGTGTTAGAGGGAGAATAAAAGATGTCTGGGGTAATTTCACCCCTCCCAACCCTCTGTTTCTTCTTCTCATATAAGAAAGTAAAGTGAGAAGCAATGTAAATAAACATAAACATATATACTTTTATATGCAAAGGTGTCTTGAGTTTTTGCTCCTAGCTGCCGACAAGTGCGCCTGACAGTCTGAGATAGTGAAAGTGCAAGTCATTGAACAAAAAGCTGTGCGGAGAGCAGCAGGGAAAATGCATTTGAAGAAAAGGGAAACCGCTTAAAGCCTATCTTTTTAAGACACCAAGTTCCCTGGTCAAAAATGCAATAAGCAAGACAAAATAAAACATTCCACACTGGGGGAAAAGTGCAGGAAATATCAGAATAAAAGACAGCAGAGGAGTATCCGTTCAAGAAACTGCATATGCAAAGGTGAGTAATGTCTAATTCCTTGGATCTGTTTCAAATGGCAGCATTCATGAAATCCAGAGGAGGGGCAATGGTGTTTGGCAAAAACAGCGCACTTAAAGGGGAGAGTGTGCAGAGCCTAGTGACATATGGGGCTGTTAGCAAACAAAAAGTATGGTTAGTGGCAATTAGGGCTGTTGCAGGAGACATTCCATTCACTTCAAACCCAGAAATAATGGCAAGAAGTGAATGGAAAGGCTGATATTTTCCTTCCACAAAATTATTAGTGCTGCCTACAGTACTGCAGCCTGCTTCACAAGGGGTTCCCCTGTATTTCCTGGAGATATCAAAAAGCAATATATACCTGTGTTTCATCTAACAGATGCTCCAGTCTGGATTCTTTACGTGCTTTTAAGGATTATTATTTTTCCTGTATCAGTTAAGTTTTCATCATGTTATCACAAAATATTCAAGCACCTCTGAAAATATATAGTCTATATTTGGGTGGTTGCCATTTCAATGAGACTTTTGTACAAAATAAAGGTTTAAAGCTTATGTTAAAAATGAACTCTGTAACATAACTTGAAGCAAGTTGCAGCAAATGCTGTGCCATCATACCATCTGTGTTCAAGTACAGCTCTCAAGCTCTCCTCCTATTGCTTCCCAAAGTGGAAAATAATGATCAAAAATAAAAACAGATAAGATGAAGAAGCATTGTGTATTGGAATACATTATGAACCTGAACGTTACACTCCTCTATTATCTGTACAACCCCAAAGCATCATTGGAGAAGTAAAAGGAAGGTTACGATCTTCATATTTAAATTAAGCAACAGTGATGTTCTCACCTGACACAGCCAGTAAATTCTGGTGAGCTTTGCTCTACCCGATATTGCCCACTTTGCTTTTTTTTAGCTCTCTTCACAAGCATTCCAGCAATATTCCACAGGAACGTGAGTGAAATTCATTAAACCCTGGAGTAAATGGAAGGCACTAGAACCAAAGAGAAATCAAAAAAATAATACCACACTGTAAAATCAATATCTAAGATAACAGAAGTTGCTGGACACAACTTATACAGAGGAAAACATATGTTATGACAAACCCCTACATGCACCTTAGGCCATGGGAAAGGATAGTAAAAGATCCATAAACAAACCCTATAGGTAAAATGACACCACAGAAAACCCAACAGCTCTTTATATGATACAATTTTAAGGATAAATGGAAAAAAAGCCCTGTTCTTAAAACGTCCGCTTTGTCAAGTGAAGCTTAAAATAGCACCTTTCTGATATTCAGTCAAAATACAGGATTGTTGTTTTAAAGATTTAGAAATAAACCCCCCGTTCTGGTCACTTGATTGCATTCTCAGGTCTATGGTCACTTTATCAGTGCTGGGCAGAAGGAACATGCCAAAAAGCTACCCCAGAAACACCCGGAAAAGACAGAGAGAAGCATATAGGCAAGACTAGGAGGCAGAAGGCAATATGACTGCAGGAGAACTTGTTGATACTGTTCTCCCTGGTACCGTACCAACCAGTACTGGGCAGACACTTGTCACGAACACAAGCACATGGTCTAACTGCCTCTTGCTTTTCAAGAAGCGAGCACCTTGCTCTTCCTATGCTATTCCCACATACTGCCCTACCAACAGATTTTATGACTGTGCCTACATCAAGAGAAGCCCATCCTGCCCTGTGGCTATTTCTGTGTGAGTGGTTTTGAACAATTAGTCAAGCAAGTATTTGGGATCCAAGAAGGAGTCGCTCAGATTGCTGTTACTGCTTCATTTCCAGATAGGGCTCCACAGCTGGGATATGGCATGACCAGAGCTTGACGTTTTATGTGAGACCTGGCGTTGAAAAGGAATGAGGTGGAATGCTCCCCAGAGTCTCCCACAGACACTAGAGTCCAGAGCAAACCCCTGGGGGGGAATCTCGCTCTCCCACTGGAGATGCTCCCTCTGCTCTGCCCAGGTGAGGCCTCACCTGAAGCTCTGTGTTTGGTTCTGGAGTCCTCAGCACAGGAAGGACACGGAGCTGTAGGAGTGAGTCCAGAGGAGGCCACGGAGATGATCAGACGGCTGGAGTACTTCCCAGATGAAGACAGGCTGAGAGAGTTGGGGTTGTTCAGCCTGGAAAAGAGAAGGCTCTGGGGAGACCTTAAAGCAGCTTCCAGTACTGAAAGAGGCTCCAGGAAAGCTGAGAGAAGCTATTGATCAGGGTGTGCAGGGAGAAGATGAGGGAGAATGATTTTGATCTGAAAGAGAGGAGATGGAGATGAGATCTTAGGAAGAAATGGGAGGGTGGGGAGGCCTTGACCCAGGTTGCCCAGAGAAGTCTTGGATATCCCATCCCTGAAGGTGTTCAAGGCTGGTTCTTCCCTGAGAGGGTGGTGGAGCACTGGAGCAGCTCCCAGGGAAGCAGTCACAGCACCAAGCCTGACAGTAGTCAAGAAGCTTTTGGCCAATGCCTTTAGGAATGTTGGGTGGATGTTGTGGTTGTCCTATGCAGGGACAGGAGTTAAGACTCAATGACCTTGTGGGTCCCCTCCAGCTCAGGACATTCCATGATAATCCTGTGAGACAGCGCCGATCCCAGAACCAGCAGAAAGCATAGGAGAGGTCAAGACACCACCACATTCCTGAGACAGGGATTCAGGCTGGGGCACGCTGTTCAGAAAGGGGAAGCCATCCCTGGAGGTGTTCAAGGCCAGATTGGATGGGGTCCCAAGGAGACTGGTCTGGTGGGAGGTGTCCCTGCCCATCCTGTGGGGTTGGAAGTGGATGATCTTTAAGGTCCCTTCCACCCCAATCTATTCTGTTGATGCCGTGAAAAGCCAAACACAATAATCAATGCCAATCCTTCCCGCACCTGAAAGGGGCCTACAAGAAAGCTGGAGAGGGACTATTCATAAAGGCTTGTGGTGACAGGATGAGGGGGAATGAGTATAAACTGGAGAGGGGCAGATTTAGGCTGGATATAAGGAAGAATTTCTTCACTATGAGAGTGGTGAGACACTGGCACAGGTTGCCCAGGGAAGCTGTGGATGCCCCATCCCTGGAGGTGTTCAAGGACAGGTTAGATGGGACCTTGGGCAGCCTGATGTAGTGGGATGTGTCCCTCTGCATGTCAGGGGGGCTGAAACTAAATGATCTTTAAGGTCCCTTCCAACCCAAACTGTTCTATGATTCTATGATAATTTAACTATTAAGCAGATATTCTTTTAATAAATGGCACTGGGTACACATGGGGTAATCCATTTAATGTGTCCAACTATTGAGACTGGTTACACGACTTTTATACTGATTAAACATACATATCCGTATCGTTTCCCAGAAACATGTTACACGTCCAGTGTTTTTTCACCCACTCTTGTATGAACATCAGAGTTTCTTCGTGTCTTCAGAAGCCTCTGATGGTCTTTATCTTATCACCTTGCTCATTGTGTCCTCTTGGTGAGCTCAGGTCCATTCTTTATTCCTGCTGCAGGACTATCCTTTCAATCCCTGATTTATTCCTTGTTTCAACTAGTAAACAAGCTAAACTGTTACAATCACATTCTTTCTAACTGCAAGCTGACCAAGATTTGGTTCTTATTATTCTTATTATTGCGTAGGCTATTAATTCCCTTAACATGATGATTTTTTCCTTCCTTCAATCTCTAAGGTCCCTTCCAATCCAAACTATTCTATGATTCTGTGATTCTATGAGTCTATGATCCTGAGTCTTACAAGGAGCAGCTGCGGGAACTGGGGTTGTTTAGCCTGGAGAAGAGGAGGCTGAGAGGAGACCTTGTTGCTCTCTACAACTACCTGAAAGGAGGTTGTAGAGAGGACGGAGCTGGGCTCTTCTCCCAAGTGACAGGGGACAGGACAAGGGGGAATGGCCTCAAGCTGTGCCACGGGAGGTTCAGACTGGACATCACGAAAAAAAAATTCACAGAAAGAGTCATCGGACACTGGAACAGCCGCCCAGGGAGAGGGTGGAGTCGCCATCCCTGGAGGTATTTAAAAGGCAGGTAGACGAGGTAATCAGGGACATGGTTTAGTGGCAGGTAGGAAGGGTTGGACTCGATGAAGGAAGAGGTCTTTTCCAACCTGGTGATTCTATGATTCTGATTCAATGATCCTATAATTCTGAATCAAAGATTCTGTGATTCAATGATTCTGTGATTCTATGACGAGTGAGCGCCGGCTTCCAACAACCTTTGGGAAACGCTCCCTTTCCGGAAGAGCATTTACACCGCAGAAACGCCTGTTATTCGAACACCTCTCCCCTGCCCAAGGTGGAGGTTTAGCACCGGCCGTCCATCCCGGGGCTCCCTTCCCACCCATCCCTCCCGGCTCCAGTTCCTGCCCGGCGAGGGCGGAAAACCCAGAAAATTCGGCCCTGGCGGAAAACACAAAGCCGGGCGCGGCCGGCGGGACGGAGGAGGCGGGGGGCGGCACCCACGGCTGCACCCGGTGCTGAACCCCCCCCATCCCGGCGCCGCAGCCCCGGGGATGCCCCCCCACGTGACCCTCGCGGCTCCGCAGTGGCGGGGGGAGTAGGGGCACGCGCCCGCGGGCGTGGCCCCCAGCTCCTGGGCGTGCCCCGCGCGCGCGCCCTCCTCCCCCCCCCCCGTCCCGCCCTTTGCGGCGCGCCGGGGGAGGCGCGCGCTCGCGCCCTCGCCGTTGCCATGGCGCCGCTTGACGTCACGGGCGTTGCGCTGCCCCGGTGCGGCTGCGGCGCGGTGATTGGCGGAGACGCCGTGTGCGGCGCAGCGAGAGAGAGAGCGAGCGAGCGAGAGGCTGCAGCAGCGCAGCGGAGCCACCACACAGTCCGCGCCGGCCGCCCGCCCCGACCCTCCCGCCGCCGCGCTCCCGCCGCGCACAGGTAACGCGGCCGAACCCTCGCCACGCCGCGGGGGCCGCGCAGGTGAGGCGGGGAGGGGGGGCGAGGGGGTCCCGCCCGTATGCGGCGCGCGGGGCGACCCCGTTGTGGGGGGCGGCGCTGGGCGCGGTCGTGAGGGACCCGCAGCGGCCGCTCTGTCCGCGCTCCCCCCTCACCCCTCCGCGGGGCAGGGAGGGGCCCCGCCGCACCCCTTCTCTCTCTTTCACGGGCTTCCCCCGGCGCGGGCGGGGCGGGGCCGCGGAGGCGCGGAGGGGGCCGGGATCGCGCCGCTCCGCCATGACAAAGGCGCCGGGGCGCGCGCCGCCCCCCCTTCCCCGCCCGGCCCCGCGCGGGCGGCGCGCCCCCCCTTCCCTCCCCCCCCCGCGGCCCCGCCCTGGTGTCACCCGCATCGCCCCGGGGACGGGGCGGGGGGATCGATCGCCGCGGCCCAAACCCTGCCTTAAAATGGCTTCTGAGCAGCTCTCAGCGCACGTTGGGGACGGGAGGTCCCAAAACTTTCCCTTTCAGGTGGCTGGAGTGATAAACCCCGGATCGTTTGTTCCCTTGTGGAAGGTGGTGCTGCTGCTATTGTTTGTGGTGACCCTCAGTGAAATGACGGAAAGGTTAAAAGATTCAGAGACCGGAATCTTGTGTGTGTTCTACGCACAAACCACGCGTGACCAAAATTGTTCCTGGGTTCAGTAATCCAGTCCAACATTAAAGGATGGCTATTCCAAAGCGCGTGTCCAGAATGATCGAGTCGAGATACATAAAAGGATGGGGTCGAGGGAGGAGCGTTCTCACCTGATGTACCATAGAAAACCCCCGTTATCGCTGTTGGGCAGAGCTTTAATTTTTTTTCTAGTGCTGATAAGGTGCAGGTTATGAAGCGCCTCAGCCAGGTCATGCTGCCTCAGTTACTGGTGTTGATTGAATATTTTTAAACAGTCGGATTTCCTTTTGTCTCTGAAAGCATAGCCTCTCAGGCTGAGAAGCAGTACCTTGCTCAGAATGTCTACTGCATCCTGTTTTGGGGAAGGAGGTTAACATTATCAAAGGGCGTGCACCTTGAAGTGTAGATATTTGATGGATTATGACTGTGTAACAGCCAGCATGGGACTGAATTTGCAGATCCCTATGCCAAGTCTTTTGGCGTGTAACTAAGATTCTGTTAAAGCACAGTTTTGCCTGGTACTGGTTTCCCTAGCCTCCATTTGGTCTGTTCCTGTGAAAAACTTACTGTTGGATATTACCTTTGTCAGTTTTGTTATAGTGATGATTGGATGCATTTGATGCTGCAGCTTGAGCATAGTATTATGAGAGTGATGGCAAAAAACCTAGGATTTGTGTATCTGTGCATAAGATAGGAATTATTTCCTTTCAGTTCACCTTTGGATGCTTTTGTTTGCTTTTATTAAAACAATAACATACTTCTAAAAGTTAACAGTTTTTCAGAAGGAAGCAGTGACTTCTAAGTCTTAGATCCACATATCCATGTGTTGGAGCACTGTGTGTTTGTCTATCTTGTGGATATCTAGCTGGGTTTCAGCTGTACTTCTTACAGTTGCAAATACATAAAGACAGTGTCTCTGCATATGAAGTTAAAACACTTTTGTTGTCGGTCAATGTCTGAATAATGCCTCGCTATTTTTCCTCTTTAGAAATATCAGCATGGATAAAAATGAGCTGGTGCAGAAGGCCAAACTGGCTGAGCAGGCTGAAAGATATGATGACATGGCAAGTTGCATGAAGTCTGTGACTGAGCAAGGAGCTGAGTTGTCCAACGAAGAGAGGAATCTTCTCTCTGTTGCCTATAAAAATGTTGTAGGAGCCCGCAGGTCATCTTGGAGAGTCGTCTCAAGTATTGAACAAAAGACGGAAGGTGCTGAGAAAAAACAGCAGATGGCTCGAGAGTACAGAGAGAAAATTGAGACGGAGCTAAGAGACATCTGCAATGATGTGCTGGTGAGAAATAATGAAACTGTTGATCCGTTTTTACTTAGAGTTGCAGGGTAAATGGTGCTGGGCCTTCTGGGACTACTTGTAGTATGTCAGTAAAGCTGTGGTCTCCTATGTAATTTCTGAAGGACAAGGTTTAAAAATTTCTTTCCTTCTAATGTATTGATTATTTCTATAGAAATCATAGTTATGAATGCTAGCAGATTTGAAAAATGTTGAAACATTGTATGCAAAACGATAGACAGGAAAAGTCAACATATTTGAGACTGAACTAGATAGAGGTTTGGTTTGGGGATTTCTCCTCTCCTACTTAATGCAGTATTTGTATCCTAGATCACTTTGATTTCTGCAACTTTAATGTGCTGCTCTAGTTGTAAGAGGTAGGTCTTACTCCATGGAAATTGTGCCCCTCCCTGGGTAAGATGATGTAATGTTAGTTATGACTCAGCCATGCAGAAAATTGTCTGCAGAAACAGGCAGTAGAAATCCTGTGATACCCTGTTAAACTTAACATTTTTAGTAGCAAACTAAAAGGGGGTTCAGGTTAGGTGTTTTCTGTGGCTTGCGGTTACATTAAAATGTCCACGTGCCTGGCAGACGACTTCAGGAGACTGGTTAATGGAATATCCATTCTTCCAAATGCATATACCAGATTGTCGGGTCTTTTTTCAACTGCTTATGCCTGTGGTGCTTCGGAGAACACTCATTAGCGGATGTCCAGTCATGCAACCACTTGTGAGGAAGATGTTACTATCAGCAACAGTCGACCCTGCAGGTGTGTCATCCCACATGTGACCAGGGATCACGTACCTGGAGGGAACAGAATGACATATGATATAAGGGAACTGTTAAATAGCTAAGTATGTGCTTGAAGATCTGATGTCAAACGAAAACTAAGATCAATGAATAGCATAAATTTCACTTGCTGTGTAGGATAACAAAATGACATGGGTGGTGATCGCTTCTAAAAGACTGGTTCTCCAAGGGTGTGTAAAAGTCGGCAATGGATAACTCTGAGTCTTGGCTTCCAGTACAGGCTGGCTTCCCTGGTTATTGTAACACACCCAGTTTCGTCTGTTTCGCTACCTCCTGTAAGGATAACTCTTAAACTTCCACTATGAAAATGGAAATGCTGAGCTACACATGGGAAGGAATTGACTTACTAGCTCTTGTGTTCTTGAGTGGTGGCTCATCTGTTTAAGCCAAGGAAATACGGATCCACATCTGGCATCCTAATTTCATGTTATTTATTTTTTAATTAATTACTTTAATAATCAGTGGGAAAGTCCTCAGGGGTGAAAGCTTTCATTTTGGAGTGATCTGAAATACCTTTGTGAAATACCTTTGTATATCTTTTTTTTTTTTTTTTTTTTTTAATTAAGTCATTTGGCTTAGAAACCCCCATTTTACAAGAAGTTAGTGTTTGTAATTGATTTTTTTTCTCTGGCAATGCAGAGAAAGATTGAGGTGAAACTAGTTTTTGTTGAGCATGCTAAATGCAAAAACTAAAACCCCATGGTCCAAGTTTGCTGCAGTAGCTAAAGTATCTGCGCAGGCACGCAGATGTGGTATCTTATTAAATCTTCTGAATCTCAAAATGGACTTGAATCTCTCATTGTGTTTAATGAGGGATACATACATTATTTGAATAAATTAGTACACATTATTACTTTTAGGCAGCTAATGTCTTACTAATGTTTAGTGTTGCCAGTTCAGTTTTTCTGATGGGTTAAGGAAAAATTACTGTCCAGAAAAAACAATGCCTTAGGCAGTGATTAGCAGTAATAAAACTACTTTTTTAGACTTTTTTTAAAAAGAAAACCTTTTTCTTAATTCAAGGGGTAGGATTTAAAAACACTTTCAAATGGCATGCACTACTTCTTCATTGCTAATTGCACTGAAGAATTAGATTTATGTTTAAGAATATACTCTTGTTTCTTTGTTGGAATGTCCTGTTCATGTACATTCTTACTTCCTTAAGAACCTGACTGACCATATTGCTTTATTTGTCATCCACTTAGTTTTAACAGAGGAAAGAGAACTGTGGTAACATGTTTGGTTGTTTTTTTACGACGAGGAGTCTGCATAATGCTACATGCAAACAGAGAACTAGGGTTGTTTTCAGAAGACCTTCTGTAATTTTTGTACAGGGTAGCCTAGTCTGTAACTTCCCAGAAGCAAAAAACAAGGCTTACCAAATCTCAATTGGTGCGAAGTATTAGGACCTGAAAGTGTTAACAAGCTTTCAAAGCTTTCATTCAGGAGCCTTATCAATTACAGTACAAAAGCAGCTCAGAAACTTTTGTATCTTTTATTAAGACTGTGAATCTGTTTGAGTTGTTGTTGTCTTCAGTTGCCTGCTAGGCTCTTAAGTAATATCAAATACCCTGGGGTATTACATCACAGCACAGTGTGGAAGTGGCTGGTGTCTTAACTTCACTGTAAAAAGGAGGAAACCAATTAAGAGAATGTTTGTGACTCTCCGAATGTAGCCAAAGCTGGCTCTTTTGCCGCTTCTCGCTCTCTTCCCTTATTTGTTGGAATCAAATTACTTGTGGATCAGAAGAAATAGCTCCTCTAATCCAGCAGACACAGAGTACGCTAAGCTGTGCCTGAGTTCTGTTCCCAGCTCTTCACTAGCTTATGGTATGAATAAGAGCAATTCATGCTGAAGTTTTTTCTTGCTTTATAACCATTAGGGTCAGTGGTAAAAAATTTAGCAACTATATGGGTCAGGTCAAATCAATTTTTTTCTTTAGACTGACCTTATAGTAGGAAAAACCAGCCTCTACATCCTTGCCAGTTCCTAAACCTTCCCTTATGTGAACCTCCTGTGGAGTACCTCTGCAGCTCTACAAACAGCTGAAATTGTCTTCTTGTTTGTACCCTCCAAGTACTGCTGTACAAAGGAGAGACACCCAAAACGTCTTGATCCAGCACCAGTTCTGTCGGATATACAGTGGAGTATATTCAGGTGCAGTATAACTGACTCTAATTCGGAGTTGGTCTGGTAGTGCTGCTAAACTGCAAACAATTGTGACACATTGTGCATGGTACAAGCTGCGTGCACTGTAACAATAAAGACAATTTCCAAATTCTCTGAGAATATAGGGTGTGTAGGAAAGGATATGCATTGCCATATTTAAACATCTTAAATGTGCTTGAGTATTGTAGAAAATTTCCAACCTGAGAAATTTCGTTTGGTACAGGAAATTAAGCTTTTTGTTAAATACTTTTCCTCATGCTAGCTAAGCATAAGCTTTGCATGCTTTTTCACTTTCTGTAGTAGAAGGGAGGGTCTGTCTAAAACACCAGTACAATGGTCTTTTATTTGTCATTTCCATAATAAAACTTGTTATTAATCTAACAGGTGTGGATTTTCTTCAAAATGCTTTTTGCAGTTAATGGGAAACAGAGCTGTAACTGAAGTGGTTCAAATTAATTCTGTAGTAATATGAATTTTTCAGCTGATGAGGATTCTGAAGTACAGAGAAGAATGTATGGAGAGGCCTTTGAAAAGCTAGCATCTGATGCTGCTTGCATGTTACAGGCTTGTAGAAGCTCTAACCTATTGGTACCTTTCACGGAGTCTGTGACATGAGCAAGTGTAAACTAGTCACTTAAACCAGGACTGGCTATTTCCACTGTAGCATGAATGTAATTCCAGATAGTTACGTTCTCTTCTCAAGTCTGACACATGCAGGAGGAGTCCTCTGCACATCCTCCAAAGTGTACTGTATGTGACAGTTTAGTAAGTGTCTTTGCTTGCAGTGCCCAAGCACTGTGTTTCACTGATTCGCTTTCCTTTCGGTTCTTCCTGGTAAGGAGCCGAAACCTTGGCTGTCCTTCAGAGTTCTAGAGTTACTGTTGCACAGAGGTGCTGCAGCACTGTTTCCCCACATTCTCCCTGCCAGGAAAGCTGCAGGTTAATGGAGCTGTTTGGAAAATAAGATTAATTGTTTTCTTTTTTCACCATGTTATTTCTTAACTTTATGCTCAAAAGCATAAAATGGTACTCCCTCTGTTCTTATACCACTTATTTTCTTTGCACTTGTTATGGATGCTTTACTTTTTAGTGCTGCAGTTCATGGGGGGCGGGGGGAGCATAATTCCATTCTGAGCGCATCTAAATGGCTTTTTAAGGAACATACCGCAGAATTAATGCCAATTGCCATCAGAGTCAAATTACTGTGGGACTATTTTCTAGCTGCCAGCAAACACCTAATAGGTTACTATGTTAACATCTATAAAACCTGCTTCTGCACTAATTCTTGGTGACAGGGTTAGGAAATTCAGTCCACTCTCCTATAGGAAGCCATATGCTTCTAGATGTATGAGGTTTGTTTTTTAAAAGTCAGCTGTTGTATGTTCATTGTGTCCTCTTGATGGTCAAAGAGCACAGCTAACCTGCAGAGTGGTGTTGACGAGCAGGTGAGTAGATGGTTTGTGAGCTTGAGTGACAAATTATACCATATAGCCGCCTGTGCTCTGAAGATATCTGATAGTAACACAAAAGTCAATATTCTGACTGTAAATTGTTACCTTTAGTTCTGTGACTCCTTCAGGCTTGCTTATATTTTTATTTTTGACAGCACTTTGTTTCTGTCTTTGAGATCTGTGTCCTGTACTTGATGTTTTTGGCAAAGAAGAGGAGGCATTTGTAGAAGCTTCTGTTTGCGGAATGTTGTTCACAGAAGGGAGGTGGTTAACTTGTTGAAATCTAGGAATTAGGTGCCCAAAATCTTTCTTTTGAAAAACGTAGTCATTATTTTAAGGTTTAATTGAATAACTTAGTTCAACTTGGTTCAGAACAGATCCTGTTAGATCATATTGCTCAAGGCCTTGTCAGTCAAAGTTTGAATATCTTCAAGGGTGGAGATTCCACCACCTCTCTGGACAACCTGTCATAATATTTGGTCATATTTATGGTTAAAAGAAAGAAAGAAAAAAAAAAGTCCTTATACGTAACTAGAACTTCTGACATTCCAACTTGTCTGTTGCCTCTCATCATTTCACTGTAGACCCCCAGGAAGTCTGGCTCCATCTTCTCTAGGCAGCTATGCACAGCAGTAAGATCTGCTGGTCTTCCCTTCTCCAGGCTGAAGAAACCCAGCAATCTCAACCTTGTCTTGTGCATCATGTCCTCCAGCCCCTTAATCATGCTGATGGCTTCCACTGGAGTCCCTTCAGTATATCTGTGTCTCTCCTATATGGTGAAGCCCAAACTTGGACATGAAACTCAAGACGTCATCTCAGGTTGTTAAAATTCATATTAAGAGATGGTAATTGGCAATGTGCTGGTGGTATTTGTGAAAATATGAGTACCTCTGGTTCACAGATGCTTCTCTGAATGAACTTCTGTTTATCACAGAGCAAAATGTAGCCAAGGTTTACTGAATTCCCAGGATGGTTATAATTTAAGCTTTTGATTAACTCTCGAAGTCTAGGTTTTTCGTTTAGGGCTTGGCTGGTATAGTTGCTCACATATATTCAAGGTAGGAAGCTGAGGCAATTTGCATCAGCCTCATGATTTCACTTTGTTAATCCTTTAATCACTTCCCTGGTTGTAGCTACACTCCTTCAGGGTTTTTTTTAGCTGTTAGGTTTTTAGTTTGCTTCTTTTTTTTTGGTTTTGTTTATGAACTTAATGCTGATATACAGTTTTTAGCAGCAAAGTAAAGTTAACTTGATTGATTTAGTCACCTATGATACTCTCCTCCTCCTTCCCTGCTGCTGAAGCAAGAACTTCATTGCATGTATTAGTAATTTTTGCTGTGTTTCACTGGTTGGTTACTTAGGAGACTGAGAGTAGAAACACTGCATTGTCAAGATACTGGTTTTTGCTGTGCCTGTGAAAGCAGTAAGTGGTAGAAGCATAAAATTTAGAATGTGAGGAGAAGTTAGTGCATTGTCTCTGTACATCTGTCTAAACAGATGCCATGCTATCTCTGGTTTTATCTGGAAACTTCTGTCTTGTTCCTGTGTACTTGACAGACAGACGTGTTTCTGAAACCGGTTCTCAAACACTTTACCTGTTCTTCACTGTAGGCAGACACAGCGGCTCCTGGCTCTCAACCTGACAATGGTTGTCCCTTCAGGCAGTAGTTGACTGCCATTTTGAAATAGTTTAAGAAAGCTGGCACTGTTAAAGTTGATTGAGGAGTACTAAGATTGTGATTACTTCTTAAATTTGTTTTTTTACTAAATACCAGCTCTTGTGTAGCTCCTTATTTTTCTTGAAATCTCACAGAAGATTGGCATTGCCTCTTCTAATGGCAGGTAATAAGTCATACTGCTGCTGAGACTAAGAGTAAGTTCTTAATTTTTTTTAATCAGATTTAATACAGATCAAAGGAGGCAGAGAGCAGTTGTGGGTTGAGTTTTTTTTCTGAATGTTACCCCTTGATTATGCAAGTAACAAAATAGTAAACAAGTAACAAAAAAGTTAACAAAAGGAATCTGACTTCTAATTGATAAGATTCTCCTAGTAAAGAGTAGGCTTACATTGCTAAAATGGTATTTTTGCTAATAAAATGCTTTTATTAGCATCGTATGCAATAATGAACACCTAATAGATGCATAGTCTGCTTCAGGAGGTTTCAGATCTGCTCAGAGGGCAAGCTGCTGAAGACAAATGGTTCCTACTTCTGTTTCCTATCAAGGAGAAAAAGTGTTACATCATGGTTGGACTCGATGATCCAGTGGGTCCTTTCCAACCTAGTGATTCTATGATTCTATGATGGGGGGCGGGGGCGTTAGTAGTATTTCTTCGTAGACCAAGGCTGTAGAGTCTTAAGAGAGCTCAAACGTTCTGATTCACAGTACAGCCACAAAAGCTATCACTTAGATCTACCTGTCTGTCAGAAATTTGCATCAAACTGAATTGGTTTAAATTTTGTACTATCTCAAGTTTCTAAGGTGTTCTGTTTCTTCAAAGAATAATGATCGATGCACTTGCACTATTCTATTTTGTTTTGAGTCCCCAATATTCAAGAAATAAATTAATGAGGTGGTGCAAAAAAAAAAAAAAAAAGCTTTGATCCTTAGCAGAGACTGTTTTGTGTGTTCATGTCCATTGTAAGGCCTCAACAAATCAAATACATTAGTCGCAATTATTTTTATTAAGTGTCTCATTGGCTGCTGCCTTTCCTGTGAGGTTTCTCAGAGTTAGTTATTAAACTGAAGAGGTATTGTCTGTGCTTCAGAATTTGTTTCCTTCAGTGTTGTGTGTGTTAACCATACTTGGGTAAAAACTTGTAGTGATTGGCATGAAGGACTTCAAAAGTATTTTGAATGTAATGATAGTTCCCGATGTGAAGCATATTTGCTTTACTTGCCATAAACACTAATTGGAAACCAAAGTGATAGAAGGAACACATTAGTAAAGGGCATGATCATCTAAGTTGCGGAGGGTAGATCTGCAAGGAGAGCTACATGTGTGAACTGTGTGTAAAAGTGTGAAACAAGATGCTGCTCATTGCCTCTGTTTCTGTCATTTTTTATTTTTTCCTTTCAGACTGGGTGCGTTGTCCGTAAGTACCGTATTTTCCCTCTAGGCACCTCATAGGTGTTTCAGCACACACACAACTTCTTACTGACTTAGTTCTAGATCACAGCGTACATGCCAGCATGAAGGTGATTTTTCAGGGTGTCCTACTTCTTCCATGTTTTCCTCCCCCTGCCCATATGTGGGACTGCTATTGTTCTCTTTTCTAAATAAATACATTTAGCCTGGTTTAGTAGTATTTTTTTCCATAAGCTAAAAGTTCTTGCTATTCTTTCTGTTATGCAGGATTCCCTTTTCTCCATTAGTGCTTTAGTTCTTTTTGCAGTTACGTTCTTGTTACTTGGGCCTCATTTCCTCCATTTTTTCCCTTTCTAGATCTTCAGCAGATTGACTACAGCAAAACTGCTGATCAAGTGTACCTTTTTCCTGCTCTTATCAGAATGGGTGTCACTGTGCATTTCACATCTCACACTGTTACATGACCTCCACAGTTGAGTTCTTCCCTGCCCCTTGAAGGTCTTCTGTCCCAAATTTAGAATTTCTGCCGTGCTGAGGCTCATTGTTCACACCTCATCTCCTCCAGCCAGCTTTCTCTTCTCACCTTTTTCAGACTTCTGCTGCTTTGTTTATGTAGGCAGCCAATTAGATGGGAAGAGATAATAACTGGGTCTGAGAACAGGCAGCATGCTTGTTTCCTTCCTCAGCAGATATTTACCAGAGACATCTCCAGGGTCACAGCAGGCACTGGCATCTGACACATTTTCTTGTAGTCCTGTCCTGGTAAGCAAATGAGTAGATAGAAATGTGTAGGTAACTTGAAAGAAGAGGCTTTGCTTCTGGCTGGAGTAGGAGGCTGACAGCAGAACAGTCCTTTAGATTTTCCCTCAAGAGGGCTGGAGGTCACCCATGAGGCAGCAGTTGCAGAACCCTGATCCCGAGCTCTGGGTCGATTGTAATCAGAAGCAGCATAAGGAGCCTGTCTCAAAACAGCCCGAGTTTGGGAAGGGGTTGTCTAAAAATATTGTACCTCTTAAAAATTCAAATATTGTCATTTTCCTTCAACAATTCAGATAGATGTCAATAAAGTTTCTACTGTCCCTGAGTGGTTTGGTTAAACCCTTTGTAGCGTGTGTGCGCCAGTCTGTTCAGCGTGGTTAGTTGCATGTGTTGTTTTATAGCCCAAGTAACTTTGCTAACTGTGATGCTGAGGCAGAAAACACGTGCATGGAAAATCACACGCTGGCTTTTTACAGGAATGATAGGTGTCTTGAAGTTGTCCAACACAGGTGGCCTTCTTCAATAGCTTTGTCATCAAAACAGAAGTCTGTAAAAACTGGCTAAACCAAAGTGTGGGGCAGTTCCTGTGCTGATTGGTCAGTGGGTTCCACATGATGAAGTACATGTGGCTCTTCCCACAAAGTGTGTACCTGGAAGTACTGATCTGACTCAATGTTTTGAATGTCTGTCTTAGTACACCTGATACTTTACATCTGTAAATCTTTAAAATGCTGTTTTGGCTGTGCAGATATGACAAGGCAGCGAGTCAACATTGTAACAGTACCAGGTTTGTGTCTCCTGCCACAAAGGAACTGGTGCTGCTGTGGGAGCAGTGCTCTCTGGGTTGCAGTTGATGTGTTTTGATGCACCAGGAAAGCCGAATCTTAAGATCTGATAGACTCTAATTTTATTGCTTGTTCTAACACAGTGCTTCAGCTGCATGTCTGTATTAATTATATTATCCATCACATCTTTCTTATTTTTTATTCCCTCCTCTTCTTCTCACCTTCGTCCTTTATAAAGTGAATAGCTACCTGACTAGTGTGAAAGTGCGATGAAGGGGTTCATTCCTGGTACTGACATGGTACTGAAATGCTTCAAATAATCTGAAGTTATTTGATAGTCTTCTAAAAGAAATGCTGACTTGAGTACCAGTGCTTTTATAAGCTGAAGGTTTTTTTTTAATGAAGCCTGGAAGCAGGTTAAAGACAAAAGTAACTCTTATGTGCAGGTAGTCAAGTATCTCCAGCTTCTTTTCCATAATGTATTGTAGATGTTAGGGTTAGGTTGATGTAAGAGGAGTTTGGACAAGAGTGTGTAATGTGGACAAGAAGCCCGTTAGAGGTTACTACACTCAGAGAAACCACATTTGGCTTAGGAAGTCCTGGAGCCTTGGTGGAGACTAATGAAGGCATAATATTTTCTTGCTTTCTTCATGTATTTTTCTATTGGCATCCGTATTTGAGCAGTGTTACAGGTAGATAAGTAGACAGCAGAGTCTTGTCAGCCAGTAAAATCCCTCCTGTGTTCTTGTAATGTCTTGGAGAAAGATAGTGGCATGCTGCTTACATCATGAAAATATTAGGCCATCGTCAGTTAGTGTGAGATGTCAGACAAGGTTTTCAGGCTGTGCTTAAGGGCAGACGTGATGTTTCTTTCATGTTTTCCATTAATTTAAAAAAGAGAGTTCTTATGTCATCTTCATCCCTATGCCATATGCTACAGATGGATGCCCAGTGAATTTTAGTTCAGCTAATACTCCTGTGTGTAATTTATCTTCAAAACTAAAAATAATGTCATAACTATGTCGAGTAGCTTTTGATACTGCATGAAAACAAAAGGCCTGCCTTGTTAGCTCTAAGCAGAACTGATACTGCTTAAATTAGCTAATTTTTATGTATTCTTTTGGATTCTGCCATTGTGAAGCTTGATTCTTTTGTGCAAGGGCAATATCTTTTGGTTTCTCCAATAATTCTGGAGTTTTTACTCTGTGCATCTTAATTCCTGGTAGTTAAAAAACAAGTACTTTGTTCTCAATACTTGAAACTGTATATTATCTGCTCGTTTACAACTATTTTTTTTCTAGAATATGGTGGTTTTAGTCTTCAGACTCATTTGTCCAGGGGAAATGTCTTAAATATGAAATTGAGCTATTAATGCAATGCTGAATGCATTTATGAAGTTCCCAGGCAGTAACATGTACTGAGACCGAGCATTTAATAAAGGGAAATATGCTCAGTACTATAAGCAACAAGGCAAAACTGAGGCATTGATTTTAATGATGAATTTGGGAATAATCTTGTGGCCCACACAAGTCATTTACCAAAGGTGCAAGCACATGCTTTTAAAAGGGTAGCTTTAGGCTTCAAGTGTCAGGAAAGGACTAGTCAAGTCTTCACGGGTTGGCTTCCTGTATTGAACTGAAGTTCTCACCACAGTGTGACAAACTGAAACATGTCTGCTTGCAGTAATAAGCAGAAGGATTTTTTTTTCTTTTTTAGAGGGTTGTGTGTTGCTTTTTTGTTACACAGAATTACTACTTGTTACACTTCCTCCACACTCCTGAGTATGATAACTCCTACCTTTCAGACTTTATCTTGCAGAACCACGGGAACAAATCCTTAGAGACCTTCCTCAAAATTGGCTCAAAAGGCATTGTGCTTTATCTTGCCACCTGTTGACACACTCCTGCTCAGGCAAAAATGTGTGAGAATGAGGAAAGTGAATCCCTTACCAGTTTAATATTTAAAATAGGCCAGGATTGAAGTTTGCCAGTACAATAATAAGGCTGTGTGCATATGCGGCCTCTGTTATATCTTTGGAGACATAGCCTTTTCTCTAGTGCATACTTGTTGGGGGTGGGGAAATGTACCCAATTTATAAGATTTCTTATCTGTGGTATGTGTGAGTATAGCTGACATCTCTTGAGTTGGAATGTGCTGTCTGTCCCAGTCCAGAGTGCCAGAAAGCTGTTATTTTGATCATAATCACAATTGCAGATGTGAAGTGTTGAAGCCTGATCATTTAATGGCCAGCATATTAGAGTTTATATTCAAATTTAGTACCTGTGTGGTGAGGGGTTTTTAAAAAGGGTAATATTTTCCGTTAAGTCTTTCTGGAAAGACTGTGTGTGACCTTGCTATGAAAAGTATTAGAAGCACTTGTACAAGCTGTTACAGGTCTTGGCTGAGAAGTGCTCTAAGATGTGCTGCTGCATCTGCCTAACAGACTGCAATGCTGTGGTTTGTTTCACAGCAGTTAGGTTCTTGCTGTCAAATTAAAACCTCTGACGATTCCAGTTGAGTAGTTGTGGGGTCTGGGGAGCAGGCAGGAGTGTTTTGGTTTTGTTTAAAAAGCTGTTTAAACCATGTTCTGATTGAGGCACTGTAATTAACTGCCATGGAGTTATAGTTAATGCATATTAGTATATAAAAAATGGATGGGAATTTGGCATGATAGGAGGTATGTTGTGAACATGTAGCTATAATACACCTGTGCCATATGGACCCTGGTTGTCTGGGTGTTGTGTGCATTGCAGTGGTGTGGATCCCCTAACAAACTTAGTAATTACAGATCAGCTTATTGGTCTTGTCTTGGACCCAGAGTTAGCACTGAAGTTAGCACTGCTATCACCCATAAGCAGATGTGTTAGCAGAAAACAAAGTGTTAGATTGTTCGTGCTTTTTGTTATGCCTAACATCTTATGTTAGCTTCTCTAACAGAACTGTGAAAGGTCAGCTGTTTTAATGGTCTCGTCTGTATGGCTTTCTGTAGCCACAGTATCTCCATGCAGACTGGCTTTCTCAGCCACCCTCTGGGATAAATCAGTGTACTCTGAATGTTCAGGCCAACTTTAAAGGAGTGTTTTGTGCTTACTTATGCCAGTAAAAGAAAATATGTCTTGAAATAGAGGCTGATATAAACGGGAGAAACTGAATATATAGTACTAGATAAATAACAGAGGAGAGATCTCCTTTCAGTTATTTCTCATGCGAGCTTTTAAATGTTAATCTGCTTTCAGGTTTTGATGTTGCTGTTTAAGAAGTATTTGGCATACATAAAATTCTTCCAAAGATATGTGGCCTACCAGTCCTACGTGTTTTTTGTGTAGAATAGAGCCTTTCATCCCAATATGAACAAGCTACCAGTGCCATCTCAGAGTCGGAGTTCTTTGCATAGGCTGTTCTCTATGAATAGCTTTCAAAGGCATTTTCTTAGTCTGTCATTCTTCTAAACTCAACATGGGTTTAAAACTTCTTGTAGCTACAAGGCTTACGCACTGTCCAAGCTGCTGTTGCCCTTCTAGTATCAGTTTGATTAGGAAGACTTTCTCAATCAGTAGTCATTCCTCTTCCCTGTCTGCTGGTGCAATTCACCCGTTGCAATTAGCTGTTTGCAAACAAATTTACCTCATTTGTGACCAAAGCAAAGTGCAAGTCTGAATGTTTGGTTGCTGCTGAGGGGGTGAGCAGAGCTGTGCTTTTTAACTGAACGTCCCTCTATGCAGACGATGAATAATTCCCGTTTCTAAAATCACTAGCAATGTTCTGCTCTGACCAATTTATGGAGGGTACAGAAAGAGAGCAACTCCCTATGGTGCCACAAGGGTAGGCACAGACTGACACAGCTGACTTAATTGGAAGCTTATTCTCAGTAGCTGGGAACCTTCATTTGTCATTGGAGTCAGAGTTTCATGACACTGATGAAAAATGTCATAGCTGTGAATCTTGAAGCTCTCTAATGGCGAGAACAGAGCATGTAAGTAGTTACAGAGAGCTGAAGAGCATCAGCCATTTACCTTACAGCCTTCTGCTTTGTTCCACCTGCACCGGGGTAGAGACGGCTCTGAACCCTTCTTGCGTAGTGATGTGCTGCCAGAGGGGCGCTTTAGGCACAAGGCAGCTCGGGAGCCCATTTGGCTGGCTCTGTAAAAATACTTAAGCTGCCGATATGCTTGTATTGTTCCTTTGTTGCTAAAGTATTGTCTCTCCCATCGTTCAGGTGGGAAGCAAAGACACACAGTATTTTTCAGTGTCTTCCTGTATGGATGTAAAATGAATCCATATGCCCACCCTTGCAGTTCCGGGAATATCTAATATTAAAAGTGATTGAATAAATATCTTCCATTATGCTGAAACTAATAAAGTCTGCTAACAGGATTTTATCTCATGAGTGCATGGGCTGTTTAATCTTGTCTGATTTTGGTTTCCATCATCTGGACTTGTTCATTACCCTGTCTGCTGAGACAGAAATGAGAGAGTGCTGCCATACTATGTAACTTCATTTTAAGGGTTACACAAAAGGTTGAGGCTACCAAGCTAAATATGCGTGATTTATATAAACAAATAAGCAGTACTTTAAACAAAATGAAAAAACAACCAAACTTGTTCACTCTTCCTGCTTTTTCTGTGGATTAGTTTTCTGTAGCTTTCTGTCAGTTGTCCTGTTAAGCAGAGCAGGTACCACAATGCGGTGGTTACAGCCTGCCGTGTTCAGGGTGTACCTGTCCCAGGAGTACTTCGTGTTACACAAAGACACTCAGCCTGCAGGGTGCTATCCAGAATAAAGTACTGTAAAGCAGCTGTCATTCTGTGGGTTGGAACTGAATTAGATCGTCCCTTTCTGTGGCGTTGTTGGAAATAGGAGCCAAAAGCAGTGAAGCAAAATGGAAATGTCAGTCATATAATTTATGGGGGGGAATTCACCCAAAAATTCTTACTAAAATCTCTTCTAGAAAATTGTTTGCTATATAGCCTTAGCGAAGTATATGTAACAGCTGGTGATTTAATTTTGAGTATTCAAAAGCATTTATCCACTTTTTCTGGTTTTTAAATAGGTGGCTTTTCTTTGAAAGTCTGATATTTTTAAGCACTTGATATCAAGAAGTTTGACAAGCTTGTACCTTAATTTGACTAAATGTGTTGGAGCTAGTGATCTTTTTTCGTTTGCCTTTTTTTCTTTTCATCATAATAAAACTCTTGCTAAATTACATGACTGCCTCAGCTGGGAGCTTGGTATGTTAATTTAATAAGCAGTTGGAATAATCTAGAAAAACCTGGTCTTAACTATCAGCCCACAGGGAGGATTTGGTGGAGTGACTTCAGAGCGCTAGCTTTGCTTTGGAAGATGTAGGGAGCACCTGTTAGGGCAGCACACAAAGTCAAATTGAGTGATCATTTTCAGTGATACTCAGGTGGCTGTCAGATTGTCACCTGTCTGGAAATGCAAGAATCCAGGTTCACCTTGCAGTTTCTTGCTGGCAATGGCAGTATGGCATTCCAGTTAATGGGAGGTAGGTTAATGAGGCTTATTTATTGCCTATGTAGGTAAGATATTTGGCAGCTGATAATTAAAATCCTTTTATTTATATTCTGTGGATGCAGATTTTCTTCCATTTGTATACCTTCTGCCCAGACTCTTTGGATTACCTTTTTATTTTTACTTTTTTTTTTGCCAGGGTGCTGTATAATGGCTTGTAGACAACCCTTCCTGTCATACAAGACTCGCCTGCTAAATTAGCACAGATGCCTTCTCCCCATCAAATCACAGCATGCAGCGTTCCTTTTTGTCCCTAGGATTTTGATCCAGAACATGTTCTCCTTAGCCAAATATGCTGTGAAGGTGAAGAAAGTAGGCAAGAAGTAAATCTGTCTTGACTTTGAAATAGATTGTAGTATAACTGGATTGTTGTTTCAGCATGCTGTAAAACAATGCGTGTTTAAAACACTGTGCTCTTTGTTTCTCCTTTAGTCTCTGTTGGAAAAGTTCTTGATCCCTAATGCTTCGCAAGCAGAAAGTAAAGTTTTCTATTTGAAAATGAAAGGAGACTACTACCGTTATTTGGCCGAAGTCGCTGCTGGAGATGACAAAAAAGGTATTGTATGTCAGCTTGTGATTAAATATTGTCACATATGTGTGGGTCATGAACAAACTCGAATAATTCTGATTTGGATGTAAATTTCTGTAGTAATAAGCTTCCTGTTTTCTGAAGAGAGATCATAGGTCACTGTCTTTCAGATTAGTTATGAAAGTTTCTGTGTGCCTCTGCAGTTTGAAGCAGGGAACGGATGTTTAGGTGTGAAGTCTTGAAATCAAATCCAATTTATGCTTGCATGCATCTGGTTATCACCAAGTACAGATTTGTGCATCTTCTGCCTGACTGAGAATTGATTTTTTTTACCTCGTTGGAGGGGGACAAGGTCTTGTAGATTTTTGAAGTCTTATTTGTGCTGTTTCTCCAGCCTCGCTACAGGATACAGAAAGTCTGCGTAGGTTCAGTGAGCAAAGAGATTAGAAACCACCTGGAGAAGAAAGAATTAATGAAACTAATCTTACTGTTGGAAAAGCTCTATAACCATGGTAGTTTAATGTCCAGGTGTTTTTTGTTTCTTGTATCTTCATGTAAGCAGCTTGTCATAATTGCAGGTAAGTTCCTTCACCTAAATTTAGTTAGAAAGGTTAATATAGGGCACTTACATGGCTTAACTGCTCTAGTTGAAGAGAGACTAACAACATGCTGACTCCACGCAGAGTCTGCTTCAGTTCAGAAGGACACAAGTTTAGGTACAACTTGTTGCAAATAGTCCTGGTAGTAGTGTGGCCTGGAAAGCAGTCTGGTAACTTCTGCTAGCCCTGAGCTGTTTCCTTGCAGCTCAGCTTAGTCTGTGCTCAGTCTGCAGAAATACAGGATGCTTGGGAGTGTGCAGGAAATCTGAATGCATGGACTTGGGACCCTTGGATTTTTGGAAAACTATTCAGGTGTGCAGCTGGTGCTTAGCACCACTGCCCTTTTGTAGGACTTCATGAGGTTCCTTGTGGTGCTGCTGAATGTGTGGCGCCCACATGGCCTTGTGCTACTCTCAAGACGGTAAGTTCTCCCAGTATGATATGGAAAGATGTCTGTGTGACTTCACAAAACTAGGTTGAGTTTGGTATAGACAGACTTGGGATAATTTCAAGGGGATAGATGCATCTGCTTTAGCTTTGTGGCTTCTGTGTTATATCCACATTACGTAGGACAGCCAGGTTTCCCTGAGATGATGGATGATAGATTTGCGTAAAGATACTGAAACTTAGTGTAACAGGGCTTGGTTTGACTTTGGATGCTTGCTGCTTGCAAACTGACACACTCATGGTGGCTGCAGAGTTGCATGTGTAACCAGCACTTCAGCTCTGTGCAGAGAGAATTACATTTTCCTTTTTGTAATCTGTATTCACACGCATAGAAGGTACAGTATTTTGAGTTCTAAAGTTTCTTTTTCTATTGAGGATTAAGTTGCAGGCTCTGAAATTAGATTGTGAAAAATCTTTATTTAAAGAGGTTTTGAAGTTTCTTTTGTTTAATCTTCTGGCTGGGCAGTTTTTAGCGGGTTTCCAGATGAAGAAAATCTTATAAAAGCCCATGTAGCTCATAGCTGCTGCAGCTCCCGAACTTAAGATTACACACACACACGCCCCACCAGGTGTTCCATCTCACAGGCTTTTCCTCTCTGCTGTCTGTGACCTTGGAGAAGAGTAGCTGATAATTATTGTTTAGGAAATAATGGCCGTTTAGTTGGACTGTATTCTTTCAACCTCTTGCAGTAAATACAGCAACAGTGTAGAGCTCCCAGCTCTAGGAATTGGATTTTTATCTTCCTAAACCAGATTGTTTTATTGACTGGAGTTTTCCTAACGGCAGTCTAGTGGACAGGAATGTCAAGCAGGTACCTCACCCTACTGTTTTAGCCTTGAACTTTGGAACTGCACAACACTTCCTAAAGAATTCAAGGCTAAAAGTCTTGCTGCTTCTTTTTTACTGCGTAGCTGGTTTAAAAATGAACAGAATACATCTAATTTTGCCCCAAGTTTCCCAAAACACCACTCAAAAGGTAATTGTATTTTCTCAAATAAGGAGAAAATACATGCTTTTCTTTTTGAAGTTGTTTATGGTAAAGAAAAGTTTTTAAAAGGTAAAATGCTTAGCTTCATTCCTTGAAGTTACGTGGTTTTCATTCTTGTTTTGCCTTCCATAAACTGTGCCATTTTCTAAGGCTTTTCCTTTATGAGAAGAGTAAAATACTGCTCAGTATTTCTGAATTTAACTTAAAGTAAACCCAGTTCTTCTCAGCTGTAATGTACTAACTTCTGGTCACTTTTAAAGGTATTAGGGCCGTTGTCCGATCTTTCTGCAGCACCGCATTATTGTAATGAGCATAGAGAGGACAAAGTGTTGAATAATTGTGCAGTGAGTGTCCTTCCTCTTCCATGTTGAAGAGAACAATATGATGCTTTAATTTTTGTGAATGCATAAAGGTAAACAAATGGTGATTGCATAAGACATCCCAAATATTGGTATTCAGTTATTCTCACACTTTGAGTACTTCTGACTTAAATACTGGTGTATTTCTGAGCACTTAGCCTAAAATCCCTTTTATTTTTAGATACACGTGACTGGCACTGTTGCAGTGATCGTGCTGGATACATTTCTGGTTTGATCTGGTTTGGAATCCTTCTGCATCTGAATTGAATAACTTCTTGCCCACCTTTTTCTCCGATGCTGTTAACAGTCTTGGAGAGTGCAGGAACAATGGTTCCTTTGTGCTTAATGTCCAGCACCTCTCCTGCCTCCTACAGTCGTCAGGGGCATAGTCCAGCTTGTGGGCTGCTTTAGGCCGTGATCTCTGACCTGTCCACTCATGAGTTCAAGTGTGTACAGTGAGAATGGAAACTGTTGAGCTCTACAGTCTTATTATACACATTATAGTTGTTTTTTTCCACCAAGCATTTATAACTGGTGCAGTTGAAACAATTAGGAGAATGGCAGAAGATTGATCTCCTAAAAAAAGTCTGATTGTTAATTTTTCTCCCTTACTTCAAAGTTAATAGGTATTAGAACATTTAATTTGGGTAAAAATGCTTTCCATATCTGCATTGGAAATGGAACTATGTTGGAAGATTTTAAAAATATGCGTGTAATTCAGACTGAGGTGTGCCACTCTATCTTTGCCAAGCAATTGGAATGGGAGTTCATAGGTGACTGTTACTGAAAAGATCATCAAAAGGTCATCAGTGTTTTCTGTGACTAAAATGTGGATCTGCAATGCTCTGCTTTGTTTAAAGACATTGAAATTGTGGTACTATGTCAAACCTGTGTGTAGTTAAAACTTTAATGTTGTACCTTTTCATGTAGGTGGTGGGTTTTGTATTCCTTAAATACTACAAAACTACCACAAACATGTAAATACAAGTAGTCACAGGGTGGCAGGGAAAGCCTCAAACCCAGGATGTGGTCAGTGACAACTTCCTTTTTTTGAATAATTGTAAAATGTAATTTAGTCAAACGTTCATAAAATAATGACTTGTTAGGTAGAGTGGTTTTTCACTGGCATTCACTCTTAACATACTTTGTTCATGCAAGTGTGAGCAGTTGCAATTGTATGTCTGAATGCAGTACGTGAATTACTTACATGCAGTTTTTGTGTGTGTGTTTTCTCCCAAAGGGATAGTGGAGCAATCACAGCAAGCATATCAAGAAGCTTTTGAAATCAGTAAAAAGGAGATGCAGCCAACACATCCTATCAGATTAGGTCTGGCTCTAAACTTCTCCGTGTTCTATTATGAGATTCTTAATTCCCCGGAGAAAGCATGTTCCCTTGCAAAAACGGTAAGTCTTGGAGGGTGAAAAATTCAATTTATATTACTCTCATAACCTTTTGTCGCATGGCCAATGGAGTTGTTTGTTTTTATATCACTAGGCTTTTGATGAAGCAATTGCTGAACTTGATACATTAAGTGAAGAGTCATACAAAGACAGCACGCTAATAATGCAGTTACTGAGAGACAACTTGACAGTGAGTATCATTACAGCTTGCATATTGTCTTTGTGGCACTCAGAGTTGTCTTCTCCATTCTTAGCTGTGGAGCTGTGTCTGTCTTTTTCTTACAGACGAGTTTACAGTACACTCTGTTTCTGAGATACATCTTTTCCTCTTGCTTAGTTTTTTTTGTCTGCATGTGAATTAATGTGACTTTCTGACATGAGAAGTTGACCAAATTTTTCAGGTCTTTTATTCAAGAAATTGAGCTTGAAGTGACGCAATTTGGACGGGGACTGGCAAAGCTATTACCTTTTGTTAAACAGCGTTTGAGAATGCAGCCGGGGCTGCCTCTTCAAAACTTATGTCAGATTTCATATAGCTTATTCTGCGTGATTGCATGTGCAAGGAATGGATCTTACATGAAAACTACAAACGAAATGATCAGGTCCATTTAAGGATCTGTTTGGAGATTTTTTGTTTGGCTTTAATTTTGGTAAATCTAAAATTGTAATCAGTGCTGTTTCCATGGCAGTCATGAAACAAGTGTCTTAATTCCTTTTTTTCCTTGGACTCTTAGCTGTCTGTGGCTTAAGTTATGGATCAAGATTGTGTTCCTATGTCAGAGTAATGAAAAATCTTTATCTTCCGGGGCGGGGGGGGGGGGGGTTAACCTACTTTGAACTTTAAAACTGGCAAAGATAAACATCTAAAGCAGTGAAACAGCAAATGTAAGTAAACAGGCAATGGTGTAATTAATGGCATAGTTCATTCCTCAGGCTTCATGGGGGGGAAGGGAGAGCTGCCAACCAGAACTGAAAAAAATAAGTACCACCTCTTGTCACCCTTGTTCATGTTCTGTGACTCTGATATCAGAGACATTTGGAAAATAGCTGGGCTTCTTCTAATATAGCTAGAAATAAAGCTGTACAGTTGCATAAAATTGGAGTTGCCATATTTTCTGCCTTTGTTTCTTAACACTTTATTCTTATTCCCCTGTCTTGGAACCTTTTCCACTAGAATGGCAACTTAACCATTGAAAAAACTACTTGTGATTGTTCCAACTGTTGCTTACAAAACAAATGGAAGAGATTTCTCAATGTCTGTATTGGAGACAGATCCAGGGTTGGCATTGCTCTCAATGTCTGTGTGTGCTGTCCCCTTGAGTGGGGTTGCTCAAGAGCTGTCCTCTGAATAAGTGGTATTGACATGGAGAATAGAAGCTGGCTTTAATTGCCTGCTTCCCGGTAAAAATAATGTAAAGCTTGTCACAGCAGTTGGAAAGCAAATTGTTTCATTCACGAGTGGAAGTTGGACTGAGCTACCGTAGTGTGTGAATTACAGTAGTAGGCCTGATAATTGATGTGAGCTTTTCATTATAAGGAAGAAAGCTGTAGACAGCTGCACGATTCCATATTCTTGAATGGATGTTATGTCTTGCCTTAAATGCTTAGCGTGACCTGCATGAGTGCATCAATTCTGTGGTTTTTCCTTAACTTCTTGAGGTAGAAAATACATTTTGATATTTGTGTGACTGATAGAGACTGCAGTGAATTTCATAAAATTAAAAGAGGTCTGTTTTGCTGGTTTTGCAGGTCTGTAAGAAAGGCTTTTGACAGTGATTCAACATGTTGACCAGTTACTCCAGTACAGGAGCAGTTTTCTCAGTTGTTGATTGTTTTTACATTGGGTCTTATATGGCTGAAGAAGAGTCTGCATTCATTCTCAGGCAAAGAAGTGTTCAGAGGGTGGTTGAGTATACTAAGTCAAAACCTATTTTGCTGGAATTGCTAGATAACTCCTTCTCTGCTTTAGTGTGAAATTGTTTTTTCTTTAAAAAACCAAACAAAAAAAGAGGGCATCTCTTCCCATTAAGGGTTTTCTTTCCCAGCAGCTTTGTTAAACTGCGTATTTGTAGCCCTCCTTTCATAGCAGTCAAGCTATTTTTTTTTTTAATGAATACAGGTACGCATATGTACATACCTGTAGATACCCCAGACGTAAGGGTTTAGGATAGAAGCCTCTGAAGTTCTAATAAAACTGTTCTTTATAACTCTTCCTCCTAAGAACAGCACTGAGGCGGGGAATAACATAGTATCCTGATAATTCAGTACAGAATATAAAGCCTGAAGGGTGTGCTCTTGTCTCCAGTAGATAAACTTGTTGCTTAGCGCTTTCAGCAAAGAACATGTAGTGCTGATATCCCATATTATGTTCAGAGCAAGAGCAAGGCTGCTAGCCTTGCGGAGGTTTCTCTGTTGTTTTGTACTCCTGGAAAGGATAAAATGTTTCTGATGATGGATGCTTTTATTTTTTTTAGCATCTTGTGGGGCCTTAATGTAAGTAGAAAGTAGGCTGTAGACAGAGAATTAGTTGTTCTTTGGTTTCACCACCTTAGGCTATAGAGCATGAAGGATTCAATTAATGCTGCTCTAACTCCATAAAGCAAGAGGTTACAAGTCATACTGGGCTGGTAATAGTTTGGAAGCAGCCAGTGTGGCAAAATACTTGGTTCACAAAATAATTTCTTTGCCCTGGGTGTTGCTCTGGAACTGATGCTTACTTTCTTTAGTTGGTACTTAATCTTGATACATGGCCTTTAAGTACGATTTTATGGTGCTGATAAACTAAGATTTTGTACATGCTGTGAGTTCAGTCTGATTTTCTTTGCTCAGCCCTCCAAGTTTGGAAGCTCTTGTGTTCCAGAAGTTGCTGAAGTAGGGCACATCTGACTGAGTAGAGCCAAGGGACAGAGTTCAGTGAAATGGTTTGGGTTTTAAAAAAAAAAACCAAACGAAACAACACAACATTAGATGCCTGTTCTAAAGAGAAGGTAGCATTAACTACAGTGTTGGACACGGAGAGAGAACTTTACTGAAGCTCTTCCTTCAGAAAGATGTGTAAAAGCCCACTTGAGGAGAAGGGACAAATCTGCAGGAAACAGAGTATTCTTAGTCTCTGATTCTCCTGTGTCTGTTCTGCAGGTCTGATTCTTTCCTGCTTGTAGCCTGGTAGATATGAGACTTTGGCTTTGATGGTTGATGAACTTCCTCTTTAAATGCAGTGTAGGGTTGGGTCACCCAAGACTAGATTTTGAGTTATGTCACGTGTGGAAGAAATAGCAATCTGAGGTTTTTCCGCCTTCTTAACAGAGAAATATACTAATGCTAACGGGTGCTTTTTCCCCTGGTGCTGTGTAGGATCTCTTGCAGAATTATTATTTAAGACATAGGCTTTCTGTCTAATAATTCCTTATTAAATATTAGTCATAAATGTTAATAGCTTACATATTCTACTCATTTTTCTTTCCCAAACAGTTGTGGACATCGGATACCCAAGGAGATGAAGCTGAAGCAGGAGAAGGAGGGGAGAATTAACCAGCCTTCCAACTTCCATCTGCCTCATTCTGAAATTTACACAGTAGACCATTTGTCATCCATGCTGTCCCACAAATAGTTTTTGTTTACGATTTGACAGGTTTATGTTACTTCTATTTGGATTTCTATATTTCCCATGTGGTTTTGTTTAATATTAGGGGAATAGAGCCAGTTAACATTTGGGGAACTTACCTGTTTTCATCTGAGGTGGCCAATATTGGGTTGTGAAATTTTTATACCAGTTTTACATGTTTGGCATAGTACTTTTGGTACATTGTGGCTTCCCACAAGGCCAGTGTTAAAACAGCTCCTATGTCAGGCAAAGATGACTGCTTGCATATTGGTCTGTCATGATGGAAAAAAAGGAATAATCAGTTGCAGCCACAGGTGTAGTTAGCGTGAATATTCAAGCTGGAGCACACATGGCTGTGAACAAATTGATGTCCCATAGATATTGCATGTCAAGTCAACATGTGAAATCTGTGGAACATACCAGTCAAGTGTACATCTTTGATTGCAGCTGAAGTGTTCCTTAAGGCAGTTTGATAACCCAATCAACTTTCTCTAGAGAAAGACAGAGAAACGGTTCACATTCCATTATTTGTAAAGTTACCTGCTGTTGCTTTCATTATTTTTGCTACACATTTTATTTGTATTTAAATGGTTTAAGCAACCTAAGAACAAATGTACAAGTAAAGATGCAGTAAAAAATGAATTGCTTGATATCCATAATGACACTGTGTATCGAGCACAGCAGTAAAACAAAAACCCATGTATTTAACTTTTTTAGGTTTTTTGCTTTTGTGATTTTTTTTTTTTGATACTTGCCTAACATGCATGTGCTGTAAAAATAGTTAACAGGGAAATAACTTGAGATGATGGCTAGCTTTGTTTAATGTCTTATGAAATTTTCATGAACAATCCAAGCATAACTGTTCAGAACATGTGTATTAAGTTGATGTAAGTGGAATAAAAGTTTTATGAATGGACTTTTCAACTACCTTTGGTGTAGATTTCATGTGATCTCTCTCTCCCCATGCCATTTAGAGTAAGGGTAGTATTACACACAAATTCAGTGTTCAAGTATTTTTGTTATGGAAAAATCTTTAATGCATGCTTAGGCTTTTAGTTCATTCCAGGGTAATTAACACCAAGTGCTTCATGTCTGATTTTAAGATTGCTTTAATTAATTTACAACTTTAAGATGCCTACATCTTTCTGACTGTCCTGCTGGTACTCTGAAGATACCTTAGCAAACTTGCAGTCCCTAGACTTGGGGCAAAAGACATGTGAATGTCTTTAAGAGGTAACCTTTGGAGTAGGTCTACTTATATGGAAACCCACAGCTTCTGCTGTTGGCTCTTTCAAGGAGCTGACCAGGACCCTCCCTGAAGTTCTGAGGGTTCAGACACTTCAGCTCAGTTTGTGGAAAGGCTACCCAGAGTCATGATGCTTTTTCTTTCCTTGTCGCCAGTGAGGTCTGTGCTGATGGGATTCATGGAATAACTATGGCATTTGTAGGTATTTAGTTTGAAACTGAAATAATGATGGCCAGGTTGGATGGGGCCTTGGGCAGCCTGACCTAGCGGGAGGTGTCCCTGCCCGTGGCAGGGGGGTTGGAACTGGATGATCTTTAGGGTCCCTTCCAACCCAAACCCTTCTGTGATTCTATGGGGAGACAGACTAATTTTCAAACAGTATCACATCTTTGTCAAGGCAGATTCTTGGAAAATAATTGAACTGTTTTAAAATATTTTTGTTGTGTTTGTGTAGTCCGATGTCAGAGAAGCTTGAGTGGCCTTTTGCTTGATTGAGCTGCACCTGTGAGCCCAGAGTAAGTGTTTTCTAGTTGTAGATACCTTTTTTTTTTTGGGTGGAAGGTTACCTTGGTGTCACCAAGTTAATCTGATACCTGGAAGAGTAAGATGAACCAAGTCACTGAACATGAACTCCATTGCCTTCCTCCTTTGGACATTGGACTTAAAACAAGTTAGAAGTCTGACTGTTTATAAGTTCAGTATAGGCTTTGTCTTGTATTTAAAACAAAAAACGAAAGATAAATCTGATGCGATGCTCCATTTTTAGAAGCAGCTGAGCTTTTTGTCCCAGAATTTAAGGATTGAAACTGGTATAAAATGTGGGTAGGTTAATCTTAAAATTTAAAAACAGTTAGGGATACTCTCATCATTCCTAGAGTTGAAAGATAATGATCTGTTATAATAGATAATAAGAACTACAGTCTGACTAAGAATAGGAAGAAAGGAAGAATATGTAGGGCAAAGTTAATGGGCTTTTTATGGGAAAACTTAATCTATCCCTCAATTACCACTGAAAAAAAGTAACAATGACTTCTTTAATATATGAAAGCACTTGTCAGAAGGAAAAAGCAGTAATCAAATACATTTGCAAAACAATGGGCTACATTCCAGTCTGGAAGTAGGCAAGTTGGCAGACCATGACTAAAACATTCCTTTGGGGGGGGAATATTGGATCCACTTTTAGAAAAGAAAGAACAGAGCTCACTCCATAGCCAATGTGAGTTCTGTCTTCTTAGGCAACATCTTCATTAAATCCTTTCTGCTTCCCTTACTGAAAGGATTTGACTTTCAATGCACACTGTAAACTGCTTTACTCTAAACATTAAAATTCTAAGCTGTATGAAATGGGATCTGAATATTATTTTTTTTTTAAAAAAAAAAAACAACAACCACCAAACAAACCTTTATCCAACTGTTAAAGTTTGAAGAGTGAATGGAGTTCTGTAAAGTTACTCCATATACCTGGAGAAATCAAGGTATTACTGAAAATTAAAAAGCACGTAATCAAATGAGGACTAGTGGAAATATTTTGTGCTTAAAGACACAAGAGTATCTGTACCTAGAAGGTCATTTGATTTTTTTTGTGCCATTTGTTTATTTTAAGAAAGCCTCTTATTTCAGTATTTAAGCTGTTTCTTTAAAATATCAGAAAAGGTTTGGCCCTGAGTCATCTTTTCCCCTGTTCCTCTGCTGGAGTGATCTACAATCCCAAAGATCGGCCTCCTCTTCTTACAAGCTTATTTTCACATATTTTCAGTCTTGGTTCTGACATTTGAAGACCCTCCTGACCCGTGGCAGTGTTGCTTCATGCAGTGCCTGTCCCATTCTGCTATATTTTCTCCTGCTTTGCTGAGCAGAGAAGGCTCAGGAGGGCCTCGAGTTCTGTGAGCTGGAAATCCTGGGAGTAGCGCCACACACTTGAGTTACAGCCTAACGCTGTCTGCAGGCAGTCGCATAGTGCTCGCCAACAACGGGCACAGGTTGAACAGGCAAAAAAGTGGAAGAGTTTGGGGGTGTTTGGACTGAACTGCCTGTTGCACTGAGGGCAGCCCAGCATCCACCTGCAGCCTTTTGTTCTGGAAAGAGAAGGGAAGACTTCCAGAATGGTAAAATGGGCATGTGGAGACTGTGAGGAGGCAAGTGCAAGGCGCTGCAGAAGCTGTCTCTGACAGCCCACTTAGTGCCTGTGTTTTATTTGCCTTGCCTTTTGCTTCGGGTCCTTCTGGAAGGCAGGTCCCTGCTTGTCCTACACCTGTTGGTGAGCACCGTGTGGCTGGCAGCGTGTGATGGGGTGTTCTTCCTTATTTCCAGTAACTCGCCTTGGCATGATCCTGGCAGGCTGATCTTTCCAGATTCTGAATGGAGGAGGGAAGCAAGGACAATGCTATGGATGAGAAAACGTATTAGAAGTCAAGATTTAGCCTCTATTCCCAACTCTTTTCATGGTAAGTAGCTTTGTTTTCTTCCAAGGTGCAGTTAAAAATTGTTGGCAGGTAGAGAATCCCAGCCTTCCTGAAAGCGGTTACTCAGTCCACTCTCAAAGAGCGGGAATTGCTTCCTACTGATATGGTGTACAGGCGCCTCAAAACTCCTGTGAGGAACCTGTTGGAAGAGAACTATTCCCAACAATCGCTGCAGCCTTTGAGCTGCAGTCAAGGCCCTGGCATTAATCTTGTCGCTGTAACTGAAAATAATTTTTTGCTTACCCCACACTTAAAAAACAGCATTACCCATTGTGATGAATAAGGCACAAGCGTGCTTTTCCACTCTTGAGATTACAAATTACACAGTAAAGGATGCTGGATTTGTTTACTCTTCTGTTTTAATGTAACAAAAATCATTCACTTTAAGGATTTTTCTCCTTTTTTTTCTATTCTCTTGTACTCTGGTCTAAACAAAATTAATTCATTTTAAACCTGCCAAGTGCTAATTGCCATAACAACTGCCTGCTGCTTAAAAAAATGCAGAAACATTCATGACAACTCCAATACAAATCCAGAAAATCAAGCTTGATTCTATGTTTGTTACATTGTGCCCCACTGTCCCTGTCCCCAAGCTCTGCTCCTGACAGAGTGACAGGGAAGTGCTCCAAAGGCTTCCTATCCTGTGTAATCCTGTTTCCAGCTGAAAGCAGAAAGGCTGAGGCTGCTCTCCTGGCTTGATCTTGGGGTGAGAGATGCTCCTCGGCTGGTCTGATTTTACTGGGGTCAGGACTTAGTGTTGTCATTACTCAGTTGAGTTGTGGGTCAAGTTATTTTCTCCCCTCTCCTCAGCAAAGCTGATGTGGAGCTTCTGTAGATGCAAAGTCCAGCAGCCCTTAAATGAGGGTGTGAAGCAGAATGAACTGTTTTAGAAGTGGAGATTTGCCTTGGAGATGAGAGGGGACACTAGGGGTATTGGTCATCTGGCTGGTGCAGGAAGGCTCTGGGATGGGGGGAGGTTGTAGCTGTACATCCCATCCCTCATCACCATTTAGATGAAAGATGCTGGTTTTCCAGTGGGCTGACAGTTTTCAGTAGTGAGATATGTATGGGGTAGAGCCAAGTCAATCATATTATGTACCAAATTGCTTTTCTAGAACTAGAGAGAAAATGGCAATTTCAGAGTCTCTTCCTATGCAAAATACAGCAACAATTATGGCTTGGAAGTAGAAGTTTCTAAGGGCTTCAGATGTTCACTCTGCAAGCCATGCAGTTTTGCTTGGCCACTTGAGAACCCACATTTTTGGAACACCCAAGGTTCCTGCAGTGAGCAGGGCAGTTTTAGACATGTTTGGAGAACTTTATGGTAGAGCTGTTCTGCAGAAAACTGGGTTTTTAAGTAAAGTTGTGGGTTTTTTTAATGCAGCTGCTTAGATGGATGCTTAGCCCTACCAGCAAAACCTCCAGACATCACCAGATTGAAGTGGCTGAAAGTAGCCTTGAAGGAAGCTGAAACATACTGGACCCAGAAATTCAGCTGGTGGGTGCAGATCTGGAATGCTGTGATTCCTTGCAGACCCATTACTTTATGAGATGCCTTACCGGGAGGAAGGGAAGAGGGCAAAAAGAAAAGTTTTCAAGGATGGAAATTCAAATATATAGTATCCTGGACTACATCTTTGGAGCTTGTCTTTAAAAGGGCTTGGAAAACAGTTGAAGATACTAAGTGCTTTTGACCGTAGGCCACCTTTCTTTTGGTTGTGTTTTTTTTTTCCTTAGGGTGGGTGTGGTTTCTGTTTTCTTTCTCGGTAGAGATGTGCTTCCCTGAAGCAACTTAGCAAATGCTTTCTGTTGACCAGCCATTTCTTGCCTGACAGGAAACATTGGTTTTGGTGGGAGGAATTACTCCCTCGCTGCCTCTGCCTGCTCCATCTTCTTTCTTCTCCTTGCCTTTAATTCCAGGCCATCATATAAGCTGTGCTGTAGTGCTTTAAAGCTGGAGCATTTCATCAGGGATCTACATATTTGTGGCGAGCTGTGTGGTATCTGCATCCTGGAAGCATTTATTTGCTGTGCCGCTGTTGCTGCCGTTCAGAGCGCAATCTAAACATCCTGCCTTCATGGACGGCCGTCCCAGGGAGGCTGGCAAGCGTGCAGGGACCCCAAGTGACTTGTAGGACAGACATAACAGCTTGTCAAGACGTGTGAATATGCAAAGAAAGCCAAGTCCCAAGCTGCTGAATTTTTTAGTATCCTTAAAGAGGAAAGAATTATTTAAATATAAATCCTTAACTTAGTAAAATATCCTTGTTCATAGATGAATGTCAAATTTAATTCCATTGAGTTATTTCTTTGCATAAAAATTTGATCATTTTATTCCTTTACTTTCCAACAGTAACACTTAGAAATGTTCTCGTCTGGACTGATGCGTTCTGCTGCCGTGTGGCCACGCACCGAGCCGAGAGGGAGACTGATCCCCAACCTTGTCCCACAAAGCCTGGTGCTTGTCCATTGCACTGAGCATTTTTAAGAGGCTCATTATAGTTTAACCTTCTGGGACAGGGGAGTTAAGCTGTTTTGCTGGTAATGCTAAGCCATTTAGCATCAGCATATTTAATTCCAACTCCTACTGCCAAAAGGAACTGGAGAACCCTTCTAGGTCAGTGAGGTTGTCGCTTCACTGCCAGCAAGTGTCATTTCAGGAACGAGAGAATTTTTCTGACCAAAGAGGATGTGCCGTTGCCTCTGTTGGTTGCTTAATGCATCCTGGGGTGACCAGAGGTGACAGGCTGTAGGCTTTGTAGAGAAAACACTAAACTTCAGTAAAACATCTGTCCATGTATTTTGAGACCTGACAGTGTTTCTGTACTCGGTTTCACAATTCTGTTCAAAGTAGAGAAAGGTTAACTCTTTAATGCTTATTGCTGAGATTTCACCCCGGCCAGATGATATCAGGCATTTCAGTGTGAATCCAGGCCATGTGCTCATCCTGCCATGTGTCCACGAGCAGTGGCCATGAAGGGGTCGCCAGCTCTTATACTACAGTGAGAAATTACCCAGTTACTGAAGCAAAATTCTTGCCTTTCCATAGCAGGGAACCAGCAGTGTAAGTCTATTGCCTGAAGCAGGTAACATACCAGGACAGACCAAGAGAGTTGGGGTTGTTCAGCCTGGAGAAGAGAAGCCTTCCAGGAGACCTCATAGCCACATTCCAGTAGCTGAAGGGGCTACAAGAAAGCTGGGGAGGAGCTGCTTACAAAGACTTGTAGTGATAGGACGAGGGGCAATGGGTATGAACTGGAGAGGGGCAGATTTAGACTAGACACAAGGAATTTCTTCACTATGAGAGTGGTGAGGCACTGGCACAGGTTGTCCAGGGAAGGTGTGGATGCCCCATCCTTGGAGGTGTTCAAGGCCAGGTTGGATGGGGCCTTGGGCAGCCTGATCTGGTGGAAGGTGTCCCTGCCCATGGCAGAGGGTTGGAACTGGATGGGCTTTAAGGTCCCTTCCAACCCAGACTATTCTATGATTAGCAATGAGTGTTTTCCTCCAAGATGAAGGTCGATTGTCAGTCTGCAATTCTGGCATAGCTTGGACTTCAGTCTGACCTGCCAAGGTGCAGGGATGGAGTTTGCTTCCTGCTGCCTATCAGTAGTATTGAAGAAATCTAACTTTTGCTTAGCAAATTTTGTGCACTATCCATCTTTCCACGGTCTATTTTGTCAGGCTTGAAATTTATGGTGTACCAAACCCCAGACAAAACAGAAGGTTGCACAGCTGGGGTTGTAGAAATAGCTCACTCTTAAACACTGGGGAAGATCAGTCTGTGGTGTTTTGTATGCTAGAAGATAAATTATTATTTTATAAAGAATGCAAACAGACCCTTTGAGGTAAGCAAAGAAAATGCTAATAATGAGACTAAAACGAAAGGAAGTCAGAAGAAGTGCTGAGAGAGATAGGGAAGTGAGGCAGCAAGAACCTAACCTCAAAGAACATGGAGATGACCCAACCCAACTTCCGAGCCGGCCCTCTGAGTGTTACAGTGGGGACGATGACGGCAGCACATTCGGTGGGACCCTGAACGTGGTGCAGGGCTGCGGACACTGCAGAAATGAGAGTTTTTAGGTGGAATGTGACATAGAAAAATGGTCTGGACTTTTGAAAAACTGGATCAGGTTCATTCAGTGTGACCTTCAGAGAGAAGCAGAGCTGCACTTGGATCTTGTTTTCTTTTTTCCCCTACTGTTTATAAATGAAGAATTTATCTGTTAAGTGTACATCCAGCTTAAGTTACTTACAAAAGTGTGATGGGATTTTTATCAAAACTTGGCTTTGGTTGTACTGCTGTCCCCAGTAGGAATTCAGGTCATAATTAAGGTCGTAGGGGAGCCTGAAAAATGACATCATCGTCAGAGTGAAGACACCAAACACTGCACAGATAAAGGCTTCAAAGGAAGTGCCTAATTCATTTTGATTTTTCTTAACTAAAAAAGCCTGCCAGCGCCTGAGGAGTCCTGGGGCGCCTCATCACAGACTCAGCCATCCCTCCTTTGCCATTACTGCTGGAGGTCACAAGGATTATCCTGAGGGGCTGGTCAGCAAAGGGAGTTTTTGCTTCAGTGACTGTTACAGTGACACAACACACACCGGAAATAATTCCTCCCTGCTCTTGCATCTGCCACATATACAGAGCCCAAGTGAATACACTTGCAGAGTAAAATCAAACAGACTTGACATTCCCAGTCACAGTGTGTGCAAGCCAAGGACAATCCCCACCTCCCATCATGCAGGAAGTCACCCACCTGCCTTCCTCCCACTGACTGAGTCCTGGCTGCGCAGCCGTGGCGCATCCCTGCCTTCCATAGCTCCTACTGTCGAGAGACAAACTGCCTGAGGAAGCCCTGGGGCTTCCCGGGGGTGCTGAGCAGATTGGGAGGGAGGCGTGGAATTAGGCTAGCAGAAAATGAAGGGATTGATGGATTTTCAAGGAGGGGAAGGAAATAACTCTGGTGTTTGGGCTACGGTGGAGAGTCTCTCTATGGTGGGATAAACAGAGTAATAATGGGGAAACAATCTCAAAAGAAGTTAAATATTTTGGTAGTACTTCATGTTCCAAACCCATGGACATGTAAAGGATGGATCCAAGATGCCTTCTGGTCAAAATGGACCTAATTAGGGATATCACCTGAAAGTCAGGTGAAAGGCTAAAATCGATGCCTAAGTGGACATTTGGTGATGGCAGAAAGTGTATGTGGGAGGGAGGAGGGTGGCTTTCAGTGGACACAGTCATGGGTGTGATGAGTTTGCAGCCTCAGCAGATTGTGCCTCATGCCCCTGAAGAACCCTGGAGATTCATGAGTCACCTTCGCCTTTATCCTACTAATACCTTGGGATTGATAACAAAGCGAAGTGAAAAAGAAATTGCTGAGCTGGTTTCAGCCAAGAAATTTTCCTAAGAAGAAACTTCAGTCAGACTAAAAAAAAATTAATTTTTCTGTCTCTGAATTTTGAGATTTTTCTTTTTCCCCTGTCAAACGGATGAAACAAGATGGCCAATTGCTGAATCATTCGCTTTGTTCTGGTAATACTGTATGCATGGTATTTTGTCACAAAATTAAGAGGAATAACCTTCTTCCCCAAAGAAGTGGGAGAACTCCATGTCTCTCCATGCCACACCTGATTTTCTAGCTGTGCTGCTTTCCTGTCTCTGTGGGCATCTGGACTAAGCTATAAGCGTGTTCAGCAACTGTTGCTGATCAATAGCAATGGGCTGCATCCCCATCTGTGATTTGTTTCTCTGAAACAATGAACAAATGAGCTTCAGAGTTGAAGCCATGAAGATCTCCCCGCAGGCTGATACATGAATGCCTCAGTCTTTTTGCAGATTAGTCAACACATTATGGTCATTTAAGCTTTGGAACATGAAAATTCCATCTGAGGCTGAGGTATGAATGACAAGTCAGCCAGTGAAATGGAGAGCCACTTCTCAGCCATCGGGAGAGCATGTGTTTATGGGCACCATCATCATCAGTGATGCAGTATTCCAAAATGATTCCCTCCAAATTCAGTTTGTTTGAACCTGGGAAGATGATGTGATGGACCTCCATCACCTGCCTGTCAGCTCCTCCTCCACTTGAGAAGGCAGTGGGAGTGACAAACCTCAAGGAGCCTCATGGATTCACTGCAGGTTTCCAGTGCTGAGTGGTGATGACCAAGTTCATCCATCAAAGGCAAACCAAACAGGCCAGCTCTTTCTCTGCTCCAGTCATGCCGTCTGTCATTGCTGCTCTCCAGGTTTTGAGGTACGATCATAGAAAATTACATTTTCTGGGAAGGATAATGAGGAAGCTTAAACTCTCCTGTGTCCCCAAAAGCTGCCCCTAAAGGTCACAGCTGAGACATTGGCAGAGAAATTCAAAGTATCTGCCTGTTTTGCTCCTGCTCCTACTCCCTGGCTAAAGAATGGATTTCAGTCTGCAGGGCTGCCAGGTTTGACTTAAACTCTTATAAGAGATGTTTTAATTGAGATGTTTAACTAAAATATTTATTATTCAAACAAAAAACTTCAAGATGTAATTTGAACCTTATAGAAAATCACAAATATATCAGAGGAAATGTAAACTGGATTTGGAGCACACTTCACACCACGTACTGAGCAAAAGCTACATCACTCTTTCCCTAATGAGGTTCCCAGGACAGATTGAAGAATCAACTAAACATCTTTCAAAACAAAATAGGATGTCCAAGAGGGATGAGCCAGATTACCTTTCTTGATTCAAGAAATGTCTCCTACACTCTGATGATACATTTTTCTTTTAGCTGTTGACCCTATAGAACAGACTGTAATACTGTATTTTCTGATAGTAGATCCTCTTTAATTATGTCTGTTCTTTCATGTAGCATGTGCTGAGGTTTCAGTTGTGTCATAGACTTTAACTCCTTGTGCTAAGACCATACACAGCTGAAGATAAAACTCAATTGTAAAAGAACAGATCGAGAAGCTATCAGATAACTCCAGTGCAATTTCAGTGGTGTGTAAAAAGTAAAATCCACCTTTCAAAAAATGAAAATGCTGCTCACGTTGTTGATGGAAAACCAAATATTTCTGTAGTTATTTAAAAGCTACTGCTGAGAGTATCTGACACCCACCTTCAGCTGCCTCTCTGATGAGGAGCCTGAGGATGGTGTGGAGAAGTCTGGCTGTTCTGTAGTTGAGGAAGGAGCACTAAGAGTTTGTTCATTCTCAGAATTACCAGAGGGGAGAGGGAGTTGTCTTCAGAGATGTTTGTGCAGTTGGTAATGGTGGCAAATGCTGAGCTGGGCTCTACAGAGCCATACGAAACACATGCCCTGCAGGGGAGCTTACGCTCTCAGCTGTTGTTCAGTACATCTGCAGGATTCCTCCAGAGGCTGGTGCAATGCTGGAGCTCACATCTCTGTCCGTGACAGCCTGGCAGCTCCATCTGCTTTGTAACCTCAGCTGAGAATTATCCAGTGACCAAGGTACGAAGGCCTTGGTGCCTGCAAGTGCTGTTGGCACTCAACACTGAAACTCCATTTTCTGTAGTAAATTATGAACTTGAGCTCTCTTAGCAGAGCAGCAACATGTATGTTTTCTGTCTAGAGATGCCTGTAATCTTCCTTTTCACCTAGCTTGTAGGACAGCATCATTGTCTCAGGACAGCAAGCATCTGATGTGCCAGGTCACGTGGTAGGAGAAAGATGTCAGGCTCCCCAAATCCAACAGCCCATCCAGCTTAATGGAGCATTTTTGAGCATGAAGACCCCTGGACAGTATTCCAAGCCATAGAAGAGGGCAAGGTGCTGGACTATAAAGCATCTAATGCTTGGACTTGGTGCTGTAGATGGAGGAGGCAGAGCAGGAGTGGCCCCTCCACCTGCTTTCCACCTGCTTCCAGGAGCAAGCTTCAACATACAGGGTGGTAGTAATCCCTGTGGCCCCCTCTAAAGCCAGCAGAAAATAAAGGGAGCATCGGCAAGGGTGACTAACCCTCTCTGTAACAAAGAGAGGGTGAACTGGATCTCTTGGAGATGCCCCCCTTTTCTGGGCAACCGAGCCCCAGTTTTTGACGGCTGAACTCAGAGGAGCCTCCGTGTTCTGGCTCATGCTCACTCTGTTTCCCGTGTGCAGCCCTGTCCTCTGCCTTTTCCCCCCACATCAGCGCCAGGCTATGTTTGTTTAAGAGTCCGTGTCCACGGGAGCAGGTGGTTCTAGCAGTGCTTCTGGACCCATGTGCATGAGCAGCTCCCTGAAAGGGCACTCTAAGTGGCTGGAGATGACAATTTGAGGAGCAGGGAGATTCCTAACTCCAGGGATTTTATAACTGGTTCCATCACTGCTGAGCAGCAGGGAAAGCAGAAGGCAGCTCTTGCAATACCTTCCAGGTTTCTTTTGCTTCTGTGTTTATGCGGCTGGGGCAGGAGGGCATCGGAGTGGGGCAGCCACCCCTCAGCAGGGCTGGTGCCTCTCCATGGGCCTCACCTGCGGTGACCCCCATGCCTGCAGGCACCCCAGGGCCTCAAAAGCTGTTTCTTGCTAAAGTCATAACCTCTGAATAAACAGAGGAGCTGTGCGGATAATAAACCATTGATGTTTCAAGCTGTCATATTCATGAAGGAGAACACTAAAGCACAGTGACATGCAAAGCTGTTGAGAGTAAGTACTTGAGCAGAAAAAGCATTCAGGAAACCTGAAAATGAGACCTGGGCAGGTTTGTCTTGTCATTAGTTCATCATGTCGATGGTGTCTGCACAGAGTGGTGCATATCAGGACACCGACCTCACCTTCGCGGCAAAGTGAGGGATAAGAGCTGTAGTCTTCACATGCAGCCGCTCATCAGAGCGGGTCTCTCTCCGGTTTTGGAGGCTTGTCCTTGCTGCTCTGCTGCACCTCGAACCCAGTGGGGAATTAACCATTTCTAAAATCAGCTGGGGTCTTGCTGCTGCCTTTCAGAGAAACCGGATTGGAAGCTCAGCAAGGCAGAAAGTATGTGTTGCAACTAAAAAGCATCATGGCAAAAGTTGTAGTTTACATTGGAGGGAAAGGTTTACAGTTCTGCCGTGCTTCTTTCCCAGGAGGTCTGGGCTATCCTAAGCATCTCTTTGGGTGCTTTTTCACAATCAGAAAACTGATGCAGCTGAAAACGAATCTTTATTTTTCAGCTGGATGGGGTCCCTGATGGCAAGTGCACAAAGATGCCAGTGTCAACGCCAAGAGAGTACAGGATCACAGCAGCTTAGGAAACTGCAGCCTGTGCATAGAGCTTGAGCCTGCAGACATACAAGAGCTGGATGCAATACCCAGCTTTTCCATCCCGTGGAGCAAAGGTGTGTTTTTTGCAAGCATACGTGATCTGAACTAGGCTGATTCCCCATGAGACGTTCCTGCATGAGAGGTTGTGCAGTGAGGAATCCTGCCTTCCACACGTTCTGCTCCCGTGTAAGAAAGAAATTGTCACTGAGCCTAAAAATGTTTACATTTTTTTTCTGTACCTGAAAAGAAACTGGGTTAGGCAGTAAAAAAGCACATTGCTTTGTCCTTTTTTCCCTCCTAAGGAGAGAGGAAGGTGAACTTTCTGTTTGTAGACAATACATGTAAAGCGTTCTCATCAGTGAGTTTCTAATGTGTGTTGTGTTGTTACTTGGTGGTGAATGATGTGCTGATGAGATCTCTTAACAGTTGCAGCAAGATTATGGGTTTAGTCGCACAGTGCTGTAACCATGACGAGCTGGGGATAGAATCCAGGGGACGTTTCTATCTGGGGAGACACTGGTAAATTGTATCAGACTAAGTTTAGACCCTAAATGCTGGGCACAGCATTTCCCAGTGGATTTTCCAGGGGGAAACTCTCCATCGCACATGGTCAAGATCCAGGATGACTGAATTCAATTTCGCAATTTCTAGCATTAGCTGTCTCCTAGTAGCTCAGTTGGAGGAGAGAGGACAGGGCAAGGGAGAGTGGGGAGTCAATTCCATTTCCATTGCCCCATGATGTTTTTTTCTGAGACCACTTCACCCACCGCAACCCCAGTGCAGAGCCAGACTTCAGCACCTTTTCCAGAAGAAACATGGGATCGTTCCTGCTTACCCTGATCACTCCACAAAGCTTGTGGTGTTGCCCGCAGCCACCTGCAAGTGTTGGCGCTTGTCAAGACAAACCATGGTACCTGGAGAGAAGAAAGTAGTATCTGGAGGTTTTTAATATTCCAAATTCTTGAAGTACATGTGCGGTAAGACACAAAAAAAAAAGTATAATTCATTTTGCATTTGATTCAGTCATTTGATTTCCTGAATCAAGAAGACTGGCGACAACTGCTGAGCCAGTGTAAGTACAGCAAAATACAATGGCCTCACTCACCTGAGACCAAAAGGCAGTCTGAGAAACAGCCTTTAGAAACATGGTGCTGGAGAGGAAGGTACAGTCTAGACATTGCTTTTCATTCTTTGAAAACACAATTGGGTCCAGAGGAGGGCTACAAGGATGATCAGAGGGCTGCAGCACCTCTCAAATGAGGACAGGCTGAGAGAGTTGGGCTTCTTTTAGCCTGGAGAAAAGAAGACTCCGAGGAGATCTTACAGCGACCTTCCAGTACCTGAAAGGGCTACAAGAAAGCTGGGGAGAGGCTGTTCACAAAGGCTTGTAGTGACAGGACGAGGGGGAATGGGTATAAACTGGAGAGGGGCAGATTTAGATTAGACATAAGGAAGAATTTCTTCACCATGAGAGCAGTGAGGCACTGGCACAGGTTGCCCAGGTAAGTTGTGGCTGCCCCATCCCTGGAGGTGTTCAAGGCCAGGTTGGATGGGGCCTTGGGCAGCCTGGTCTGGTGGAAGGTGTCCCTGCCCATGGCAGGGGGGTTGGAACTGGATGATCTTTAAAGTCCCTTCCAACCCAAACTGTTCTATGATGCTATGATAAAGCAACTTCATCATTTGATGTCCTGATTGCAGCTGCTTGGAAGATGCCATGCTAAGCCACTGCAGCTTTGTGCAAAAGTGCTTTAAGGATCCCAGTTGCAACCAGAATGAGGAGAAGCCACATCTCCTGGACAGCTGTTTGCTGTGAATGACCCGGCTCCTGCAGCCTCTCCTCTCTTCTCAACCACTGTGAGCCACCAGAGCCTCTCCAAGACACTGGTGAAGGGATGCTCAACATGCTGGGGCTGTGGCAGAGGCCTGGGGAGGCTGCTGGGATGTGTGAGCGCCACAGTAGTTGTTGTCCTGGGCTGAGGTGTGCTGCACTGGACACGCTTAGATTGGAAATTAAATCCAAAGTGCCTTGTGGGTGTTAGCAATAATTTACACTGCTAAAAAAGAGATCATGAGATCATGTGAAGTTGTCTTTTGAGCAGGCTTAAAACTACACTGCTTGGGATGTGATGAATACCACTCACAAAGATCCAGGCGACCACCCAGGAGTAAATACGATTAAGATCATTTATTGCTTTTGTATTCTAAGAAAGCTTTCAGGTTCATCAAGCGAGCAGCTTCCATTCCTTTTATCCTGAAATGGATACACCTACAAGAGCTCGCTGCATGTCGCTTTGACAAAATACATTTTCTGAGCCTTACCCACATGAAAAAAATCCAGATTATCATAAACATTTCTATTCACATGAAAAGCATTTTTATTTTGCAAGCATTTCTTTGTTATTTCTCACTTAGACTTGGCTGCTAAATCACAGCTGCTGAGAGGGGATCCAGCTTTGCTGCTCAGCCTTTCCACCTACTGCTGCTGAACCAGTGAGGTTTCCATTCCTGCATGGGGACCTCAGGTCTGCTGTTGGTGGCCCATGGACACTCACACACCCAAGACAACCCCTGGGTCATCCAAGCTCAGAGCTTCATCACCAGGAAGGTCAGGGAGTGCTGTGGCTCTGATGTCCCGCCATTGCTCTGCTCCGGTTTGCCCATGCATGTGGGGAGATCTTCCCTCCTGCTCCACCATAAGCACTGATGAACTGGGGGTGAGAGGTGGCCACTGAGGTCTCGGCAGAGAACCAGGAGGAAAGCAAGAGCAGGCAGCACCCAGCTCCTGCTGAAACATGAGCTGGCCTGGTGGCACACAGCCTCCTGCGTCTACTGGGCATCGACCATTGATGCACCCCAGCAGAAGGTGCATGAGAGGCTTTGTTCATGATGGCAGGCGATGCCAGAGTGAATGGGCCCTGGGGAAGAGGATATCTTGGTGCCAAGCACTATGCTGCTGGGACAGGGCCAACTGATGCCTGCAGAAATAGAGACCAGAAGTTCCTTTTCGAGGAGCTTGCTCAGGCTCTGGGAAGGAGGACCTCACACGGCTGCTGAGGCCTCACCTGCAGAGCAGAGCTGTGGTGAAATGGATGTGGCCACGGTGCACAGGTACGGCCGCTGCTGCGAGCCCAGCCTGGCCGTGTGGCTGCACCGAGGCTGGGGATTAGCAACCAGGACTTTTCTCATTCTGCCAGAGGCTTACTTGTTCGCAGCTACACCTCGGAGAAGACACTGTGGTCTCATGAGATGTTATATAGATCAGTTACTAATTCCTCCAGTGACTGGAATACCAGGCAGCCTCCAGAAGGCTCAGCTAAAGAAGCAAACCTGGCAGGGGTGAGGACAAGCTGCAGGGTGCAGGCAGTGATGGATGATAAGCTGAGAACAGGGCTTCCACCTGCCCAGAGCTTGTCAGCAGAAGGAAAAATTAACCCATTCAGTGTGTTTTAAGCAGAGCTGTGAGCCCACAGGGCACCAGGCAGCCAGCTTAATGCCAAGCTGCTCCCTGCACCGATGCAACACTCTCCTCCCTCGTGCCCAGTGAGCTTGGCTCTTGCTGCAGTCACCACCTAACCTCTTTGGTCTTTCAGATCCGAGCAAGGTAGGCAAGGCTGCAACCCGCCTGGGCAGAGGCAATGCCATCTTCTGCTCCTGGGGAAGAACAACTCCATAGTCTGGGGCTAGAGGGCTGAGTAGCACAGGGCTGCTCACAGCAGTCTTCTGCACTCCTCCGTTCCCTTTCTTAAATAATTTGTTTAGAACATGCTAGCTTTGTGGCTGCTGCTGCTCAACAGTTTGCATATTGCTGTGCACCCTGTGGCACCAGGCTGCCACCGGCGAGCATGGGCCATCAGCATGGTCGGCACTCGGAGCTGGCAGTGCCTATGTGTGAGAAGGCAGCCAGGCTGGGTGCATCAGGGACACGGGATGGTGAGGCATTGGCAGCCCACAGAAGATGAGCCAAAGGCTCCTGGACAGCTGTGCCTCACTGCCAGGGGCCACATCCACTCATACCTGGACCCCTGTGCTGTCCTCTTCCCTGCAGGGTCTGAGCGTGGTCTGGGTAAGAGGACGGGCCGCTTTTTTGCCAGAGGTCACACAGCCCTGTGACAGCCTGCCAAGGGCTCTCCTGGGTGTCCACGGCGTCAGAGACTGGCTAATAACTAAGTAATTGTACAAGGTAATTACAGGGTTACTTTTGCCCTCTAAAATAGAGTGCTACCTCATAATTACAAATAAAGAGAATGGCAATCCTAATTATTAGGGTTTAATTAGGCTGACAGAGGCACACACAGCACTGCAAGGACTGTTCTCGTGACCTGCTCTCACACCTCACGACACCACTCCCAGGGAAGCTCAGGGCAAAGTCTCCCGCTGAAAACAGAAGGTGAGAAGTTCATCGCCACATAAACATCTCCAACTGCTATGCAGATCTGAGGAACAAGAGGAACTTGCCCTTGAGCATCCTTCAGACCTGGAGGCCTGCTGCACTCCCACCCACAGGCTGCTGCTGACACTCGATCCTCAGCCACCTTAGCCGCTCGTGCACTGCAATTTTAACATAAGAACAATAAAATACACCGTGTTTCATCTGTTCACATTCTCATGGAAGATAATCATAGCCTGGTATTTCTTCATGCTTATAATAGCGCAGAAAGCATGCTGTGGTGTTCTTCCCATCTCTCTCTGAGCAGTCTCACCCTTGGTGTGCTGGGGAAGCCACGTTGGCCACCTCAGGCCACCTCCGCCAAGGTGGCTTCTGCTGGATATAGGAGGTCATAAAGGTATCATTGAGTAGCTCTAAGTCTTGCTTCTGCTACTGATGAAGTGACAAAATATCGTGTTAAAAACTCCAGCCCTGGAACCAAAAAAAGGGTGACCATTGGGCTCTTGGAGGCTGCTCAGTTTGGGCAGACAGTGGATTTGCCCACATTCCTTAGTGAGTCTCTGGAGAAGTGTGCATGGGTCCCATTCACCCACACAGCCAGCGCTTCCCAGCAGCAACGCCATCGATTTCAACCAGACAAAACACACCAGAGCTCTCTGCTGAATAAAACCGCGTCTCCAGCCCTTCATCAATCGCAAAGCAGATCCGATGCCTCTCAACAGATGGGGTCAGACCCGCAGAGGCAACGTGGATTTCCAGGAGCTGAGTCCCAGGGTTTTGCACTGCAGCCCAGCACCTCTGGGGTTTGCATTGCTGCATTGGAAACAACCAAGCAAACCTGGGGCTGCTGCAGTGCTGCCTTTGCCACTGTGCAGACCCAATTGCTGAAAACCAGGAAATGAGGAATTAAAGCAGTGAAGTGCTAATGTCTGAGAAACAGAGAGCACTGAGATAAGGTACATTCCAAAAGCAGGTCTGCAAGCCAGCTCCCTGTGGGGTGACTGTGCCTCACTGACCATGTCCCACTGCCCAGCTCTGCCCTCAGCCCTGCTTCCTCCCTGTGCCTTTCTGCCCCAGAGCACTCCCTGCCCAGACCCAGTGCTCTCACAGTTATTTCCTACTGAAAAACAGCTGGGAACAGATTTACCCCATCCACCTGAGACAGTGATTGAGGAGCACTGTGGCCTGAAGCACTCCAGCCCAATACTCAGGGAGCAGGGTTATGTTACCTGAGCCAGCTTTTCTCTTCCTCCTGGTTAATCAGTGCTAACTGATTGACTAGGGCTTAGCCCCGCTCAGACAAAGAGAGGCAACACCACTCAGTCTTGATAGAGCACATGTAACTTATTTGCTTTCAGAAAGCCGCTTAGCATTCTTTCAAAAGCAGCCAGTGATACTCCCCAGCACAACAAGAAATCATTGTTCAAGTGAGACAGAAGGCGGCCACCTGCCTACTCTGACACCTCTGCCCAGAGCAGGACTGACAGTGACAGTGCTCAAGTGCTGCATGGGTGTGATGGCCACGTGTCATCGAGAGCCTTGAACCTTCCCCAACCTCATGCTGCACCAAGACCTCTCAGTGTATTTAGCACGTACCACCCAAGACAGCATTATCCATCGTCCTTCCCTTGCAGAGCACGAGGGAGCACAGAAGTGATGTAGGGACCTAGTGTCTCTACCAGGGGCTAAAGGGGTGTTGGGGAGGATGGTAGATGCCCAGCTACCCCAGGGAATGCAGCAGGGAGGCAGCCAGAGGCACCCACCTGCTGCCGAGGAAGGAAGAAGTGGGTTTTGTCAGTGGCAGAAGGGGAAATCCAGGCAGAGGGCTGCTTCGTCAGTGCCTGAGCCTCGCAGGGGCCACGTCATCTTACTGAAAAAGGAGCTCATGTGCTGGGAAAGCTAAAAATTGACTGGGGGTTATTTAGTCACTGTTCGCACGCTGGTAACAGGATGAAGGATGTGAACACGGGGGCCCACATGCACCCACAGTGCGGTACCCACGGACAGGCTGTCTCTGCTCCCGCCTCGTTCCCAGCAGCGCAGTACAGGGGACGTGCAGCTGGCAGCCCTCAAAAGTCAGCTCCAATCCTGCCACCATGCTCCCCTCGCCTGCCACAGCAGCAGCAATGCTGGCCTCTCCTCTGCTGTGCACGCAGCCCAGCTCCGGCTCAGGGGCACAGCCACCGTGAGTGCCGCAGGCAGCTGGCAGGGAGAGGGGCCATGCCTGGGGGATGTCCTCCAGGACATACCTGGAGACCACACCTGGGGGATGAACCACTGAGCTGGTGGCTGAGACTTTTTAATTCAGTTATTCCCATCCAACTCGGAATGACATTGCACATCCCTCCAGGGCACAGCGTGGTTTAGAGGTGAGGCTGTCCTTAAACGCCATGTTTTTGCATATTTGAATTCAGAAAGAAGACCACTCCCTGCCCTGGGTGACAAGAAAGGGGATGGCAGGACCCCAAGAGTCTTCAGCCCCTCTGAGCAGAGGGGCAGTGCTGCCAGGAAAAGAAAGTGAATTAAAAGGTGTGGCAGCACCCTACCTTGCCCATGAGGGTTGCAGGACACAACCACATGGGGGCTAACAACAGGAGGCCAGCGGGTCTGGACAACCTTCCCAGTCCTGCTCTCTCTTACTTTCATTTTAAAACCTCTGAAGGGTACGAAGCAGCAGGGAGGAAGTCAGAGAAGTGGTAAAGGCTGTGATCAGAGCTCTGTTTGCCACTGATTCATTGCTCGTGGAACGGGGATGGCAATTAATGACAATTAATTAATTAGCTCCTAAAGTGGAGCACGAAGGAGAGTGCAAGGAAGAAGTAATCAGCTTTTTCACATAACAGAAGCCATTCCAGATGCTATGGTCACCTATGTGGTATGAGACACCACAGGACAAAAAAATTGGGAGAGAGAACTTTCTTAAACTCCGTTTTAAGTCACATACTCCAAATGTGAGCTTCCAGCCCATGCAGCAAAGGGGGGACGAGCTGCCCAGGTCTGCAGGAAGGATTCTGCAGCTGCCAGGAGAAAGGACCTCTTGGGATGTAGACTTGCAACCAGCAGCTTGAATTCAGCTTGTCAAATAAACATGGGTTAGATTAACGCTAAAGGAGTAGCTCTAGAGGTGAAATGAGAGAGATCTCCAAATCCACACAGCTTGAACTTTGGGAGGATCTGAGCCTATCCTCACATGTTCAGTCCTGAAATGTAGTGGAAGTGGAGACCAGCACATTCTGGACATGAATCAGATGTTTCCAGAAATATGTGATTTTCGAGATACTGGCTTCTGGTTCAAGCCCACCTGTAATTTATAGTTCTGCTTTTCAAATCAGAAGGCAGTGATTTTGGGCAGAGTATGGGACTGGAACAGCTTCAGGCTCAGCAACAGACCTTGCATGAACGTAAGCATGTTTCCAGTGACCTCATTTTTTGGAAGGGCTGCCGTCTCTCCTTGTCCTCAGTGTACGGTCCTCTTCTGAATATCCGTTGGCTCCTCTGTTTGCATCTCTGTTCTTGAGAGAGAATCCAAAGCACCAGTTAGGTCATAGACCACCTGCAAGAACGTACTGCTGCGGCAAAGCTCATGAAACTGCAAGGAGTGTGAATTATCTATGAAGCTCTTGAGTTAACCTTCTGTAAATGGTGTCATAGGGCTATAACTCTCCATTCAGCTTTCCAGGCAGCCTCCTGCAGACAGGCTCTTGTTCCCTTCTGGTTTGTTACTGGATTTTAGAGAAACATTTTGATTCTTGTTGTTGGCAGAGAAACTAATGGCTAGACAAGTGTACCTAGCGGGCTCTGTCACACAGTGCACTGAGTGCTCCAGCCTCAGCCCAGCAAAGAGACAATGCACCCCGTATAATGCACATAAAGATTCCCGCAGAAGTCAGCGCAAGGGGCCAGCACCATCAGGCCACTGGCAACCCATGAGGGAGGAGATATCAAGTGATGGTGATTGGATGGGGCCTTGAGCAGTCTGATCTAATGGGAGGTGTCCCTGCCCATGGCAGGGAGGTTGGGACTGGATGATCTTCAGGCCTCTTCTAACCCAAACCATTCTATGATTCTATGATTCTATGATTTTATGATTCTATGATTCTATGATTCTGTGAACGCTGCCATAGCTGGATATGGTTCTTCAGAGCAGTGGTGAGTCATGGTCCATGCGGTCGTACACCTCTGGTTTACAACACTGGTTTCCACTGCAAATATTTTAAGTTGCTCCAGTATGTGCCTCACCCTCCTTATTTACAGGAATTACTGAGGCATTTTGTGGAAAAAAAAAAAAAGCTCCCTATCGAAACAAGGAAACAATGACAAAGCAGGAGATATCAGTGGTAAAAAAAAATACAGCTTGCCTAGCAAACAGCTATTTTATTATCTCATCAACATGGCACAGGCAGGAGAAATTATAAATAGCGGCAGTGGTAATTCCTGGGAGTTGCATCTTGGCACCACTGCCTCTGGCCACCTCTTTCTGGCTCCTGCTCACAGTGACGTACAAGGGCAGGGATAGCAGCAACACGGAAAATCCCTGCCAGCTCTCTGACTCCACGCTCCGGCGGGACAGGCTCTGAGCCGAGGGTTCATGGGGGATGCAGGCGTAGCAACAACACTCAATCCCAGTTGAAACAGCAGCAGAGAACAAGGTTCTTTTGTTCAGAAACGCAGATTTTCTTGATGCAACTAGCTGAAAGCACATGGGGAAGAGCTGGGAGATGGAGAAGATAATTGTTTTTAACTGGTTGTTGTATAACGCAGTCTTGGCTATGATAATCCCTGTTCATAGCAGGGAGAAAGGCTTTGTGTCCTTACTACAATATTGGACTACAGAAAGATGGGAGGAGAGCCAGGAAAGCTTCTCTGGGCTGGCTCTCATAACAAAGCTGGGAATAGGGGGGTGTCTTTTATTCATTCCTATTGGGAAAGCTTCATTAAGACTGTAACCATGTTCATGATGAAGGAAACAGCCTGTGCACCATTCCTTCGCTTGCATGTCTTTTCAGAGAATTTGGAGACAGGGATTTATAGGAGCACTTCATTGCAAGACCCTCGCAAAACAGGATGGACACAGAATCCCAGACCCACTCAGTTATTCCAAAGTGGTTGCAGCAGTCTCATTGCTTTCTTTTGGGTTTCAGACCAACACAATTCACTGGCATCATGTGCAGCAGATCAGTCCCAATTGACAGTTCAGCTCATGGACAGTAACTCAGGAGCTTTGGTAATCTGAAACGTCTTATCTTGTTCAGGGTCACGCCAAGTTCAGCAGATGGATAGGAACTTGCTAACTTAATTTGATTGATTACTTCAAATTCTGTGCCTCTAGCCTAAGGTCTGAACTTGCCAAGATTCTCCTGGCTCCAAAATGAAGGCAAACTTCCCTGCCCACCACCTATGCGAAGGTCATCTGCACAGGGCATAACGAACTTATCTTGTTGACCAAGTAAAAAATGCTGAGCACATGTCCTCCAGGCCACTACAGCCATGGGCGTATGGAGCGGAGGGCTCCAACAGTGTCATAGAATCATAGAATCACTAGGTTGGAAGAGACCCACTGGGTCATCAAGTCCAACCATTCCTAACACTCCCTAAACCATGTCCCTCAGCACCTCGTCCACCCGTCCCTTAAACACCTCCAGGGAATGTGACTCAACCACCTCCCTGGGCAGCCTATTCCAGGGCCAATGACCCTTTACGTGAAAAATTTTTTCCTGATGTCAAGCCTAAACCTCCCCTGGCGGAGCTTGAGGCCATTCCCCCTTGTTCTGTCCTCTGTCACTTGGGAGAAGAGGCCAGCTCCCTCCTCTCCACAACCTCCTTTCAGGTAGTTGTAGAGAGCAATAAGGTCTCCCCTCAGCCTCCTCTTCTCCAGGCTAAACAACCCCAGCTATCCCAGCCACTCCTCATAAGACTTGTTCTCCAGCCCCCTCACCAGCTTCATCGCTCTTCTCTGGACACACTCCAGAGCCTCAACATCCTTCTTGTGGTGAGGGGCCCAGAACTGAACACAGTACTCAAGGTGCGGTCCCACCAGTGCCGAGTACAGAGAGAGAATAACCTCCCTGGACCTGCTGGTCACGCCATTTCTGATACAAGCCAAGATGCCATTGGCCTTCTTGGCCACCTGGGCACATTGCTGGCTCATGTTCAGTTGGCTGTCAACCAACACCCCCAGGTCCTTCTCCTCCGGGCAGCTTTCTAGCCAGACTTCTCCTAATCTGTAGTTGTTATGCCCCAAGTGCAGGACCTGGCATTTGGCCTTGTTAAACCTCATCCCATTGGTCTCAGCCCATTGGTCCAGCCTGTTCAGGTCCCTTTGCAGAGCCTCCCTACCCGCGATCAGATCCACGCTTCCATCCAGCTTAGTTTCATCTGCAAACTTGCTGAGGGTGCACTCAATGCCTTCATCCAGGTCATTAATAGAGACATTGAACAGAGCTGGACCCAGTACCGAGCCCTGAGGAATCCCACTTGTAACTGGCCTCCAGCTGCAGTTAACTCCATTGACCACCACTCTCTGGGCCCGGCCATCCAACCAGTTTTCAACCCAGGAGAATGTGCGCCCATCCAGGCCAGAGGCAGGCAGTTTCTGAAGCAGAATGCTGTGAGAAACTGTGTCAAAGGCTCTACTGAAGTCCAAGAAGACTACATCCACAGCCTTTCTCCCATCCAGTAGTCGAGTCACTTTGTCATAGAAGGCGATCAGGTTAGTTTGGCAAGACCCGCCTTTCATGAACCTGTGTTGACTGGGCCTGATCACTTGGTTCTCTTGCATGTGCTTCATGATAGCACTCAAGATCACCTGTTCCATGACTTTTCCCAGCACTGAGGTCAGACTGACAGGCCTGTAGTTCCCTGGATCCTCCCTGCAACCCTTCTTGTAGATGGGCACAACATTAGCCAGCCTCCAGTCCAGTGGAACTTCCCCAGTCAGCCAGGACTGCTGTAAGATGATGGAAAGGGGTTTGGAAAGCACATCCGCCAGCTCCTTTAATACTCTTGGGTGGATCCCATCCAGCCCCATAGACTTGTGGGTGTCTAGCTGGGCAAGCAAGTCTCTAACCACCTCTTCTTGGATCATGGGAGCCTCATTCTGCTCTTCTAACTCCTGGGTTTGTACACAGGGGGAACAACTTCCCTTACTATTAAAGATTGAAGCAAGGAAGGCATGAAGTACCTCAGCCTTGTCTTCATCCCTTGTCACTGTTGTTCCTTCTGAATCTAATAGGGACTGAATATTCTCCCTAGTCCTCCTTTTCTTGCTAATGTATTCGTAGAAATATTTTTTATTATCTTTCACAGACTTAGCCATTTTGATTTCTAGTTGGGCCTTGGCCCTCCTGATTTTTTCCCTGCACGATCTCACTTCCTCCCTGTAGTCTACCCAAGACACCCGTCCCTTCTTCCAAAGCTCATAGACATTCCTCTTCTTTTTGATATCTCTCAAGATCTCCCTACTCAACCAAGCTGTTTTTTTCCCCCACTGGCTCCCTTTCCGGAATATGGGGATGGTTTGCTCCTGAGCTGCTAGGATTTCATTTTTGAAGAGCACTCAGCCCTCGTGGGCTCCCTTGCCCTTAAGGACTGTCTCACACGGGACTTTGCTAACCAGCCTTCTGAACAGTCCAAAGTCTGCCCTCTGGAAGTTTAATGCAACTGTTTTGCTAATCCCCTTCTTTATCCCGCCTAGAACTGAAAACCCTATCATCTCATGATCGCTCTGTCCCAGGCATTCTCCAACCATCACATCCCCCACACGGCCTTCTCTGTTCACGAACAGCAGGTCCAGGAGGGCACCCTCCCTTGTTGGCTCACTCACCAGTTGTATGAGGAAGTTGTCTTCCACACACTCCAGGAACCTCCTAGACTGTTTCCTTTCTGCTGTATTGTACTTCCAGCAGATATCAGGAAGATTGAAGTCTCCCACAAAGAGTCCCACCCACTTGCAGCAGAGCCTGGCCATCACAGTGCTGACTGGCTGGCTGACATTCCAGAAAAGAAAGGGTAACTGGCCCCAAAATACTGGCACAGCGTATTCCTAACAGATGCCCTCACTGACACGTTAGTTGCAACACCTTCATCCTTGGTGCTGATGCATGGCACTCTCCATTTGGCAACGAGTGTGAGGAGGGAGCACGTGCTCCAGCTCCTTGATGGAACGTGGGATGTTCTGCAGCAAATCTAAGATCAAGCTCAGACTCCTCTGGTCCCATTTTGTCTTCAAAGCTGATTTCCTCAGGTTTTTTTTTTTTTATTTTCCTCAGCTTGAGAAAGAAATCACACAGGATCTCCACAACAACAACAGAAACTATCTGAAAAACAGACTGTGGCTCAAAACCACCGGCCTGGTAGCTGCTTGCAGGTGGAGAGCTGAAGCATGGGAAGCCACGTCAGGCTCTTGAGTGCTGGTGTTTCACATTCTGCAATGAGGTTCTCACCACAAACCTCTGTGCCAGTATGGTAGGTTGACTTTGGCTGGACAGCAGATGCCCACCAAGCCGCTCTATCACTCACCTCCTCAGCAGGTCAGGGGCAAGGGGGCAGAAAATAAGATGGAAAAAAACTTGTGTGTCAAGACAAAGGCAACTTAATAAAAGCAAAAGCAAAGACCTGTGTTGAAACAAAGGAAAACCAAAGATTTATTCTGTACGTCCCATCACCAGGCGATGTCTAGCTTCTTCCCAGGAGGCAAGGCTTCAGTATACATGGCAGTTTCTCCAGAAGACAAACATTTTAATAGCAAATGCCCCGCCTCCTCCTCCTTTCTCTTAGCTTTTATTGCTGAGCAGATTTCATATGGTATGGAATATTCCTCTGGTCAGGTTGGACCAGCTGTCCTGGCTGTGTAACCCCTCAAGATCTTGCCCATCCTCCAGTCTATGGGTGAGGGGGATGTTGGAGAGACAGCCTTGATGCTGTGGAGCACTGCTCAGCAGTAGCCGAACACTGGTGGGTTATCAACACCTTTCTAGGTACCAACACAAAGCACAGCGCCATGAGGGCTGCTGTGGGGAAAATCATCTCCATCCCAGCCAGACCAAATACAGCAGAGAGTGGGGCAGCCACTGAGGGGTTTCGAACAGCCTGAGCCAACAGCCCAGGGTCTGGCAGGAAGCTGAGTGAGAGACAATCCAATAATGAAATTGAAAAAAAGAAAAAGGTAACTTGGAGGATAGGAAATTCTTGGGTTGGGGCTTTTCTTCTGACCATTTTGCAAAGGGGAAAAGGGCAACGAAGAGAAGTGATCTGCATGTGCCTCTGGTGAGAGCAGGGCAAGGGGGGGAGGAGGAGGAAGGCTGCAGAGAAGTCCCCACTGGAGCAGGGCTGGCAGTGAACTGAATGGTGGTTTTCACCCACTGATGCTTTGCTCCCCACTGGCCCATCTCTTCTGGAGGCCCTTTGGCTGGCATCGCAGAGTTCCTGCAGGTTGCCTAGAGGTGCTCAGAGATGGCCCAAGATGGTGACCTGCCTGCAGCCTGTTGCCTTAGCAAGGAAGGACTCAGTATCTCTAGAAAATTTCCTTCCACAGTGTTTTCTTCCCCGTGTTACACCCAGGGGATGGCAGTGTGGAAGTGGGCACAGGGTGCACGGCTGTTCTGACTTGCTCTGTTTCGAGTAACATGAAACTCTTTCCTTCAGCGAAGGGAGTTGCACAACCGGTTGCCTATTCCTGACTTCTGCAGTTTCTCACCATACAACCCTTCTTTCTGATAAACCCAGCGATACATGCCAGGGCCTCTGTTCGCTCCCTGGCAGTGGGAATTAGTGGGTAAAACTTGGCTATGAAACCACCGGCTTCCATGGGGGCCCTGCAATAAGAACAAAGGTAGAAAGGGGATAGGCAGGAAAATTGAAGTGCTGAGATGGGTGACAGGTATAAATAATTGGACTTGGGGCACAGCATGGAGGTAAATCCCTTCCCAAGAAAACAAAATGCAGAAGAGGTGGCCTTTCATCAAGGTGCTCCAGCCCCAAATAGTCACTGTTTGGCTACAGTGGCACAAGGCTTCATCTGTCACAAAGAAGTGAAGGTGGGGCAAATGTGTACAATTTGACAGAAAATACGGAAAAGCAAAGCTAATTAGCAGCAGAGCTTCCTGTGGAGTAGTCTGTGCTGGGACACTTGTGCCTTACTGGGTTTGACCCTCCTGGAACAGAATACAAGATTGTTTTCACTCTGAAAATTGACAGGATTATTTAGAAAGTGAGAATGAAGCACTCCGGGAAGCCAGCCCTGTTTTTCAGCTCCACATTCCCATAGTCCAAGGGTAGCTGTGGAAGTAGAGCTGTTCTCTTTAGTTTCTGAGGAGACTCTTGTGACAATTTTCACCTGGATTTGGGGAGGTTTTGGATTATAATCTGGCAACATCCTGGCTGTGCCCTCGTGGAGAAACTGAGCTGTGTTAAATCTGAACTGCTCAGCCAAGTCTTATGTAGGTGGGGAGGGGAACTGTTTTTATGGAAAACAACTAAGCCAGCAATAACTTGGTTTTGAAGATCAGTAATCTCGGCGCAGTGGGTTTGTTATCCTCCTTTTCACTTCAGGAAGGCTGTGCTGCTGCCATGCAAAGCCACCTGCAGCACTAGGGAGCAGAGGGACTGCTGAACAAAACCCGGCATCAGCACCACGGGGAACTGCTGTCCAAATAGACACAGAGGAGTTAGAGCTCGCTCAGTCCTCCCTGTTCAGCTATCAGCTAGCATCAACACCCTCGGGCTTTGTACTTTGCTAACATGATATGGAAGGTGATTTTGGTCCACTGTGCCCACTGTTACTGCAGATCCTTTGGGATTCTGCCAACGCACCACGCTGACACCTGCTTATTCATGCCCACGCAGCATTCACCATAGGCAAAGAGCATGAAAACACCAGCAGCAGAGCTGGAAAGTGCAGTGGGATGAAACAGGCTTATTCTTATGGAGAAAAATACCTGGCACAAAAAAACTCTAGTAGAAACCAGTCTATATCCACGTGTAAACCAGATTCTTGTGACTATGAAATTGCCGCTGTTTCCCTTTGCATGTCTGCCTACTCAAATCAAAGTGCATATTCCCAAAGACTTTCACACTCAAGTCCTTGGAAGCACCCAAGCATCACTGCTTTCAGCACTGGGGCATCTGACCTGCGGAATACCACCACACCTTGCCAAGAGGCACAGCCCAGGCTGAGAGATGGGGACGATGGCAGCAGCAGGTTCCCACTAGGTGACGATCCGCACTGGGACAGCCATCCCTGTGCTGGACCTTCTCTCCAGTGCTGTGTATCCAGGTCCGGGTCACGTTTGGCAAAAGTGCTGTGTGCCTTTGTGCCACAGAGTTCATCGGTGTGGCTCAGTCTCTGGCACCCTGCAACAGCCAGAGCCTTTTGTCAATTCTCTGAGCTCTGGATTAATTTTTAGTCTGTATTTCACAAAGTCAAGAGACTTGTGTAATCCCAAGGCCTATCTGTCTGCTTTTTCCCAGTATACCCAGGTAACCTGGATCAAATTTAGCTGGTATGTTTCAAATATACTGGAGTTCCTATAAAGGTACTGACAATTGGTGGCTGAGCATGTCTCCTATCAGGGACCCTGTCCATGGAAAGGGAGGCTAAGCTCACCTGGTAGGAACCTGGTTTGATGGCAGGTGACATACATGCCACTCTGCACACACAGCAGCCACCCCTCAGCACGTGGGCACAGCTGAGGTAGCAATGCCACCATTTGCCTCTGGCCCAGCAGTGCCACCACTGGCAGCAAGATGCAGTGAGCTGGGCAGCTCACCAGAGATCAGGAGCCCAGTTTTATCTGTTCTACTGCTCAACAGCTTGCTTCCTTATGCTTTCAAAAAGCAGCAGCTTGCAGCGCATGAAAAGACAGTTCCTTTTCCTATGTTCATATGATATTTATTTGGATTGTTATTGCAATGACATTTTTACTAGCTCTTTCTATTTAATTTTCCTCTCTTTGGGTTTAACTGCACTTGTGCTGCTGCAGTTAAGAATCACTGGCCATTTAATGGTTCAACTTTCATTTGAAGCCACCACATTTGAGTATCGCTCATGCTTAGAACTTTGCCACATTCTCAGCGGCTGACAGGTAATGTCCTGTGCTTGTCCAGGGGCTCTGTCACTTGTACAGATGGAGCGAGTGCAGATGTAGGGTGGGGAAAGGCTGCGGAGGAGTGCAGCAGGGACCAGGTCAGATGAGTTTGCCCCAGAGCAGCTGCAGATGCTCCGCAGACCACGCAGGCCAAGCAAAGAGAGAATCACAGCTGTTTCTAAAGTCCTTGCTTTGAGCTAAGCCTGCTGTGCTGGGCTAGATGAAATCCCCCTCTCATCCAGTCCTGTTTTGCCTGTGTTATACGCAGCCCTGATGTCATGCTTTGCCCTCCCCTTCTCCTCCCAGCCCTCAGCACAGCGTGGAGCTGAGCCTGTGCTGCACATCACACCCATGGGCACCTAGTCCTGGCCAAGGCTAAATGAGGCTGACATCACTGACTTCTCTGTGTCAAGTCATAGAACCATAGAATGAATCATAAATGAATCATAGGATCATAAAATCATAAAATGGTTTGGTTTGGAAGGAACCTTAAAGATGACCCAGTTCTAACCCCCCTGTCATGGGCAGAGACACCTCCCACTGGATCAGGCTGCCCAAGGCCCTATCCAACCTGGCCTTGAACACCTCCAGCGATGGGGCATCTGCTACTTCTCTTGGCAACCTGTGTCAGTGCCTCACCACTATCATCATGAAGAATCTCTTCCAAATGTCTAGTCTAAATCTTCCCCCCCTCCAATTCAAAGGCATTCCCTCCTCATCCTATCACTCCATGTCTTCGTAAAAAAGTCCCCCCCAGCTTTCTTATTCGCTTCTTACAGGTACTGGAAGGTCGCTATATGGTCTCCTGGGAGCCTTCTCTTCTCCAGGCTGAACAACCCAAACCCTCTCAGTCTGTCTTAATAGCAGAGGTGCTCCAGCTCTCTGATCACCTTCTTAGCCCTCCTCCAGACCTGTTCCAACAGTTCCATGTCGTTCTTATGTTGAGAATTCCAGAACTGAACACAACACTTCAGGTAGGGTCTCACAAGAGCAGAGTAAAGGGGCAGAATCCCCTCCCTCGACCTGCTGGCCGCACTTCTTTTGATGCAGCCCAGGATACGGTTGGCCTTCTGGGCTCTGAGCGCACATTGCTGGCTCATGTTGAGCTTCACATCAATGAGCACTCCAAGTCCTTCTTGGACCAGCAAGGCTGGTCTCAATCACATCATTCCCCATCCCGTATTGAAACCACAGATTGCCCCGACCCAGGTGTAGGACCTTGCACTTGGCCTTATTGAACCTCATGAGATTCACACAGCCCCACTTTTCCAGCTTGTCCAGATCCCTCTGGATGACATCCCATCCTTCTGGTGTGATACCTGCACCACTTGGCTTGGTGTCATCTGCAGACTTACTGAGGATGTGCTCATTCTCACTGTCTGTAGCATCAATGAAGATACCAAACAGCACTGGTCCCAATATGGATCCCTAAGGGACACCACTTGTCACTTATCATCTGCATATGGCTCTCCATGTATATTCACTGAACACATAAGCTTGAGGGAGGAAGCCTTCACCAAGCATTCATCAAGATACTCTTGTGTGAGGTGGAGTGGGAACAAAACACCATCATGACTAAAATGGCCATAAACTAGGCAGGCACATGGAAGGTATGGATGGACACCAGACATACAGATGCTCAGAGCAGGGTGAACATTTCTAGAAAGCAGAAAAGCACCAATACATTCAGATTCCTCTAATCCACCAAGAACCAGCATCTGCCAGGGGCTCGAGTACTTTTGCTCTGGTCCTCAAGATTCAAGCAGTCTTAGTTCAACATACATGTGAAAATAACAGCCTGTTTGCTTCAGATCCCCAATGTGAAGGCAAGGCAGTGAATTATTGTCTTTCCTAGGAAGGACTGGAAATTTGTACAGGGTTAAATCATTAGATAATTTGTGCATTACCTGGCACTGTCACCTGCACTTCAGGGCTGCAGGTGCCTGGATCGGTTTGACTCCTGTACCAGGGCAAGCAGAGTCCTCCTCAGCTGGGAGGAGAATCTGTTGAGGGGCTAAGGATCATCCCCGTGGTCATCTCAGTGGGTAGGAGAGCTCCTGCTCCATTTCCAGCCCAGCTCTCCATATGGCCCCCTTGCACTGAACGAAGGGTCTGCTCACCCTCCTCCGGGTCATCGAAATCCTCTTCCCATCAGATCACTCCCCAGCCCCAGGGCCTGACAAAGCTCCTCTTGACAAATCTTCTCTCTCTTCAGTCCTTTTACCAACAGTCAGACCTTTTATCTCTCCTTCCCTTCCACTCTCCCCCTGTGAGGGGCAAAAGAGGGTGACCAAACTATTAGTGTTAATTATTTCTCCAGAATTGTGCTGCAAGGGACATAGTTTCACAGGAGGCCATAAGGCTCATTAACATTTTATCAGCACTGGAACAGTCTCCTTTTGTCCCGGGGCCACATACCCTGCTGCTTATCTTGTGTCAGCTCTGACTCTTCAAGCCGATTTAAGTCACTAAAACATCAAAAGTAGCTCATTGCAAAAAAAAATAAGAACAAACCAAAACACAAACAAACAAACAAAAAAAAACCCAAATAAACTGTAGAAAAAATAAAAACCAACCCACCCAACTCTACAACTGACCAGTCCTTAAGAAGGAAGTGGTCAGGACTGCATGGGCTGGAGAAAAGGAGAAAGCCAGGAGAACAAGGGAGGAAAGGAGCAGGAAAAGAGGAATGGTCCTTGTCTAAGTGGCAGCAAGTCACTGGGTGTGTTCAGCTGCCAGTGGAACCACAAACGGTCAGTCAGTGCCCTCTAAAGGATGTCCAGGCAGGGCCACGCTCCCAGTTTCTGAAAACACCAGGTTTGGCCATGTTGGGTCCCAACTGCAACCCAGAAAGCACTGAAAGCCACAAACACCACCTGAACTGAACAGTTATTATGATATATAATGATAGCAGTATCCTACTTTCCATGTCTTAAGGGTAAGAGCATTATTATAAGGGAGTTATTAATTGCCAGCCCTTTCAACTGAGAGAAAAACTCCATGGTGGCATCAGTGGGGAAGGGGGTCAGCTTTAGCCAGAAAGCCCATGTCATGCTCTGGGCAAGCTGTCTGGCTCCTTTCTCAAGAGAGGCCCACAGTTTGATAGTATTAATAAATTGAACTGTAATATCCTAAAATTAACTTAAAAGCAGTGTGCGACATGAAGCACTTGCTGATATAAACTCCTCATGGTGGATCCAAACAATCATGATGGTTTAACATCATAATAGCGGGCTTTATTTATGCATGTTCTGCCATCATGTGTCCAGACCAGGGTTTCATGGCACTTCATACAGCTGCTTTGGAGGTCTTGTTATCTATTCCTTCTTGCTCTCCACCTGCTCTTTCATCCTCAGTGTCACCAGCTTCCTTCAAACACAGAGCCTTTTGATCCTGTTTGCATCTTCTCTCTGGGCAGGTCTCTTCCTGTCCTCAGACCTCAAGCCTTGCGTGGGACTCCTCCAGAGGGTGTTTGCCCAGACCCTCCTGCAACTTACGCAGCAGTTTCAAGTTAACCTCCAAATGTGGGTGAGGCACAGAAATTGTCCTGGCAGTGGGAGAGAGGAGCCTGGAAAGTGGATCTGTGAGTCCTGAGGTGGGTGCAGCACTGTGGAGCCAACAAGCGTGGACAAAGGTAAGGAGTGAGAGTTGAACCAAGCCAGTTCAGATTCAATGGGAGTATGATCCTAATCTTGGGGATCCCATAAGGGCTTATCATCACCAGCCAACTCCTCATGCTGTGTGTGAGCTGTGTCTCCATGGCCCAGCACATGCATCCCTTGCCAGACATCCTTCCCATGCCACGTGGCTACCACAGACCCAAGCCCAGTGCAGCAGCACCAGACTGCGTGAGGCACTGTATGCACAGACTAGTCCAACACTGGCACTCTGCCTCTCCCTGGCTCAGTTTCATGCAGGTCTGTGAATCATATTCTGCTTCAGTTTCCTTTTGGTTTTCCTCTTTGTACTTCGTTTTCAAACAGTCCTTGCACTTCTCTTTGGCTCATCATGTGAACAGAGATAATTAGTTATGGGACGCCAAGGCCTACAGGGCTGTGCTACAGGGGCTCCAGGTTGACATTTCAGAGACAGCAGGGCTTCAGCACTGGGTTAGAAGATGCCAGTCTAGTGATTTAAACGTGGCAGGACTAAGATAAAATGGTTAAAGAGCTCAGACAGAGACTTCTGAGAAAAGTTTAGGGGAAAGCATCATCCACAGAGTAAGAAAGACAGAAATACGTCTCGTATACAGACAATCTCAAATCACTGTGAACAGCTAGAGGACTTTATATAGAGAAATTGGTCCAAGCAATTTTGTCCTTCTGTTTCTCATGGCAAACAAATGAACTGCAGCTGGTCCAGTGGAGGTTTCTGTCAGGCAACACACTCTTACGCTACTACCATCAGCCTTTTGCAAAGGGAATATACACACAAAATCCCCTCAACATAAAAGGATGGCACCCCATCAGGCACACAGTGTGCACATGGCAGAGCAACAGCAACTTGCCCTGGAACAGGGAGTGGCAGATGGCACATGCTGGCATAAGAACCACTGTCACATACACATGCTAATTTAGCAGTGCCCATCCAAAACAGACTACCTGTTCATGCCAGAGCTCCCTCCAGTCTAACCTGCTCATGGAGCCAGCACCACAAGACCAGTATGAACACTTTCTAAAGTACACCCTCCAAGAGAGACATGGCTTTGTCAAGGAAGGGGAAGAAGAAAGGGGAAATGGAAGGGGAAGGGAAGAATGTTCTGCACTTCCACTGGGCCTAAAATAAGAAGGAACAGGAAAAATGGGAACTTGAGTCAGACATTAGAAAAACAAATTCCAAGTTAAGGAGATCAAGGCTCCAGAATAGACTACCTCAGAGAGTACTGTATTGCCATCCTTGGAGAATTTCAGTGAAAAAGCCTGAAAAATCTTGGTCAGGATGATACACTGTTCTCACCCGGGGATTGAATGGACTAGGACACTAACCATGCTTCCTTCCTGTCTCTACACACACACACACTTCTACATCTTTAACAGTCTACAGTCTGTCATAATCTAGGTGTTTGCATGAAAACATGGCAATAACTGTTTCCCCAAGTATACAACACTGTGAGCATTTCAAGAACACTCAGAAACAGCAGCGTGATACTCAAATGTTTTTGCTCCAAATACTTTTTATTCTTAAAGAAGAAGAAATACTGTAGCTACTGATGAAAGGAGCAAACCTCAGACCTAAGCAATTCTGATTCTAGCCAGTAAAGGGCAGAAGAGAGGAAACAGTGATCTGGTTTTTTTCACACCTTAATTTGGTGGTTTCTAAGCTAGGAGGGTGGACTGTATCAGGCAGAGGAGGACAGGGAAAGAGCAGAGGATAGGGCTGAGGAGGTGGCTGTACTGGGGACAGGAATGGAGCAGCACAAAGCTCACTCTCAGGGAATGAACAAGGGCTGAAAGATGAGAACCAGCAGATCGGAGCAGCTGAACCATCCTGTGGGGCAGTTGGTGACAGCCAAGCATGGACTCTCCCTGCTCCTGCACTACACTGTTCTTCTCCTCCAAATAAAGCCTTCCCAGCGCAGCTTTGTGCTCCATCCCAGACCCTGAGCCAGAACCTCCTCTTTTGCCCATCCATCTTTCTAACCCTGACTGTACCACCCAAGGCTTAATACTTAACCAGTTCTTAGGGCAAGGAGGGGGAGACAAGAGTATATGCTTGCAGAGAGAGGAGGGCGAAAATGCTGCAATATTCCTGACCAACCTCAGCTCAGTATCTTTCCATTCCTCCAGGTGCACTTTGTGTCAGAGAAAACAATCCCACCACACAAACCTGTTGCTTTGTTTGCTTCAGGCACATCATAAAGTAATGAACTATTACCTTTCCCATAACATGACTGCCTGACAATCCTTTCCCTGTTTGTTGCCAAAATGACTTCTCCTCCACAAATTCAGTAAAGGAAACAGACGTACAGTTCTTTATATGAGTAAAGGATGCTTATCAAATAGCCTTCAAAATAAGAAAGCAAAACTGCTTTTGCCCACACTCAGGAAGATTCAAAATACAGAGCACTAAGGTCTTGATGTAGGGCTTTTCTTCCTTTGCTCTTTCTATTTTTTCTTAAAAAAATTACTCGGAATTTGTGATTGGCTCTGCTCAAAAGATTATCTAGCCTGAAAAGCCTATCTGGACAAAGCAGGCTACCAAAAGCAAACAGCTTTATCAGTGAGACACTCAGTTTAAAGAAACTGGCACTCCCCTTCAAAAGGTACATGATCTTCCTTATCTCTTTACACAGACCATCAAGGTTTTAGCTCTCTTAATGCACTTTCAGCACATGGTATTGCTCTGTAGCTAAACAGAACAGGAAAATGCTGAGATGTAAAAAAGATCATGCAGTTTCTGAACTTAGAAACACAGCATGTGTATTCTGAACAATAAAACTTTCTTTTTTAAATCTAGTATCAGCACTGTTAATTTAAAAAAACTTATCTGCAATATTGTCACTTTTCAGATACAATTTAAAAATGCTTCCTGGATTTGCATCATCTCCAACAGTTTAGTGCAATCCATCATGTATCAAAAAGTCATTAATGCCTAGGCAACAAAGAGGAAATTTATTGAAGTTTGAGCATATTTCAATAGCTTCCCTATTGCCATGATAGCTTAGAATAAAAAATATAATTGCATTCACAAATCATAATACCATCGGCACGAAAGCAAAACGTATCTGCTTAGTACTTTAAGTCACAAAAGGTGTTTATTTAACTTTGGTAGAACAGGCTTAGAAAACATGCATCCATGTAGCCTAAAACATTAATCAAGTCCTATGAGTGAAAAACACGGTGTAAACTTTGCTCTTTTTCCTATTAGGTAGTTCTACTAGGATTTAGCTGAAAGGAGGCAACGTGTCCACCAGGTAAGTCACCTTATCTGGATTGTGAAATACTTCAAAGACTTTCATTTAAAGAATTATAACCCCTCATTCAATTCATGTTTGGCTTAGATTCTCTGAAGCTGACGAAGGAAACAACTGAGTTACATCTTACAGCAAAACCTCAAGCCTGGCTGTTCAAAAAAAAAGCAGTTTCTGTTAACAGTACCAACTTCTAGGCCCAGCCATGTATATGTAACACCTGCAACGACAAGGCATATACTGGGTCAGGGCAATAAACCCAGCTGATGGGACGAATGTGCTACAGTAACTTTTACAAGCCACCATACAGAACTTGAGAGTACCAGATCTAAAATGGACCTTGGAGAGAGCCAAATGAGTATCGGGCAACACTCAACAAGTGCTCTCCTGCCAGGATCCCTTCCTGACCCTGAACCTCATTTGGGGCTCTGGACTGCTGGCAGAACCAAGCATGCAAGTATGTAAATTCTTTGTAAGATTAACCCTCAAGGACTAGCAGAATTTGCCAGCACCAGGATCTAAAGCTTAATGCAAATCTTGTATCTCAGCCACAAACCCAACTTTTCTTGTGGCTTAAAACACTGAGGTCACACCTTGAAAAATAAGTTTAATGTGTTTGTCATAGGAGGAGGAAGACAAATGAACGGGTTTGGGCACCATCAGCTAACTATACCTACCTGTGAAGGGTTTCTTTTATAAAGTATATCTGAATTTCCAGTTTAGCATTTTGTGACAGTATGAGGCTGTGGGGGCAGTAGACAGCAAAACTTTTACTGTTACATCCTTCCCTCAAGTCAAAGCAAAATAAGTTCAATCTATGGGAAAGACTCAAGAAGCATATTACTTTGCCAGAAGAAGACATACTAGGCATGTTTAGTTACAAAACTGCAGTGCTTTTGAACAATAATTTTAGCATTTCTTGATACCCATCTGCAACAGATTCATTTGACTCCCACCTGCTTTAACCAAACCAGCAGCAGTTTTGCTCAGGCTCCAGAGGAGATAAAGGCCTGTACCATAGCTGGGCCAAGAACTCCTCCAGGAAATCCACAAGCAGCAGACAGAGTCAACACCAATAAGCTATGGGAGTAAGGAGCCTTGTGCATACCTTTTCTGTGTGATCGTGAGCCAGCCACTTTTATCCTACAAATATAGAAGCCTAAGTGAGCCTTCTTTGAGTTTTCCATGCCAGGCAGTGTGGCTGCATGGCGATGAGCTCAGCGTTGGGATGCCTCTCAAAGGTGCTCCTCATAGTAATGAATAACATAGTAAATAACAGAGTGATTGCCAAACTATGTTAAGTTGCACTTTTATCTAAATACAGATTTTTCTAAAAAACTCATTTGCAACACCATCTAAGATTAAGAGTGCGCGTTTACCACCCCAACAGCATTTAGTGTTAAAAAACTGTACAGTCATACATTGTTAAGAGGTTAAAAGCAAGATCCCCAAAAAGTCTCTATTTGCTGAAACAACTTGCTATTTATCTTGATAATTGGGCCGGAGAGAAGAAATGCCCTACCATGCTCTGGGCTCCTTCTCACCATCATCAAGGAGTGCTTGACAGACTGACCTAACACACAAAAGAGCAAGAACATGCCTAAGCAAGAAGAAACACGTAAGAATATGCCCAGGTGCCAATGACAGAGAGGTGTGAAAGAAACATCTGTATGAAAAATGACAATCTGTGAAAAGGAGATGTGCTGAAGAACAGAATCAGGTAAGGAAGGGAGAGAGCACAAACAGAAACAGTACACAGTACATCCTAGGGAGGGCATTATGAACCAATATTTAAACTGTGATTTAAAAAATTTTTCCTACAAAAATCAGAGTTTAAATTTGAACAATCAATCCCCACTATAAGATGCTCTTGACTCAGGCTGTTTGCTTTACTCATCTGACAGAAGCAACCATTGTTATCAGGGCACAGGCAGAAGAGGACACGTCCATTTGACAGTGGCTTCAAATGCAAAAGTTAGTACCTCAGTTTAAAACATTGATGTGGGGAGGGGGTGAAACAAAGGTATCCTACTTCACCATGAAACACATGGGGAGATGCCAGTTCTGCCGTGGGTTTGGTGACCTCCAACAATAAGCACTAAAACTGCAGCAGCAGCTGAATGGAAGTGGAATCCTTCACACGTGACAGCAAAATTCCACAAGTGCTCCCTCCTACAGCTCTATTTAAACTGGAGATGGCAAATGCTGGTGAAAGAAAAAATGAAATTTAGACAATTATTTGTCTTTCTGTTCAAATAACATTAAAACACACACACATAAGAAAAACTACATGAAACAGCTGTTATCTCCATGACTCTACCATATCTAAGATCTGGTTCCTTGCCTTACATTTATAGTAATTTCTTTAGCAGGAATGAAGAACTTTGCATTTTATTCCATTCTTTCGTGAGAATGTAAAACATATTTAATTAGTTAGTAACAAAAAAACACAGACCTCTAAAAGATAGGAAAATATTATTCTTTTTTTTGTGAAAGGCCTCATTTTTTTTAGGACTGGAGGAGCTCGCTAAAAATAAGCCAGCCACGGGACTGTCTCTTCTCTCTGAAAAACTCTTTGTATAACACAAGTCACGATACTCAATTGACAGCCTTCTAATGGGACATTATTGCCTTCTATTACCGCCCCCCAAACTGCCCAGAATAACAGCAGATGCCCTACACACACATTAAAACTACACAAAGACGGTAAACTAATGCCTGATGCTATTCAATCTACAACCTGAACTATAATATTTTAACACAAAACACAACAACCAAACACATTAAGCTTGAGGAACAACCAGAACAGAACTCAAATGCTCTTTCCCTAAAACTAGCTTTGCCAGCCTATTGAGAATCTTCCTCCTGGAGATGCAACTTCAAGTGTTCCTCCAGTCTTTTGCTGCTTCTTGAGCAAAATTCTCAGTCCTGAAAAGGAGCAGTCTGGCCTGTACAGGTCGGGGGGCCGCTGAAGGCCCCTCCACTCGTGAGCCACCACTGATGCTCACAAAGCTTCTGAATAGTGGCATGACCCAACACCATGCCAACCTCAGTCAGATAAAACAACAAACTTCCAACAGAGCCTGGCAGCAGAAAGCTCTCACTGACATTGAGCAGTACGGCCATGGCCCCCAGGCCTGAACACAAACTCCTCAGCAGAGACACTGCACTGGGGAGCATGGTGGGCAACCGTGATACCAAAAACACTGGCAAATCAACTCTCTAAGATGTAATCTGGAGTTATAGAAAGTGAGTATGCTATCAGGCCTGGGCAACATGCAGGAGTGATCAATTTTGTGCCACAAGACAAAGGCTCATTACAGAATATATTTCCCACTTACATGCATAGTATAAATTTTCCCACAAATCTTATGCATATTCTGTTACTTTCCAAGGTCTAATTTTAATGTTATGAAACTTCACAACAGTCAAAGTTCTTGCTAATGTGGAGCTGGCTCCAGCTCTGCTTGACCTTGTCTTTAAGAACGATCAAAACTCCAAACAGAGATGATCACAGAAGAGACACGTGTTCAGCACAGAGCATACTGACCACAAGGCACTATCATCTTCGAGGAACAAACAATGTCTGGAAAACACTGTTTTAAAGAAAACACGCTATCAGAGGGACAGTCTAACTTTCAAAAACCACAACTGCTTAGACAAAACTTAACTGTTGAAAGAAGAAATAAATCATTAAGAATAATAAGAATCAAATATTGGCCAGCTTGCAGTAAGAAAGAATGTGATTGTAACAGGATTTCAGCTTGTTTACTAGTTGAAACAAGGACAGTCCCCCAGCAGGATTGAAGGACAGACCTGAACTCACTAAGAGGACACAATGAGGAAAGAGATAAGATAAAGAGCATCAGAAGATTCTGAAGACAGAAAGGAACTGTGATATACATTCAAGAGTGGATGATAATGAGTTCTATGTATGTTTAACCAATATTTCCAGAATACATAACCAGTGTTTCTCAGAATCTATATGAATATGTATACTTAACCAGTATAAAAGTCCTGCAACCAGCCTCAATGGTCACACACATTAGGTGAAATGATTCCCTGTGTGTCCAGCATCATATTATTTATTAAAGCAATACCTGCTTAATAATCAAATTGGTATTCATTATTGAGTTTGGTCTTTTCACGGCATCACTGTACTTTAGCTTAAATCAAAATATTCCACATATTGTATCAGAGTGATCTCTGTCAATTGTGTGCAACAAGAGCAGGTTACAGAACATATTTCCCCCTTTATGTGTATAAATTTTCCCAGAAATCTTATGCACATTCTCTTACTTTCTGAAGACTAATTTTATTGTTATTTTGAACTTCACAACAGTCAAAACTCTTGGTGGTTTGGAGCTTTGGGGTGAGCTCCACTTGACCTTGCATTTGAGATGGAGAAAGGCTGCAAACAGGTGATCACAGAGGAGACACCCGTTCAGCACAGACCACACTGAACATGAGGCATGATCATCTGGAGCGTGTCCAGAGAGGAGCAACGAAGCTGGTGACGGGACTGGAAAACAAGTCTTATGAGGAGCAGCTGAGGGAACTGGGATTGTTTAGCCCTGAGGAGGGGAGACCTTATCGCTCTCTACAACTACCTGAAAGGAGGTTGTAGAGAGGAGGGTGCTGGCCTCTTCTCCCAGGTGACAAGGGACTGGACAAAAGAGAATGGCCTCAAGCTGTGCCAGGGGAGGTTCAGACTGGATACCAGGAAAAAATTTTTCACAGAAAGGGTCATTGGGCACTGGAACAGCTGCTCAGGGAGGTGATTGAGTCACCACCCCCAGAGGTATTTAAAAGGCAGGTAGACGAGGTGCGCAGGAACATGGTTTAGCGGCAGACAGGAATGGTTGGACTCGATGATCCTATAGGTCTTTTCAAACCTGGTGATTCTATGGTCACCAAAGAATGCTTTGGTGGGAAAGCACCACCTGAAAGGAAACAAGCGATCAGGGGGACATTCCGTCTAACTTTTAACGACTACTTAGATGAAACTAAACTCTCCTTTGGGCTAAACCAACAGCGTTCCGCCGTCTACAACAGCGACCCCTTATCGCGCGCGGAGGCACGCGACTCCCCCGGCCCAGGAGCGCACGCGCACGTCAGCTTAACCGCCCGTCCGCCAGCCGTTAACCCGCTCAGCGCCCACGCGCTTCCCCCCGCCCTCCAGCCCACACGTGCCCTCGCGCAGAGGCGCACGCGCATTGGCGCCGACAGCCCCCCTGCCCCGGCACCGGTGACGGCGCGAGAGGAGCACGCGCCCTCCCTCCCCCGCCCTACGCGCATGCGCACCAGCCACAGCCTAGCCCTTACTCTACCCCTCTCGCCCAGTACGCATGCGCAATAGGCCCCGCCCGCCCTTACCCTACCTCCTCGCTGCCACTGCGCATGCTCAACAGCCACCACCCAGCCCTCTCCCCATCCCCTCCCGGCCACTGCGCATCCGCAACAGCCACCGCCCCTTACCCCTACCCCCTCGCTGCCACTGCGCATGCGCAACAGACCCCACCCATCGGTTCTCCCCTTCCTCCAGCCCGCGGCGCATGCGCAACAGCCACCGCCCCTCGCTTACCCCTACCCCTCCCGGCCGGGCGGCGGCGCTGAGCGCGGCACCCCCCGCCTCCCCCCCAGGTCTCGAGCGGCGGCGCGTGCGCGGTGCGCGCGGCCGGTGCGTGGCGCGCGGCGCGGTGGGGGCGGTGGGGGCGGGGCGGGTATATATAGAGCGCGGCCGGGGCGGCGGCCTCCCCCTTGTCCCCCGGCCGCCGTCGGAGCTGTGTGCGCAGTGCGTGTGCTCCGGACACCCGGACACGCCGGCCCGGCCCCGCCGCACCATTTATTACTAAAAAATATTAAAAAAAAGCAAAAAAAAAAATCCTAAAAAAAAAAGCCTTTTTAAAAAAAAAATAAAAAAAAATTTAATCCTCCCTTTCTTCCACCTTCCCGAGAACCTTCTGCAAACGGCCGGTTTGATATAAAATAACCCGGTGAAGCGAAGAACCCGGACCCGGCGCAGCCGAGTGGAGACCCCAAGACCCGCTGAGCAGCACTGAGGGATCGCGAGCGGCGAGACCGAGCGGCACCGAGGGAGCCCGAGCCCCGCCGAGCGCCGGTACCGAGCAGCCCCGCCGAGCCCCCTACGCGCCGGGCGACGGCCGCAGGATGAACCCCAGCGCGCCCAGCTACCCGATGGCGTCCCTGTACGTGGGGGACCTGCACCCCGACGTGACCGAGGCCATGCTCTACGAGAAGTTCAGCCCCGCCGGGCCCATCCTGTCCATCCGCGTCTGCCGGGACATGATCACCCGCCGCTCGCTCGGCTACGCCTACGTCAACTTCCAGCAGCCCGCGGACGGTGAGCGCCGCCATGTTCGCCTCGTGGCGGGGGGAGGGGAGCCCCGGGCGGCCCCGAACCGACAGCGGGGGCGGCCGGGCCGGGCGCGGCCGGGGCTGCGGCCCGAGAGAAACTTTGCGTGGAGTTGCGGCTGCGTTTGGGCTGAGTAGGGAAAAACAGCTGGTTCGTTCGGGTCCAGATCCCTCTGGGCCGTTCGGGTCTTGGGCCGTTGCGCTCAAGATCTTTTGGGGCCGTTCAGATAAAGATCCCGTTGAGTCAGAATCATAGAGTAGTTTGTGTTGGAGGAGACCTTAAAGATCATCTAGTTCCAACTTCCCTGCCATGGGCAGGGACACCTCCCACCAGATCAGGCTGCCCAAGGCCCCATCCAGCCTGGCCTTGACCATCTCCAAGGATGGGGCAGTCACGACTTCCCTGGGCAATCTCTGCCAGTGCCTCGTGTCGTTTGGATCTTGGGTCGTTCTGGCCAAGATCCCTTTGGACCGTTCGGATCTTGGGTCCTTCAGGTCCAGATCCCTTTGGGTCATTCGGGTCAAGATCCGTCTGGGCTGTTTGGATCTTGGGCCGTTCCGATCAAGATCCCTCTGGGCCGTTCGGGTCAAAACGCCTCTGGGTCTTTCGAGTCTTCGGGCCAGTAGCCCTTTGGGCCATTTAGATCCAGATCCCTCTGGGCCGTTCGGATCTTGGGCCATTCGGGTCAAGATCCAAATGGGACCGGTTCTATGTTTTTTGGAGTCCAGTTAAAACGATTTGGCCACGTAGAACGTACTTGATTCCAGGTACAGTTAAGTAAACAGCTTTCTATTGTAATGGTTTGATTTTTCGACCGCATGAAAGTGAGATATTTGAATTACAAACTTTTCAAGCAATTAGATTAACTGGCTTTCAAAATCAGCTTTAGAATGTAGCCATTATCAGATCAGACTTCGGTGTACCGATGGTATCTGTATGTAAGTAGTAAAAGTTACTGTCTCATCTTTTTAATGGGCAGATATTTTACCCGTTATCAGCTCTTGCTTCAGAGCGCTTTTAATTTTTTCAGCAGTTGTTTGGGAAGAGAAGATTTGAATGCTTGTTTTAACATATTCTGCCTTCATTCACTAAAAAACTTATGGTACAACTTACTCTTAAAGAAAAAGGGTTAGAGCAGTTCAGTTGAAGGTGATTCGGGTGCCTCTCCTCCTCAGTCATGACAGAATTCTGTGACGGCCACCCTTATCGTTTCATTAGTTGAGCAACCTGTTCAACACTAGCTTTTGTGACTTAGTTTGTAATTTGTCAAATGTGGGAACAAATACAGCTTGCTCACCTGAGCAGCGCTTCATTCAGTATGTGAGAACATGCCTCGTCTAGAAATGTGGCTTCTCCAGTTTGTGTTTCAGACTTTGGGAAGCAAACATTTTATTCTACACCTAGTCCAGTTCGGCTAAAAGTACTTCTTATCTGTATCGAACGTGGACCTGCACACATGTGGAAGTACTTGGTTAAAATATACTTTAATTTATTGTGTGATTGTAATTGTGCAGCAGTTTTAGAATTAGATGTTCTTGGCAAGTATCTAGAAAGCATTTGCTGGTGTTCTTTTCCATAGATCATTCTATACATTTTGAACCTTGAAGCAGGAGCTCTGAGGATGAGTGGTTATTCTTACAGCACTGCTGGTTTTATTTTAATTCCAAACAAGCCTTTCCTTGGTTTAGCCTAATTCTGAGCTGTGTCTCAGGCTGTGCTTATTAAACAGCTAGTAACAACTACCTCGGGTTTGGAAACATCTTTGAAGGTGCGTTTGACATTACCATCTGTCTGTAAATGAGGGATCTCAAAGCTCTTCTGGAAACTAATGAGACCTGATGACACATTTGTGAGGTATGCACGCGTTTCGTAGTTGTGACTTTTCCAAATTTGAGTCATAGTCAGGAGTAAAACCCAGTTTTGCAATCTTGCTTAATCACTAAACTAGAAATATTCTTGAGAAATCTGAAACTGTGCTTCTCCCTCCAGAGTTTTTGAATGGCTGTTTCCAGAGGTTTCTCATTCTATAACTATTGCTACATACATGTAGCAAAGTTTAGCATGAGGTGTACATTCCATGTGATTTTGAAATTGTTACTGGACTGTCCAGTTGCTCAGGACTAAAATGGGAACTGGTGACTCATTCAATAAAAGCTCCAGCAGAATCAGCACAAGTACGGCCTGGGTAGGTGTGTCCACTTGGTAACAAGTTAACTGCTGGATGAAATTGCCTCCTGCAAACTAGCACGCAGCCTTTTATGGCTGAAATGCAAGGAAAGTAAGCCAGTTTTTCTGGTTGTGAATTTTAATGAGCAGCTTGTGCCTGGTTGCAGATGCCTTCTAGTAGTGTTTTAAAATCTGTTGGGGAATGACAACAGTGTATTGGTTGTCAGTATAAGATTTGGGGTGAATCTTAAGATTTGGGGTGAATCTCAGAAACATTCAACACTTATGACATTTATGTGGAAAATATGACATAACTAATGTGTGCGTACTGTTCTTTAGCTATAAAGCCAGAGTATTGAAGTTCATGCTTCTAAACAAGAGATTGTGGTATTAATTTCTCATATTAACTTTTCACCCTGCAAAATTCATCTATTTTGCCCAATCTTAATTCAAACACTAATTCAGAAGAAAGTGTATTGTATGAATAAATAATGTTTTTATTGGAACAGGGAAATACAGTGAGGTGCAGAGACATATTTTATAATTTTGTAGTTACATCGACTTTATTGTCTAAACCTCTGAACCCTCCAATTTTCAGGATGTTTGCTATGAAACATTTCTGCAATTGGAGAAGAACATACAAGAAGAAAGAAAAGCAAAATCATGTTAATGATATTAATGATATTATTACTATTAATAATAATCATAATATGTCAAAAGTCAAAGTTCAGAAAACTCCTGATTTTGTGAAGATATTGTGTTAGTTTTCAATAAAATCCTTGGCAGAAATCTTTAAGTCTCTTGTGTTGCTACTCCACAGAACAGGTGAGGAGAACTGTTGAGAGTATCCATACTGTCCTTGTCATCTTGGAGAAACTACACATGTCTAAGATACGCACTATTAGTTCAGAGCAGTGGAGTTTATGAGGGCTAGCAGAGACCCACTTTGAGTCAGATATTTGGGAAACGTGTCCAGAACACCCGTTTTTGAAGAGTGTCAGGATTGTTCTAGAAGCAATTAGCGTGAATTAGAAAAGCCTCTCTTCTAGTAAAGGAAGCCCTGTTACTACTTCTGGAAATAATGAACTGTTTGTTGCTGGCACTTTTGCTGGTGCTGGCAGTAATAATTCTAATGACTTCCAGGGCAACACTTGAAGGGTTAGATTTTCTGTTGTGGCAAGTCTGAGACCCTCAGTTCCTTCTTTTTTTTTTTTTTCCTTTTTTTTTTAATAATGCAAAGCCCTCCAGTGCTGTTTGTTTCTCATTATCAGTATTGACGTTATTTTTTCTCTCCTGCTTAGTTTATGTTAAAAGTTTTTGAAAGCTCTGTCAACTTACTTAAAAGACTGGCAATACTTATTTTTTGTGACTTCAGCTTAATTCAGTTATTGGCTTGCTATTGTCATGTGAATGTGATAAGAGTATCAATAGATAATTTTTTACAAGAAAATTGCTGTTAGAAGTTAGCGAGACAAACATCTACAGATGTCTTTTAGAGAATATGATCTTCAAATTCACTTGTAATCTGAAAACGTGGCAAGAAGGGACACAAAAAATGGTATACTGGCTAAACAGAACCCAATCACAGGTTTTCTTTGGCCATGATAGTCAAGAACATAGCTAAAGATAAAAGCAGCTCTTAAAGAACAAAAACATAAAATATGTTTTTTTCACTAAGTAATTGGCCCTTGGCCCTCCAAAGAAAAGCAATTAACTGACATGAGACTGTTTTTAAACCAATTCGTCTTGTTAACAACAGTTACTCTCTTATACGCACATGGCAGTGAAATGAGTTAGTACCAATGAGTGACACATCAGCACCCATTTTTGGAGACTTTTTTTCAGTATTCTTCCAGATGTACAGGAACAACAACAGAAAGGAGCTAATGTAGGAGTTTGTAAAATATCTCAGCCATAATTGAGAGCTCCTGCACTTTCTTGCTTAAATACCTTGTTGACTTGAAACATCGCAGCCAGATCTTGATGCTTTGAAAGGACATATGAAAACTGATGTTACATTGGCTTACGTTACTTCATTTTGGTGTTTCGATGCTTGTTCCTCTGTTGAGCATGTATGTATATCATCAAAAGCTTTTATTGTGTATATATAATTTTAGATTTTCGGTATTAGTCCTAGTTTTAAATCTGTTTGAACTGTCCCTTGCCTGCAAGTCCATCACAGATCTCTTGTCACAAAAGAGCTATGTGGAACAGCTGCCTGAACTCAGGCTTCAGCTGTACCTAACAAGAAGATTTTGTCACTTTAGGGGTATTGGTGATTCAGAGCTTACATGTTAACATTTCCAAAAGGTTTCATTTAGGCACAAGCTGTACCCCAAAGGCATTTCCACTGGTATTACACACATCCACAGGTTGTGAGGGTGGCCAGCTGATTTTTACAAATGTTAAAACTTCTTCTCCTGTGGAATAGGTCGTAGTTGCCATCACTTGGTACGTTTTCTCCTGTCACCATACTGGCTTTTCATAGTGGGGCCCTGTCCTTCAGGCAACTGAGATTTCTACTGCTTGTTCAACTGACCTGTGCTCCTTCCTTTCTCTGAAGTGCAGCTTTTGCTGAGGAGTTTTGGCAATTTTTTGCTTGCCTAAAACAGAGTGGAGTTTATTTACACTTGAGGTTTGGGATTTGTGTCCTGGTGGTGGTGCTGGGCTAAAAGTAATTGAAATTTTTGAGGAATCGTACTTGAATTGCTGTTTGTGTGCTCATTAAGATAACTTTAGCATTTTCTATTAATTATTGTATTTTTCTAGCTGAACGAGCTTTGGATACCATGAACTTCGATGTCATCAAAGGAAAACCAGTGCGCATCATGTGGTCTCAGCGCGATCCATCTCTACGCAAAAGCGGTGTAGGAAACATCTTCATCAAAAACTTGGACAAATCAATTGATAACAAAGCTTTGTATGACACATTTTCTGCTTTTGGAAACATCCTGTCTTGTAAGGTTAGTGGGATATTGTTGTTGCCCTTAATGGTTTAATGCAACGCTGCCCCTGAATTTATGCTGGACATATTCCATGTGTGTTACAAGGTCTTTCTTTAATAGGTGGTATGTGATGAAAATGGATCCAAGGGTTATGGCTTTGTACACTTTGAGACACAAGAAGCTGCAGAAAGAGCTATTGAAAAAATGAATGGTATGCTGCTTAATGACCGCAAAGTGTAAGTACATAAAGACATAGCTGCGGCTCAACAGACTGAAATCTGTTTTACAGTGGAGAAATACTTAAAAATTCTAAACAGCTCTAATTTTAAAGAGGATTTAGAATTTTAGTTTTATTAATTCTATCTCCTGCCTATTCTAAAGGCGGAATAAGGTCAGAAAATGCTAATAATGGGCTGCAGGGGGAAGAAAACGTTGTATTGGTTGTCTTACAAGCCAATGCTATAATAAGGACTTGAACTTCTCTGGTTTTTTGATGTTACCAGAGACAAAATTCTATCCATTATGTGTTTTCAATAATGCCTTCTTTCTAAAAGGTGCTAAAAGGTGAGATGGGTAGATTACCCATTTTTTTTGGCTGAAACTTCAAGCTGTAGAGTTACTCAGTCCTGAATAGTGGTCATATTACACTAACAATTTTATATGGGCATCTGTTAAAGGGCATATCTAGGAAGTAGAAGTAGAAAGTAAAACTTAAAGAAGTATTTAAACACTACCACTGTTCTGTGCTGCAGGGAAAAAAGGGTATTTGGCTTCTTGGTTAGTGATACCTAGGCCCAAGGGGGAGGGTGGGCCAGGCGTGCCTCACAGCTTTGCCTAAAGGATCATCATGTTATTTGGTACAGAAGAACAGCTCTGTAAATACTTGAGAGGGTTTGGAAAAAGGATAGCAGAAATCAGCATCAGCTTACTGTCATGGATTATTTTGGCATGTAGAGATTGGTAGATCAAGCCACGTACAGGGAGAATATTCATTTTGAAGCTTATAGTTTTACTGCTTGTCCTGTGCTTGACTGGCACACTCTGGATGTTTTTACTGAGATTCCATCTTCACACAGCCTTTTAAATGAGTTTGAAAAGGTCAGCGTATAGTCATAAAAGCACATGTTTACATAAACTTTGGTAAAGTACATTATGGGAGTTAATTTTGCTTTGAATTTATATTTAGGCTAGGCTTTTAAAAGTGAATTAAAGTACTTCCCTCACTATCAAAATCTGCTGAACATACTGCACTAGGATTCTTACCATCCTTGGTTACTATAAGTGTTGTTAAAGTTCCAGAGAATGTTGAGTTACTATATGCTACTTTATTGGATTTGTCAGATTTGGATCTATAAAGTTGGATAGTCTAATAAAATTTGAGAGCAAAAGTCTACTACTCTCAGAAATCAATGTTAGCCTGTACTAGAGCAGTTCCTTAGGTCACAGTGCGTTGTGTTCAGCTTCTGTTCCTTCTCTGACAGCGTGTACTGACCTTAAGTATTCCCTGCCAATTCACAATGGTATTTGACTAAAGAGCAAGTTGAACTATTTATTTATCCATGCCTGTTTAAAAAAAAAAAAAAAAACAAGGGAAAAAACCCCAAGCAAAAGTCTTGCTTTGATATAGGCTGGAAAGGTGTGTAAGTGTGTGTGTGGGGGGGTGTTGGTTAAATATCCCTCGCTTACAAGCTGAATTGGAGAATGGTAATTGCTTTACAGCTGCCAAGTTTTCAGTATGGCAGAGGGATTATGCTGGTATTCAGAACTTCTATTTAGCCAGTTTACCTAGTTCTTTCCCATTGTCCAGCTCCTGTTGACAAAATCCCTTTAGAAGGGTGAATAGTCTAACCAGTGGCTCAAAAGCAATTTTATGATACTAATGCTGATAAGCACACTGACATAGCAAAAGACAGTGAATTTTTTTTTTCTGATGGAGTAAATATTTTATTTAAAGAATTTCATGCCTATAACGAACCATGAGACTGATTAAGAATAAAATACGCTGCCAGAGGATTACAAGTAAATTTTGAAACCTTGAAAGACATGCTTTAATCTGCACTATTCTGATCTCCTGCAACTAGATTTGTTGGAAGGTTTAAATCCCGCAAGGAACGTGAGGCAGAGCTCGGAGCCAGAGCAAAGGAATTCACTAATGTTTACATCAAGAATTTTGGAGAAGACATGGATGATGAGAGACTTAAGGAACTCTTTGGCAAGTTTGGTAATGTCTTAAACTTTAAGTTTATATATACACAAGTGAACTTCATCTTACTTCTGATATCTTATCTGTACAGTGCCTTTATAATAGAGGGAATCAGCTAGCTGCCTGACACTAAGAAAAAAAAGAGAGGCACTGAAATGTTTGGACTTAATTCCAATTTCAGATTCAAAGTGCAGCAATAAACCCGCAGAATTCTAAATACCCAGAATAGCATATATAATCCTGCCATCAGAATTGTTTCTAATAATCTGAAAATGTGCCTAAATAGTCTTTTGAATGGGCTTTGCAATTTTTTTAAGTTTCAAATAGAAGTATTTTCTGGTTTAGTAGAAACTGATGTTATGAATTCACTATGGGATACACGACAAATGAGTTTGCTATTGCTTTCATTGACCCGCAGACCTGCCTTTACTCAGGGTCTCTCTGCTTTCATTATTCAGTTGCATTGTGGTGATTGACCTAATAGGAAACTATAAGGAACTTTTCCATTGGGAATTTATTTGGTTCTGTCTTCATCCTCAGTAGTGCTTGAGGCACAATTATGGCAGGCACATGGTTATGATCTAGTAATGTGTGTGATTGTGTCACCATTGAAATATGTAATGACAAACTCCTTATTTCAGTGACAGATTCTTATCCTGGTTTATAGAGCATATCTATTTTCAGCTTGTTTTTTGTATTTTCTTCATGTGTTTGCTGTTCTCCAGTGGATACAGTGTAGAGCAAGATGGAACCTTGTATGTAGGATACTTTACAACAGCCCTAAGCAGAATTCACAGGAAATCTCTTTCCAGTATTGAAATATGTGGTTGAAACGGTAGTGAATTTAGCTGCTAATATCTGCCTTATTTGAGTCAGAGCTGCAGTTTTTCAAAGGTTTGGAACTGCTGAACTGAGTCGCCTTTCACTGGGGTAAATGGACAAGCACGTAGCAAACAGAATGGTCTCTTCAGCTTCATGTACCCGTTTCACAGGATGAAAGTGTTAATGCTTTCAAAATGTTGTAATTTTTTAATGCAAAAAATTATTCACTTTGAAGTGAAATTCCTACCCCTATTTGGCTTAAAATACAGTAGAAAAGAAATTTAGCATGGCAGATAAGCAATTTTATGTAATATGTGATGTTTACTAGATACTGTTATTGGTGAAAAAGGCTTTTGTAATGCAAGTAGAACAAACTGAATATTAAAATTTCTAAACAGGATCTTCAGAATATGCAGAGAATGCACTCTGTAAACAAAGCATAAGTATTTCATTCTCTTTTTAGGTCCTGCCCTGAGTGTGAAAGTTATGACCGATGAGAGTGGAAAATCCAAAGGCTTTGGCTTCGTTAGTTTTGAAAGACATGAAGATGCCCAAAAAGTAGGCTTTTGGACTTTTATTTTAGGAATTCAGTTACTGAGACACAAATACTGAGTGATGTGAAATCGTGTGACTTAGTAAGGGGTTTTAATTGGTAAAGGGCACTGCAAAACCAGGTGTGACTTAGCATAGTTTCTGTTGTATAGAATGCTTTCTGGTGAGCAAATACTAGTTGGTTTGAGGAGCCTATTAAGTTAAGATACTCTGAGACAGTTGGAACTAGTGTAGAAATGAGGAATCTTGAATAATTTAATAAGCTGTTGTAGTTGGTCTTAAAGATCTCCAGGGATTTGGACTCCTTCATGCTGGGCCACATACAGGCATAGTAAATTATTATATATCTGCAAAACCCAGATGAATCAGTGGATCCAGTTTGCTTGCACAAGACATTTGTGCAAGGTAGAAAGGGTTGTGTTTTTGAACTTCAGCGCTGCAGAGTCAGCAGGAGAGCTATTAGTTTTATGAAGCATGTTTGGCACAGCTGTAAGAAAATAGTCATAGAGCCCTATGATATGTTGCTTTTTACTTTAAGGAGTAACATTGGAGGAAGGGTGCTTTTAATTTGTGTGTATAACGTGCCCATACATGTCTATACACAGTGTGCTGTGTAATTTAATTCTGTGTCAGCTGGTTGCTTTGTGGCAGTTGACTGGTGGTAGGAACACAGATTCAGGAAAAAAACTGCACAGAACAAATCAGGGAAACAAATGAAGTTTGCTTTTCAAAAGGCATTTTAGTGATTTGTCGGTACTGCAAGTGTACAAACGAGATTAGAACAAATCCTGTCTGTCTTACATTGACATTGTTCAGTCTTGCATACATTCATCGATGAATTGTTTCTTGTGCAGTAGTCAGAATCATGTACATAACATAAAATTCTTATATCTCAGTTGATATGTTTTGAATGGGTTTGGTTATGAAGGGATGCAATAAACTGGTGACTTCTGGTTTTAAAATAATTGAACAAATCTGTGCCAGAGTTTTAACATCTTAACGGTTACTGTAAGTATCTGTAACTGAAAAGAGTATAAAGGGAAGGAAGTTCATATTTTCATATTTTTTAAGTATTTCCTTAATGAGGGGTTAAAATTTTTAAAGGCCATATATGCCAGCTGTAGCTTGACATACAGTTAAAATCTGGGAGATGCTACTGTTTCAGATGTTACTTCTAAAAACACTTGTCAGGTGCGTGAATTGGATATTTTCAGTTTAATTTGCTTTCTTTTCTCTACCTTTCAGCAACATAAGGCTGGAGAAATAGTTCTTTGTGTGACTTGTTTATTTTACATCTTTTTTCCAACTTCAGATCAGAATTTTTTTGCATCCTTTGTGACTTGTACTTGTACATCCTTTGTACAGAAGCACACTTGGCAATTTCCATTTTACTTTAAGGAGAAAAGTCTTAGGACATTTTGTTTCAGGTAGTGATATTTTAGATGGATTGGTTCTTTTTCTGGAATCCTTCTGTAACTTTTTATATTTGAATTATATATTTGTATGCTTGAAAAACACGAATACAAAACGCTGCTAACCTCTTGTGTATTAATGAAGGCTGTAGATGAGATGAATGGGAAAGAGCTCAATGGGAAACAAATCTATGTTGGACGGGCTCAGAAAAAGGTGGAAAGACAGACGGAGCTGAAGCGCAAGTTTGAGCAAATGAAGCAGGACAGGATCACCAGATACCAGGTTCAGTTTTACTTCAAGAGGACTTATTTTATTCTGTGACGTTTACATGGACCATTTGCTCTGAAAAATAACTTGATTTTCTCTTTAGGGTGTGAACCTTTATGTGAAAAATCTTGATGATGGGATTGATGATGAACGTCTTCGAAAAGAATTCTCCCCATTTGGTACAATCACTAGTGCAAAGGTAAAGTTTGTAGATTGTGCCCGTCCTTTGTCTGAAAACGAGTAGTGATCCTTCACTAAGAAGAGTGATTTATTTCACTTACAGATGTGACGAAGTCACTCATCACTGCGACTGTATACGTGGGCATCTGATTTTTTATTTTTGTACATCTCAGGCTAAACACAGAATGATCCTTTCTGGAAATAAACTGAGTACTGATGTTAATGTGAGAAAAATCACATTTTCAGTGCAATAATGTGCTCATTATTACTTCACTGAGATTTTCATCTGTATTCAGTAAACAATTGGCTCTTAATTAAGTAATTATATTCCCTTTTATAAATCAATTTGTAAAACATCTGTGCTCTCACTTCATGTAAGCTGAAAAAAGAAACTCGTCCGAGTTGACTGGGGACAGAAGCAATATTCTTTTGTTTTAAAACTAAATTTTATACTGACAGGTCATGATGGAAGGTGGCCGCAGCAAGGGATTTGGATTTGTGTGCTTTTCATCACCAGAAGAAGCCACCAAAGCTGTCACAGAAATGAATGGTAGAATTGTGGCTACTAAACCATTATATGTAGCTCTAGCGCAGCGTAAGGAAGAGCGCCAAGCTCATCTCACCAACCAGTATATGCAGAGAATGGCAAGTGTAAGAGCAGTACCTAATCCTGTTATCAACCCGTACCAGCCAGCACCTCCTTCAGGTTACTTCATGGCAGCTATCCCACAGGTACGTGTAGAGACGAGTAACTGAATGTTTTGTACTATGTGTAAAACCTGTTCAGATTTAACAGCAAAGATAACTATTAGTCCATAAATATAGCTAGCGTGCTCATAATTTCAGCATTCTAATTTGACAGCAGAAGGGTAGACTGTTCAGTGTGCCCTTCAAAGATAGTTACACAATGGTTTTGTATTTGACAGACTCAGAACCGTGCTGCATACTATCCTACTAATCAAATTGCTCAACTTGCTAGACCAAGTCCTCGTTGGACTGCTCAGGGTGCCAGACCTCATCGTAAGTCACTTCTTTACTCCTTCAGTAATAGTGGTAAACTCCATAGGCTTTGCCTTTGCACTTCAAAATACATTTTCACAGCATTATAGTATCTGTCTTCTCTTTGTCATGTTAGTGACATTGCTTCTGAACTCTTTTCACTCTTCAGTGTTTCAGCGTGTAATTTAATATATTTTCTCTAAACCCCAGCATTCCAAAACATGCCTGGTGCTATCCGCCCAGCAGCACCCAGACCACCATTTAGTACCATGAGACCCGCTTCTTCACAAGTCCCACGAGTCATGTCAACACAACGTGTTGGTGAGTCTCATTTATGCAAACTTTTAAGTATTAGACTTATTTTCTAATTTTGCTGATTCAGAATGATCTCTCAAAAGCATTCATAAGTTCAGTATCACATGTGGCAATGCTTCCTTCCTTTTCTGACTCTTACCACATGAGTAAGCTAGTATCATTGTGCCAATTGTAACAATAGGTTGTGTATAAAAATACTGAGATGGTGCAATTTTCTCTTATCATTTTGTAATAGAATACTCTGAGCCAGTATCACATATGCAGAATCTGCATATCACTGAGTGAACCAGAGTTAACTATATAGTGGAGTCTTAATTCTCTCAGAATGTATTGGGCAGTAGTGGTTTTTAGCTATCCACTACATGAAAGTATCTTTTTTTAGGGTGATTGTTAATGTAATGTGCTCAGGAAATCAGGTGTTCTTTGAGATTAGAACGAAATTACATTCATACTCAACCCGAGTTAATGTTTTCTCATAGCTCTTTGTTCAATAACATCAAAGAATAGCAATTCATTAGTGAAGTGGCTGTAAAGTAACATCCGGTAAACCGAGCTTTGAACCCTCAGATGTGACCAGTGATGTGACATTTGACAGTACTACTAAGATGACTCCCTTAACACCATACCTAAATTAGGTATTCAGTTTGGGCTGGTTTGCTGTTTTTAATTTACACAGTGTAGGCAAAGTTTAAAAAAAAGAATTATTCACATGTGGAGTTGTGTTATTTTTTCAGCTAATACATCAACACAGACAATGGGTCCACGTCCTGCAGCAGCAGCTACTGCAGCTACTCCTGCTGTACGCACAGTACCACAATACAAATACGCTGCAGGTGTTCGTAATCCTCAGCAGCATCTTAATACACAGCCGCAGGTTGCTATGCAGCAGGTATGGAACTGTAAGAACTGGTCTGCGCTTTTGCTGGTGTTTCTTGTAGAGGAAAGTGGTGGGGAGTGCTTGTGAGTGTTGTCGTTGTAATTCTAGCATTCAGGCTCTCCGTTATTGCAGCAGAGTTATAGCCTTAGGGTTTTAAGTAAATCAAATTCATCTGGGACAGGATGTAATGCTGTGTTACTTCGTATTTTCCAGTTGCTTGATACCTTAGCCTGAATTCTCCTTGTACTTGCTCCACAATGAGGGGTTGATACTAATCCCCAGCACCCGTCAGTTCTAGCCTGTGCTGTTTGATTAAACTGACTTGGTTGTAATTTCTTCCATGCTTCTGACAGTGTAGGCTTTGTTTATGCTGAGTTAGGGAACACGGGATATTTGAAGCTATACCTCATTATGAACTAGAATTTAATTCTGAAATGGTACTAAATTAATTTGCAGCCTGCTGTCCATGTGCAAGGCCAGGAACCCTTGACTGCTTCCATGTTGGCTTCTGCCCCTCCGCAAGAACAAAAGCAGATGTTAGGTATGTACAGGATACCTTTCTCTTTGCTTTATAGCAGGACAGTCAAAACACTCTTTTTGTCAACCTTAAAATACAGAATAGTGTTTTTAGCAGTAGAACAAGTTGTTTGTTTCTCTTCTGCCTTAAATCTAGGCTGTTTGTCAGATGAGATTTGTCACTGATTTAACTTTTCTCTCTCTAGGTGAACGTCTCTTCCCTCTCATTCAAAGCATGCACCCTACTCTGGCGGGTAAGATCACTGGTATGTTGTTGGAGATTGACAACTCTGAACTCCTCCACATGCTAGAGTCTCCTGAGTCTCTTCGTTCGAAGGTAGGCGGACTTTGCCGTACTCTGTTTTTATCAGTAGCTAAGTCTACACTGATTTAAGAGGTGGTTACGCTGGAGTAGCAGCAATGCAACAGCAGGGTGAGGAGTTAGAATATTGTCTTTCAGAGGGTGGCAGTGACATTAGCATTAACTGTAATGTTACCCTTTCTAACAGTGCAGGCATTATTCGTATCCATAATTTAATTTAAATTGTTGCTTTACCTTTAATGGACAGAAATTACTAGGCTTCCTTTTATTAATTTTTTCTTTCCCACTTAATAGGTTGATGAAGCTGTAGCCGTACTACAAGCCCACCAAGCTAAAGAGGCTGCTCAAAAGGCAGTTAATAACCCCACTGGGGTTCCAAGTGTTTAATAAGTAAGTTTTCTTAGCACTGTAATTATACAGGTTGACTGGGGCAATAGTTCTTAGTCTCTGCCCTTGGAAGCATCATGCTTCTAGGCTCTGTATTTGCAGGCACAGCAAGTAGCAGCGGTCATCACAGTTGTAAATAAAATGTTGTGCTCAAGCCTGTTGTCCAGTTCTGTAGCTTTTGGTAGCAAGTGCTACAGATGTTATCTTGCATATTTAGTGGGAATTAAAGCATTGTTTCTAACAAAATATTTAGCTGGAATTAGTTCTAGGGATGTGTGCAATAATGGGCAGTTCTGTTAAGCACTGCTATTCATCCTGTTGTCCTAGAGGAACTTGTGGAATTGAAGTAAACTTAAAATGATAACTTCAACTAGAAATGAAATAGCTTATTTACATTTTTATGTATTTGCCAAAATCTCAATAATACAGTAATTTAAAACCTAAACTGCATGTTGCCTTGACTTTCCATCTTGGTGAATTCAACTTAATGTCAACTGAAATATTGATTTTCTTTGTGGTGGCCTTCTCTGGGGTCAGTCTCTTAATTCTGCGTGGCAGGAAGAGGTAAAACGTGGGATCTTTTCAGTTTTGAAAGGGGAAGATGTTGTGAAGTTTTCGATGATAGAGCAACCTGTTCTCTATTCAGTCCAGTTAGGTTTTACCTTTCTATGAAGTTATTTTCCACGTTTATAGCTATCAGTTGAAGATGCCTGCATTAACATTTGATTACTTTAAGTTTTCTTTTTTCTTGGTCATTTCATTTCTGCAACTTCCGTTTTGGAGGCAGAATTTGAGTCATATTTTATCCATGCTTTCTTTATCCATATTTTGTTTTTTGCTAGTGACGCTTCCACAGTGGCGATAAATGAGTGCTGAATAACTTGTGTGTCCTAAACCAAGATCCCCAGACTTTCAGACCATTATTCCACATGCTCAATGATGTTTTAGTATTTGGAAATGGAAAATACTGCTAGTGTGGTTAATGTGCCTTTGTATTCTGGCCTTAAAAGCAGTCACATTAGTTACGGTAACGAGTTACTGTGGGTAGGCATTGGCCAAGGCCCTGCCATGCAGAGTTATAGTTAACTAGAATAAGTTTTGTCTATAAGTGCCACAGACTTTGGGTCCTGTGCTTCCCTGTCTCTAAAATGTGGGGGACAGCTGTGATACGCTGCTTGTAAACAGCTTTGGGGTGACTGGTGCTGTGGATGCCCAGAGCAGTTGCAGAAGGCCTGTCAGAAGACATAAAGGTGCTGCTTTATTTTTAAAACCTAATTAACAACACTGTTTTTTGTTTGCAGAAAGGTCCGGGACTACAATCTAGAACTTCGCTTCACCGAAGAAAAAAAAAATCTAAACATGGAAAAACTATTAAATATTGAGAAAAACATTGCAAAATATAAAACAAATAAAAAAAGGAAAGGAAACTTTGAAGCTTATGTACAGAGCAACGCCGGGGCTAGCAAAGCAAGTGCTAGTCCTAGATTACTTATTGATTTAAAATTTAAAAAAAAATAGTAAAATAAAAAATACAAATTAATGTTTTATAAACCCGGGGGAAAAGAATTTTCAGCACAGTACAAAAATTTAAAGCATTCCTTTCTTTAATTTTGTAATTCTTTACTGTGGAAAAGCTCAGAATATCACCACTGTTTTAGTTGACAGTGGGAATTGATAGCTGAGCAAAGAAACATAATTTGGATTATAAAATTCTTGGTTTAATAAAAATTCCTTAAACACTGATTTACTTGTGAGGGTTTCTTTTGTACAGTGCACACTTCTCATAGGGTTGTTGTTCCAAACACTGAGTTCTAATCCCACTCCACTACATGTTAGTAGTTTCTAGAGAAGATAAGCCTGTGGTTTAGCTGCTTGTTACAGTACGTGAAGGGCTACAGGAAAGCTGGTGAGGGACTGTTCACAAAGGCTTTTAGTGATAAGACAAGGGGCAATGGCTATAAACTGAAGAGGGGCAGAATGTGACATATGGAGGAATTTCTTCACCATCAGAGTGGTGAGGCACTGGCACAGGTTGCCCAGGGAAGCTGTGGCTGCCCCATTCTTGGGGTTGTTCAAGGCCAGGTTGTATGGGGCCTTGGGCAGCCTGACCTGGTGGGAGGTGTCCCTGCCCATGGCAGGGGGGTTGGAACTGGATGATTAAGATGCCTTCCAACCCTAACTATCCTTTGATTCTGTGTAAACTTACCTGTTAAATCAACAGAGCAGCTAGATCTGTATTTGAGCTTTAAATTCTGAAGTGTGATGTTTGAGCTCATGCCATTTAATTAGAAACAGGCCTCTACGTGCCCTACTTTGAGATGATCAGTGAGAAATGTTATGATAAAAGCCTGTGTTGGAATTGTGTAATGTACCAACACATGATCGCACTTGACCACCTGGTTGTGGTGTGTGCACTCATGGGCTTTGTGGAATGAACAATCTCTACATAGAATCATAGAATCGTTAAGATTGGAAAAGTCCTCCAAGATCCTAAGAGCTCAAGAGTCAGCCCAACATCACCAGGCCTACTAAACCATGTTGCAAAGTGCTACGTGTTTTTTTGAGCAGCTCTAGAAATGGACACTCCACCACTCCCCTGGGAAAGTCTCTATACTTGGGTCTCCAGCTGTATCTTTTAGGTGGCTCTTGAACCCTGAGATGGGGGTCAAGTGGTATGGATGTAGCTGAATGAGAAAGGATGGGCTGCAACAGGCAGCGCTGCAAAATTCCTGTGCTGTGAATGTATGAACACAGGGCACTCTGCAACAAAAAAAGGGGAGGTTTCAGGTGGTCATGGATTAAAAACTGAATGCAGAGTAACCAAAAGATCATGCTTTTTTACACAGCAAAAGCCCTTCTGTGCACGGGACTGCTTAATCCTCCGAGGTGGGTATTTCCCACCATGTGTGTTCCCTAATAAGGGAATGGCTACTCTTAGCTTTTGCTTTTTCTTCTGTTTGTAAGAGACCAATTGTTTTAATCTTAGCTTTGTTTGTGCTGAACAAACTCTTGTGAGAGGCACCTTTGAAAAATCTCAGCTAGCTCTTTGGTAACTAAATTATTGAATTATTGCTGAAAAAATAATACATTTAGAGTGCTTAAAATCAGCAGATTTGAAAACAAAGTGTTGTGAAATTGAATGCTGTTCCTTATTACTCAGTATTCACAACAAAGATCTTTTCAGGTGTAATGTGTCACAGAGCTCTGCATGCAGGGAGCTTATGCAAAACTTGGTGGGTTTTTAATCAAATTTGTGACTGGTGAAATAATTCTAGCAGTTTTATTGGCTCCAGGAATCCGCCTCTTCCTGCAGAAGGTGACCTTCCTGGTTCATCCTTGTATTTGGCTGTCATTTAAAGAATAGAATTTAAGAGGGGTGCCTCCTTAAAATAAATTGCTGCTGGATCTGAAACTGATCTGCTATACGTGACCACAAACAGTCCCCTCTTCACTCGGGGTGATCGGACCTTCAGGTCAGCCTGCGCGTTACGTGTTAAAAGGAGCCTCCAGACAAGTGACTGATGACAGCAAAAGGGAGAAAAGCCAACACTAGCCCACGAGCTGTTTAATTTACTACAGGGCCTTGACTGAGGTTGAGAGTTTTGCAGGATTAAAACTGTTAAAAGCGTAATCAACCTAAATGTTAAATGTGTAATCAAGAGAGAGAGAAACAAGCTTTTGATGCCGTACAAACTTTTGCTGTGTAAGAGTGGTCCATCTACGTGTGGGTTATATAGTTGTTGCCTTGCTTTTACCCCTTTCCTTTAGAGGGAGTACTTTCTTCCGCCTTGCAGAGTGCGAGAGGCATGACCCTCAGCCACTGCAATCCATTTGGCTTCAGCTGCTGTACTTAAAGGATTTGATTTCTATGGAATCACAGGAAGGGGTTAGTGAGTTCTTTCTGGAAAGCTCTCTGCAGTCTGTGTTGCCTGCGGGGAAATGCCAGTTGTTCTCTGGACCTGTGGTTTCAGTCTTAAAGCCTTTCAGTCTGTTCTCAGGAGTCCCACAAAAGACAATTGCAAGAGCGCCCTTACTTTTGCTCTTGCACAAAGACCTTCAGATTTTTTCTAAGTTAATTTGAGAAATAAGCCTAGCACAGAGAGGTGAAACTGTTCTGGCACAAATGAATCCTATTTAAAGTACCTCACTTTACTATAAAAGCTTTATGTTAATCTTGTACAGTTCTTGCGTTCAGTCCTGACCTGATGGAGGTAGACTGGGTTAGCCTTTCATTTGCGATCTTGCTGCAGTGTACGACTGCAATTAAGAATTCTTGAACTTGGATGTAAATCCTGCAAAGGAGGTGGTTTGGAGAAGCTTTGTGGGTGTGTGAGCACTGGCATCCGTACCAGCCTGAAATACCAGGCAGGAAACGTTTGTGATAGAAGGGAACAGTGAGGCAACGCTGTTGTGACGATCGTGACAGCTTAAGAAAACAAAACCCGGGGCTGGTTGGGTTTCTTTCTTCCCACTCTTGATTACACGGTAGTTCCCCACTGTGTACCACAGACACCTATTTAATCAGTGTCTTCTGTATTTCTTTTTATCTGAGAGATAGAGAACAATGTGTGAGTTAGTGCCTCTATCAATGTATCTTTAAAGTACTGCTGCAAAACAATGCACCGTACAGAAAAATCAATGTATTCAGTAGCAGAAGATCATTGTTCCCGTGGTTTAACAGGCAGCTGAAGTGGCAGTCACTTCCTGCTGCCACGCATCCAATCTAGCATGTGTCAGAGGCTTACACTGATCCTCTACCACCCTGCAGCCACCCAGAGCTAAGCTGATTGTGCTGGATCCTCTGGTATTTCATTCCTTCAGTCCTTCTCATCTTCCACTCTAACCACACCAAATGCCTCGGAGGTGAGCAGCAGCCAAAAGGCAGCTCCTGAAATGAATGGAGATTTGAATGGTACTGTATTCACGATCCACTTTCCCCGGCAGAACATGGTGTTGCAGGTAACTGGATCAAAGGTTTGGTAATCCGGATTGCAGGCATTCTCTTCACTGCTCTGCAGAAGTCTAGGAAAGAGGAGGCTGAGAGGAGACCTTATTGCTCTCTACAACTACCTGAAAGGAGATTGTAGTGAAGTGGGTGCAGGCTTCTTCTCCTAAATAACAGGTGATAGGTGAGAGGAGAGGCCTCAAGTTATACGAGGGGAGGTTTAGGTTGGATATCAGAAAAAATTTCTTTACCAAAAGAGGGGTCAAGCATTGGAACAGGCTGCCCAGGGAGTGGAGTCTTCTTCCCTGGAGGTGTTCAAAAAATGTGTAGACATGGCTCTTGAGGGTATGATTTAGTAGGCGTGGTGGTGTTGGGCTGACAGCTGGACTTGGTTTTAGAGGTCGTTTCCAACTTTAATGATTCTATGAAATTCAGATTCCACTGGGTCCTGGGCAAGGGCGGACAAGGTAGTGGAAATTGAGATGTTTCCGAGTCAGGCAATGTCATTACAGTTGCTGGTTTACACTACTTGGGTGTCTGCCTTTGAATGAATGATATCTTCAGTCCTTACACCTAAATGCATTTCCTTCTTGCGAGCATGCTTAATGGCTGCTATGGACAAGTCGATTTTGAAAGACTGCCACTCACCACTTTGGATTAGGATTCTTGGCAAAATGATTTTCTGAATTCTGCTTCTAATAGGCATATTTCTGCCTGGAATAACAGGGAAGAAAAAACAGCACAAAACAAAAGCCTCTCCCAAAACACCCAGGATGTGTGTTTATCTCTCAACAGGTCCAGGAGCTGTGCTCTGAACTGACATGCTGTGTCCAGAGGAGGGCTACCAAGGATGATCAGAGGGCTGGAGCACCTTCCATACCAGGACAGGCTGGGGTTGTTCAGTCTGGAGAAGAGAAGGCTCTGAAGAGACCTTATAGAGAACTTCCAGTGGCTGAAAGGGCTCCAAGAAAGCTGGGGAGGGATGGTTCACAAAGGCTTGTAGTGATAGGACGAGGAGCAATGGGTATAAACTGGAGAGGGGCATATTTAGACTAGACATAAGGAGAAATTTCTTCACTATGAGAGTGGTGAGGCACTGGCACAGGTTGCCCAGGGAAGTTGTGGCTGCCCCATCCCTGGAGGTGTTCAAGGCCAGGCTGGATGGGGCTTTGGGCAGCCTGGTCTGGTGGGAGGAGTCCCTGCCCATGGCAGGGGGGTTGGAACTGGATGAACTTTTAGGTCCCTACCAACCCAAACTATTCTATGATTCTATGCTAGAGAGCACCACAGTCTTGTCCTTGGGACCATAATTCACTAGGTGATCTTAGGACCTCCCTGTGCTCATTTGAAGATTTGAAACCTGAGGAATCCTGCTTCCACCAGCTGACAATTCGCATTTGGGATCCTGTGTCTTCTGAGGTGCGAGTTAGTGTCTCACTCACTGACTCCTGCCATTCACAGGTTTTTCCTTAGCTGACCAGACAGGAGAAGCACACAAAAAAACACCCAAGATATGATTCCTCATCAAGACAGGCAGAGTTTATGCCACACCAGCAGCCTAATTATTGTTGCTTAGGCAACTGTGAGTCCACCTCTGTGGAGGAAACCTTTTAGTCTCTCCTACCTTCTGCAGGATGTGGTCAATAATGATGGATAGTAGCTGTAACCAAACCAATCTGCAGCCAGCAGGGTTACAAACCATTAGGAAGTGGCGTTTGAAGTGAATACAAATTTGAAACAGATGTTTTCAGCTACACTAAGACCACAAGTTGTGCCGTGGTTGGAGCGCCCTTTGAAGGACTTGGGCAACAAAAAACAAAGAAAAGAATATTTTCAAGAAATTTCTCTTAGATGTCTCACTTGTATTTGGGTTGAATGTAATCATTAAGGAAAAAAGGAAATGGGCCTATTCTGTGGTAAGTAATAAGAGCAGTGTATCTATACCAAATAGTCTCCTACTTCCAACCTAACCTGCTAAAGATACATCCATCATCAAGCTATAGCTGTCCAGAGATACGTACTTTTTTATAGCTCTGAGCACTCTTTATTGTGTTCCATGTGATATCAGAGAAAACAAAAATGATGCCCTGGGCAGGCTAACCAGTGGTGTCGCATTGTAGTGAGTGGGACCTTGGGGTACACGTTGTCTAGGTTAAACTTGAAGTCAGCAGATGACATAAAACAGAGATTAGAACTCAAAAGCAGGCCCCAAACATATCGCATTGTCACATCTGTAAGTGGATGCTTGCTTAATCCCATCTCTTGCCACTGTTAAGGAAATTTGCTGTCAAAGGTAGCTCCGTTTCTCTCTGTTTTTCAGAGGGGAACCAGATTCAGACAGGTGAGGAGAGACCATCAACCTAGAATGACAGCAGAAGTAGAAAATTCCTGCTTATTGCCTGAAGCCATGTCCGTCTGCCTATAGCTCACGTTCTTCCATCAGGCTCAGCATGCATCCACTTTGCCTCCTACGTTCTAAGTGGAGATGTAGATTTGCAAAGTGGCTTGGAATGTGAATGAGGATGCACACAGGGGCCTTGCTCAGGAGGGGGAGGAAAGCTCTTCGGAGCGCCTCGAGGTGTGGGTGCCTCATCTTCCAGGTACAACAGGGTTCTTGTGATGCTGGGAGGTACAAAGTTGGCTCTGTAAGAGGGCGGCTGTGTGGGCACTCCATAAGTTGTCAGACTGGTTATATTTGGCTGCACAGATGAATGAAGAAAATCATCAAATATGAATTGCAATGTTATTTTACTTACTCTTCACCATTTTCTCAGAATACCCATTAATCCTGTTTCTTGAACAATATGTGCAAACCTAGTCCCACTGGCAGGGGTTTTGCCCAAGTCGGTTGGTGAGTCATTGCCTTCCTGAAATAGCATTCCTCCTCTGATGACAGGCCTTCCGGTGAGGACAGAGTGCTGTGCTTCCCCGATTTGCAGGGGAGGCGTTTCAGCTGCATTATTTCCCTGTTGATGAACTCATTTCATGTTTCCAGCAGTGCTTTTTATTTGAGGCTATGAGGACTTCTAGGGTGATTCCCAGGAGAAGGGCTGGCTCCCACAGTGCCTTTCCCTCAGGGGTACCTGAAATACACTAAAGGAAGCTGAGAAGTACAGCAGTGTATCGCACCTTTATCATCTGGTAATTAGCAACAAACAGAAGTCCCAGATCAGAGAGGACCTGCCATTTTAGCTATGTTTGACCTCCAGTGAGGCACTGTGTGAAAAAAAACTCTTTTTTTCTCATAAATCTGCTTTGCATCCCTTCCACCAGATGGTCCCCAGAGTTATAGAATGGTTTGAGTTGGAAGGGACCTTAAAGATCATCCAGTTCCAATCCCCTGCCATGGGCAGGGACACCTCCCACTGGATCAGGCTGCACAAAGCCCCACTCAGCCTGGCCGTGAACACCTCCAGGGATGGAGCATCCACAGCTTCCCTGGGCAATGGAGTGCCCAGACCATCATGGAATGGTTTGCGTTGGAAGGGGCCTTAAAGAGCAGCCAGTTCCAACTCCCCTGTGATGGGCAGGGACACGTCCCAATGCTCAGGCTGCCCTGGAGGAACCCAGCCTGGCTGCAGGGCTGTTCCCTCCCCAGTTCTTTGGGGGTCCCCTCACCTCTCACCTGCCCATCGGCTACAGGCTGCCCCACAGCTCCCTGACCGGGGACGCTCAAGTGCAGTTTCAAGGTGAGGTACTGAGGGAGGGAAGTGGGGAGGGAAGGAGAGAGGGAGGCAGGTGGGAGCAGGTGCATAGATGGGATGGAATAGGATGCGCCTGGTCTAACTCCTGTCCTCACACCTGGCCCTCCCGACATCCTTCAACTCCATCTCCCAGCGCTGCTGCTCGTGGGGCACCCCCGTTTGCAGGGTGACATCTGGCAGCGGCTGAGGCAAATCCCCAAAAGAAGCCAAGGGATGTGGCGGAAGGGCATGGTGAACTGGCTTAATGGGAAACACTGGCCAAGAGGCAGCAGCTGTGGGATCCCAGGTGCCTCTTGTCTTTGGCCGCTGGGAGAGAGATACAACAGCTTTGGGGGTCTTTAGTTCTGTGAGCAGCTCCACAGAGGTCCGTCTGGGCAAACTGCATGACCAGTTGCAGGATTTTTGGACAAGGCAGGGGTTAATTCAAGGTTGGACCCTTTGGCCCAAATTGCCCAAGCACATACCTCCGAGTGACCTTTTCCACACAATCAATTCCAAAACAGCTGGAACACAGGCACAGCACATTCCAAGGAACAGTGGCCGTCAGAGAATAATACACAGTCCCAGCTAATTTACATGGTTATTTCAGGGTGAATCTGCTTGTTTATGTGCCTGCTTTTGTTTTGTTTCTTGTCCGAGTTGCCTCTGTCCCCTTCCCCTCAACCCTTCCTCTGGCTTTCTTAGGAAGATAAATGACGTTATCTTTTCTGCGGAGGCAAAGCTGCCACCAGCTTTCTCTTTGCTAGCCTGTTCTTTCTGGCCTTTGAGAGTCCTTGGCTCCAAGTGAAACCTCTCCCAGCTCTTCTGTCAGCCTGGGTGCACGCAGTTATCCCTGCTGAGCAGCCCTAATTCACTTTGGCCACCCTATTTTAGGGCCATGTTTGATAAACACTTCTCGTGGTAGTGCTTAGGTAGATCCTCTTTCTTTTGGCAGCCTCTGTGCTGTGCTCTCCCTCGCATTGATGGGACCACTCTGGAGTAGTTTTTCAGCCAGGTAACCCCTGATGGAGATCGTTCCACCTCTTCCAACTGCACAAGCAGTTGTGAGCAGCACAGCTAAAAGGCAGCTGAGTCGGCAGCAGGACTGCCACGGGAAGCAGCGTTTTGTGCTCTTGTACCCCAGCTCTGCAGTTCCTTTTTCCTGCAAGAGTAATATTTTGCTTTGATTAATTGAGCAGTTTGGATAACATATCTGAACTAATAAACCAGCTTACATATTTGCTTGCTTTTTCTTTAAGGCTTACTCTTTCTTGCTCAAGAGGTTTTAACTTCAATTAATGCTCTCAGCAAAATCTCTCCCTTCTCTGCATCCTCTGTGACTGACAGTTTGCCTCTTGTTGGGCTTTACAGTTCATTAGCTGATTTTTATTTTTAATTCCTTCATTCCTCCTGTTGCTGGCTGCCATACTGGGTCTTGGAGCTCAGAACTACACTGCTGTCACTTAATTGTCTTCCCTATTTTTATGTGAGGTTGCTCGTCTATAATTATTATATACTTTTCTGCTTATTTTGCTTGAAATACTCAGTTAAGGTATAAAAATGCACACATACAAGAAATCTTAAACTCCAGAATACAGTAATTTCACCCTCCTGACCAGATCACATGCGGTGTCCACAAAGCCTCAGAGACGCAACAATTCTATGATCGATCCAGGATGTGAATTAGAAATGAGCTTTCTCCATGGACGAATTTCTGCATAATTATACTTGACAGTATTTCTTGGATGCTACTCAGGACAGTAGGTCTGCCTCTGGGCTTTGTTGGATGTGACATCGGACTAGTTGTGCCTCTCCTCTCCCTCAGGGTGGCAATCTCTAAACAACTGCTATTGCACCTCTACAAAGTCCTCTCATAACTTGTGATATGAAATCAGGACACAAAATTTTTGCTCCTGATGCTGTTCCTTACCTGCCCCTTTTCTCTTGTTATGCATTTTCCCATCACTTCACATTCTGAGAGTCCTTCAGTTGTTTGACACTCCCAAACTCCATTTCTCACTGTCTCCCAAAGCTGTTGTTCTCAAAAGGACTGTCTGAAAGGAGCAACTCTTTAGAAGTTGGTAGTGGGGAGCGCAGTCTAACAGAGCATGGGAGGTTTTGGATACGCTGTTGAATGAGGAGATGCAGATATACCAACTCTGAGCTACTTTTCCCTACCTCACAGTGTTTTGCCTCGAAATGGAATTCACAGCCTTAAGCTGAGTACCCGAGGCAAATGATATAGAGGGAGGCATGAACAGCCAAGAATGATATCCTAAAAGAGATCTTGCTTAGAAAGAGTTGTTTAGGCAGGTGTGGCAGAAGTGCCGAGGAGAGCAGTGCAGCTTTAGCTCTTCTCCTCCTGTGGAGATAGGTACTTCGCTCTGGATTGTCAGCAGGTGCCTCTCTTAGTCTGATGATTTACAGGGCTTTGTGTTGGCTGTGAGAGGGTTCAGAGATGGCTCTGCCTTCTCCCCCTTTTCCCCTTTTTTAGGAGCTAAAGTGCTCAATTATGGGAAATTCAGTTTTCATTCCCTCCTCTGTCTTGAGTATTTAGGTATTAAGTATTAGCAGCAGAAAGACAGCCTGAGGATCAGTCTCCCTTTGCTCAGGATGGAACACAGAATCATGTATTCATAGAATAGTTTGGGTTGGAAGGGATCTTAAAGATCGTCCAGTTCCAACCCTTGCCATGGGCAGGGACACCTCCCACTAGAGCAGGCTGCCTAGGGTCCCATCCAACCTGGCCTTGAACACCTCCAGGAATGGGGCATCCACAGCTTCCCTCGGCAACCTTACATGTCTGGCAGCATTCCTTGCTGTTTGCAGTTCCTGAACTAAGACTATGTGTAGCCGTTCTCTGCAAGTGACAGTGAACAGCTTCAGCAGGAGTGTCAGTGGCAGATAGAAGTGCATTTTAAGGATCTAATCTTTGACCCTAGATTTATACAAGGACAGCTAGGCAGTACTCTATAGTGTACTCACGTTCTCCTCTGACTTTAGTTCTGTGGGGACTGCACACTGATCTGCGGCTCCCCTAACCGAGCTCTGGGGATTTGCTTTGCTTGTGGAGAGGTAAGGATCTCTTGCAAGAATATGTGACAGGAGATTCTAGAGTGGGGCTAGAGATTACCTGGAAAGTGGTTTGTGCACTAAAAATGTTACTTGATTTCCTCACAGTTGAACAGTTGCTGAAGACTTAGGCTATCGTTGGTTTCCACCTCTGATGTTGTGGTGTTTGCGTTTGGATCTTCAATTTGGCAGATGCTTAGTGTGTCCCTCTCTAAAGAAATACCATAATAATGAACCTGTGTTCTGTTGTGTGACTGAAAGGAACAGATTATTTCCTGAAATTGTTGGAGTATTCACTGGTTTACTTCAAGGCAGGGAACAAGTAGAAAGTGTTCTCTGTAGGATTAAGAGTGAAATGCAACACTGATGGATTCTGGCCATGATGCCAGCCTCTACCAAGCCTGTTAGCAGCACCTGTGATTGGTATGAACAACTGTTGGGAAAACTGTTCTAAAAAATCAGTTAATCACAATAAAACACTTGGTAAAAAGGAATTAAGTACAGATTTATTTTTTTTTAAAAAAAACCTTCCTGTAGCCGGTCATGTACCAGAATAGTCTCATACATTTGATTGCTCAGACAGTTTCTGCATACGTCTGTTTTAGTTTTTACATGAAACACATTTAAGCATTTTTAACCTTAGAACGGTGGCTCCTAGGTTGTTGGGGTTGTTTTTTAATATTGAATCATGTAACTGAGAAGGAGATGCCCAGAGGCCTGTTCATTCTCTATGTAATCCATACATAATATCTTTATAGTTATAATTCTGCTCTATTTTTTCAGGTTAACAGTTTTGTTTCTGGCGCTCTGTCTGACTTTGGTATCTGCACACCTGTGATGGAGCATGGCCCTGGGTGAAATAGCTTGTCTAGATGGCATAGGCAGGACCTGACAACAAAAAAGCAGACCTATGGGATTAGACTAGGCAGGAGATGATTAATACTAGTCAACTACACTTTAAAACTGATGATATCTCCTGTTGAGGAGGAAAATATTTCTTGCAGAAACATGAAAAAAATCCAACACCAGCTATGATATGTGTCTTCGCTCCCCTTTTTGGAGAGATTAGCTCTTAGAGCTTTAAATAGTCATATTTTGGAAAGCTGCTCTGTCTCTTTTAGGTGGAAATCTTGGAGACAAAATAAGTACCTCTTCCACCAGGCTGGAACATAGAATCACAGAATCATAAGGTTGGAAAAGACCTTAGTGATCATCAACTCCAACCATTCCTGTCTACTACCAAGTCATGTCTTCAAGCACCTCGTCTACCTGCTTTTTAAACACTTCCAGGGATGATGATTCAAGCACCTCCCTGGGCAGCTGTTCCAGTGCTTGATAACCTTTTCTGTGAAGAATTTTTTCCTGATGTCCAATCTAAACTTCCCCTGATGCAGCTTGAGGCCATTCCCTCTTGTCCTATCATCTGTCACTTGGGAGAAGAAACCAACACCCACCTCTCTGCAACCTCCTTTTAGGTAGTTGTAGAGAGCAATAAGGTCTCCCCTCAGCCACAGACATTCTGTCTGGACTTCTATCACAGCTTTAAGCTTTCCTGCCACTTGCTTTTGAAGGTCTCTCTAGGATGGGGAACTGGAGGTGGAGCTGTGTCCAGCCTCTGTGCTGGGCTCTGGCCTTGGATGCAGGACAGACCCAAGCCACTGCTATGTGTCGTTGACGGGAGCTGCACACAGTGTCTGCAAAGCAGCTGCTTGGTCAGGCATGCAGAGAAGCCAAAAGATGAAAGTTCTCCCCTTGGACAGCTTGAGGAGCAGCTTGGCTCGGAAGTACCTGTCTGGTCAAGCAGGTCCAGTCAAGAAAAGGGCTTACCAGCCTTCCAGTACCTGAAAGGGGCTACAAGAAAGCTGGAGAGGGGCTATTTACAAAGGCTTGTAGTGATAGGACGAGGGGCAATGGCTATAAGCTGGAGAGGAGCAGATTTAGACTAGACGTAAGGAGGAATTTCTTCACTATGAGAGTGGTGAGACACTGGCACAGGTTGCCCAGGAAAGTTGTGGCTGCCCCATCCCTGGAGGTGTTCAAGGCCAGGTTGGATGGGGCCTTGGGCAGCCTGGTCTGGTGGGAGGTGTCCCTGCCCATGGCAGGGCAGTTGGGGCTGGATGATCTTTAAGGTCGCCTCCAACCCAAACTATTCTATGATTCTAAGAAAAAAACAGCAGTGCATGGGGCACCCTGGCTTGGGGCTCACGTGCGTGTCTTCCATGGAGCGGCTTTAGGCTGCAGAAGCAAACCCAAAGCCTCAGGAAAAACAAAATTGTCAGACCAGATTTTGGATAGGGGACCGATCTCTTACGGCAGCATTGGCCTGGCAGGGCAGCAGGAAGCTGGCCCCTGGCATCGCCAGCTGCAGTGTTGTTGTTGACTTGCATTTAAAGAATAGCCTAAGCTGTTTGGTTTGTGCAGACAAAGATTTGCTACTTTTGTTCTACTAGCATGAAATTTCATGCCGGTGGCTGATATTTTAGTGGACTTTCAACACTCTACACAAATACACACACAAATATGGGCATTTTTCTTCAATTCTTTGAGATGTGAAGATGTCCTATCAGTCCTATCATGTTACATCTTTGAGATGTGACGATGTCCTTCCTATCAGAAGTTTGTCTTTTCTGTAGCCCGAATCCTGAGGATACACTATTGCATCTCAAGAAGCTTCCAAAGCAGCCGGCACTGAAGTGAATTAGTTATTTTAATTAGTTACCATTTAAGTAAGCCAGAGTCCTGGTTTATGCAAACCGGTGATAACGGGCAACACAGCTTTGTGTAGGTGAGGCAAGTCCGGAAAGCAGAGGGAACAGAGAAGAGCTCCTTGTCGTCAAAGTGGCTCTGGCTTTCTGACTGGCAATTTTCATACAGCATCTCCTCAGTTTGCTTGCCTGTAGAGCAGAGATAATATTTTTCAGTCCCTTGGGGAAGATCACACATGTGATGGGCTTTGAAGTTAAAAAGCACTCCGTTACTGTGAGCTTTACATAAAACCAAAGCATGTAGTGTGATCTGACTCTTTTATGCTATCTCAAAGCGGTTCGCACATATCTAATAATCAAGAACTCAAACCCAGCAGTGTTTTGCCAAAGCAGAGAAAGCGGAGCTGTGAGAATATGCCTCAATCCTGGTTTTAGCCAACAAGCAGGAAAAAAGTATTGCTGATTCTTGCAGTAGTAAACATTTTTTTTTCTTCAAGCTTCAGCTGTTGGAGTCATGTGAAAGGCTTGGGCAGCTGAGGCCAGAGAGAAAATGTCATATTTCACAGGATTTGGTGGCACTAATTACTGAGTTGAAAAATCTAATTAGTAGCAATGTCTCAACATACTATAGGAGTCTCATTTTACTAGTCAGATGCCATATTGTTTTGATTTAGGTGAAGGAATGTTTCCAGGCAAGCTCACTGTGTTTTGCTCTGCTAAGTAATGTGCACATTGTGAAGGCAAACATAGCTTGTCCTGCTCTTGAGGGAATTTGCCCATAGCAGAGAATTTTTACACTTCCAAGTGACCAACTACTGCCCAAATCTATAGTGGAACTATCTTATGTTATCATGAGATAAAGCAATTGTGGTTCTTTAGTGCTTTCGGACCTGTTTGCTCTTACTAGACAGCTGGTATAGCTGGAAGAAGAATTGTGTTTCCTGAGAGAGTCTCTGGGCTGTTTGTTGTTTTTTTTCTTTGATAATATTAGATGATCTGATAAAAGATGCTACCTCTCATGAGCAAAACAATAAAAGCCTCTGAGGTCCCACAAGTCAAGGGCAGAGGTCACCAGCTCTTAAAAAGTCCTTCTACGGATATAGGTCAAATAAATACAGTATGGATATATTGGGAAAAGAAGACATCTGTAATCATATCCGTGAGGTGTGTAAGACCTAGCTGATATGATTAATATAGTGCTGCTTTTCTGACTCGGTGCAGGAATTCAGAAGTGTTAAGGCTCCGAAAAATGAGAAATTCATCAAAAGAGGTTGCTTTCTTGGGCTGTCTTCTGGTGGCTGCCAGGGAAAAGGCTTTCCCTCCACTATGGGCCCTGAGGGCCATCAGGGAGTTGTTGGATGGATATTCCTGTGCCCTTTGCAGGCCACCGTGTCTTGCTTTCAAAACAAGGGAGCATCAAAAGCTCCTTGCAAACAATGAATACTTCTTCACTGAGGTGGAGCTTTCTTTTGGATATTTTGCAACTGAGGCAGCTTTTTGGGAGTGCTGTGCCTGCTTTTCCTCCAAAGTTTTACCTTGCAATGACCAAGTTGGTGGCAGATGAGAGACGCTCTCAGCTGGAGCAGAACCTTCAGAATGCTAAGCTTGGCTATAGCAACCTGATCAGCTTTCATGCATAGGGCTTAAACCTTTGGCGATATGTCTACAGTTGTGACTGCCAAGTGCTTTACCTTCTACACTGAGCTGAGCAAATGTATACCTGAAATGCTGGGGCTAAGGCTGCAGCCCTGTCCACTCCATTGATTTACTGGCTCTATAACAGCAGTGTATCATATGTATCCTCTTATTTCTGAAGCCGTCAACTTTCTGTGGCCTTCACAAAATGTAAGGGTGCAGTTTCACACTAAACTTAACCCAACTTGTCCTTCTGGTGGCAATTTGTGTTCTGGCCATTCTCTGTTCTTCTGGATCAGTGAGCTGAGCCACACATCCCTGCTGCTTCACAGCTGCCAGAGCTGACACGGGGCCAGGTGTGGAACCCTTGATTGGTAAGTATAAAAGGGAGGCAGAAAAGACAGGCACTTGGATTGGTAGAAGTGTAATATGGAACTACTGGTAGATGTGTAATACAGAATTGGGCTCTGCATAAACCTTCTCCCTTCAAGAGTTTCTAAACAGACTTTTGAGAATTATAACAAGATAAGGGTTTAAAGAAAAATTAAATCTCAGGTGCAACATGTTACAGGTTACATGAACCAGGTCTGCAGGATCCCTAGAACGCATCTTGTTCTTTTCACATAAGCCAAGAAATAAAAAACCAAAAACAATAAAGCCATCTTAGCTACCTGAAGAGAGGGTGTGACAGGATGAGCTTAAAGAGGTTTATAGCCTCTGGCCTCAGATACTTTGTGCCAAGACTTACAAAACAGAAACACAAGATTAGTCTTTAAAATGTTACCTAGTGCTTTTCATTTTACTTGAGTATTCAAGGGTTCCTTTTAGAGTTACTAACCATGAGTGACGTGGCCAAGAACCTTACTGTAGCCTTACTTTGGGAGAACAGCAACACTGCATGTGTCTTGCACTGTTTGTGGCTTCGGTGATTTAACAACAGGCTAGTAAAGGCAGCTGTGCAGAAACCAAAGGATGAGTAAAGTAGCACTGACTGTTAAACCAACAGTCATGTTGTACTCATCTTGTTTTTAGACACTAGCCATGTTTTTCATCTTTCGGTTAAGTTTGGTTTCCTCTCTGCCCCCTTTTTTTTGTTTTTTCAGTTACTTTGAATTCAAATATTACCAATAGTGATGTCTTCATAGTTTTTTTCTGAAAGCTATAGTAGGTAAGTTTGGAATTTTTCAGCCAAACAGTTTGCTATATGAAAGAGTTGAAATGCTATCCTACCTCCTGAGTTCAAGGCTTCCTTTGCTGTCTTTCTTTCCTTGTTTTCTTAGCATATTGGTCTGTCTTGTAAAGCAGTGAGTTCCGATGACAGAGTGCTCTCTGTGAAGCCTGGGTGGCAATAGGAATAGTATTGCTATTGTTTTGTCCATGTACGAACTTGTTTCTCTCATGGAAAGAACTATTTGCTTTGTTTTTATATCCTGTGGCACATCTGATGGATCTTTTGCCTCTAAACAGTTCCCAGAAGAGTCTTTGTGAGAGCTCAATAGAAGGATTACACACATTCCTGGATTTTGCAACTGTAAATGCTTTTTGGTAGTGTCAGTGCTTTGGACTGATAAGTGTGTTGATGACTGCTGTGAAAATGTCACGTTCTCTTATTTTGCAGCTGTAGTGATGGGCAGAATCTGGCTTGTATTTGGGTTGTTGCAGCGTAGATGAGTTTGAAATCTATTTTAATATGTTCCATGATATACACAATCTTTCTTTGGCAGGGATGGGCAGTGGAGAGAGTAGGAGGATGGGCGACAAGAGAATAATCATCAGTTTTTAAGAGTATATATGCTACCTGCTATAACACTTTGTCATAAATGTAAAATCAGTCATGACTCCTGAAGGACTCTCAGGCGTGCTTACTCAGTTTTTCAAATGGTTGGAAGCTCTGCCTGTGCTACCTGGATGCAGACTGACTTCAACTAGACAGCTGATAAGTTCAGTTAGCATGGCATGGAGGCAAAAGAAATGAGCCCTACTTAGAAATAGGATATTTGTCTTCTACTTAGTCCTGGCCTACTGTAGCTCCATTTGCTTGGAGCCTGGGTAGCTCTTGCTTGTGTTCGACTACTGCAAGGTGCCATATGTGCCTTTATTTCACTTACCTCCTCTCCATCTGCTGTGGTTCTTATGAAGATAGCAGTGTGCTGGAGCCAGTGGGTGTGGTATGACTCCAACAGCATTTGCAGGGAGATGCTGTTGCTTTATTTTTCCAGGATGCTACTGGTGCTGCTGGAACAATCCTTGCAGAGAGGGGAGGTTTTGAAGAACCCAGTTTTGTGACTCGAGAGCTCTTCATTTACTCTGTGTGATTAAGGCTTGTAAGGGGAGTTCAGTAAGGTTGTAGAAAATAGTGTGAAGAACTGTTCCTAACAAATTCTAGAAATATACTTTGTAAATAAAAGGATACAGTTTATTTGCACATTCTTAAAGTCAGACCTACCGAGTGCTTAAGACAACGAATGAAAAGTGCCTTTCTGTTTAGAGGTTTCTTTTATGAGAAGCAGTCTCTTTTTAGTTCTGATCCAATGCCTGTTACACCCCCAAAGATAATTCCCAGTAATTACTGCTGAATCCTAATTAGACTGATAATAGGTCTGCTAAGGATAGTTAAATCCATCAGGAATGCCTGCAACTTGCCCTCAAACACTGCCAACTGACTTTCCAACAAAGTTCTGTCAGGGAATAAACCCTCAAAACGCATGTTTGCAATGTTTAAACGTGTCTTTTGGTATGCCCATATCGTGGATTATGTTGGAAATGGTGTTGTATATTCAGGTTTTTCTTTACTTTCGATGAAGAAGGGTGACTTGATAGCTACATGTGCAATACTCACTTGATTTACAGTTACATACATATGTGTGTGCTTTTTAATGCACGTGGTGACTGTAGTGCCAAGAGCAGTCAGTTATTTTGTAGAGTTCAAGGTAGGCAACAAACTATGCCTTCAATGTTAGTGCAGTATCGGTACATTCTAAAGACATAAAATTAACCCAAATTTCTGTTTCACAGTACAATGGATTTTCATACACGATGTTTAGGCTCCCTGCTTCGCAAAGACAGTAGTTCTGCAGCTTTTTTGTTGTTGTTGTTGTTTACAATTTAAACTTATAATTGTTGTGCTTACATGAATTACTGCTTCATAATACAAATAGCAGCAGTGCTTGATGTGTTCTTTCATTATGGTAAAGAACAAACTCCTGAGAGAGATCAAATAACTCTGAAAGACAGGAGTGCATCCACTGTCATTAGCTGTGCACAGTGCCTTTAATTGGTGTAACTGACAGCTAAGTAAGTATTCATTTTGGCTATTAAAGAATCTTACTCCACAAATTGGCTTTGTTGTGCGTGTTCCAGTATTTATTAGTGTACCGTGACTTGGGGGGGTGTTTCCTGGCAGAGTGACAAAATTTCTGTAACAGCATTGAAAGACATGAAGTTTGTCTCTAAAGCACCTCTGTGCTGTTCTTTCCTTCTCCATTGCTGAAGATGCGTAGGCAGCAATTAGAGTCCTACACATTGCTTAGGAGTGAAAACATAGTTGGGGTTTCAGCGTTACTGCTATGCAGTGTTAAAACCAGACATTACCCGAAACTTGCTCTCATTTGTGTTACATTGCAAGAGGGATGATTAATGAAAGATTCAAGAATCATTTCATCATTTAAATGATGAAATGATTCTTGAATCTTTCATTAATCATCATCATCATTTAAATGATGAAATGGCATGCTCTTTTTCTGTCAGTGCCATGGGCTGGCTTTGACTTGTCAAAAGTCAACTTTTTGACTTCTTACTTACTGAGCACAGATCTATCTGCAGGTAAAACCAGTGCAGCTTTCATGATAGAAACTTTCAGTTTTAATAGAATGAGAAGAGATGAAACCAGAGGTCAATGAGATTGCTTGACTAGTTTGGGCTTTTTCCTGAAAATTCTTCTGCTATTTTCACCTTCTCATCTATCTTTTACCGTGAGAGAGAATAGAGCTGCCCTCTCAGGCAGTCTGCTAGTGCTTGCTGCATTTCCTTGGCTTGTCTTAAAAACAGCAGTATTAAGCTCCTACCTAAAGATGTGTATGTGTCGCTGACTAAAATAGAAGATGCAAAAGACAAATCAAACTTGATTTCAGATCTTTTTGGTTCTTGTCCTGTGTTTTGCCTCTGAGTGAGGAGTGAAGGTGTGCAGAGAGCAGAAATCCTGGAGTGGGAACGCTGTGCAAGGCCCATGGCTTTACTGCAGCTGCCTGGCATTGTTCAATATGACTGATCCATATCTGCACTCAACTCCCACCTCTGTTCCTCTCTTGTGAGACCTCATCTGGAGTATCATGTCCAGTTCTGGAATCCTCAACATAAGAACGATATGGATCTGTTGGAATGGGTCCAGAGGAGGCCTACAAGGATGATCTGAGGGCTGGAGCACCTCCTGTACAAGGACAGGCTGAGAGAGTTGGGGTTGTTCAGCCTGGAGAAGAGAAGGCTCTTAGGAGACCTTATAGTGACCTTCCAGTGCCTGAAGGGGCTCCAAGAAAGCTGGGGAGGGACGGTTCACAAAGGCTTGTAGTGATAGGACAAGGGGCAATGAGTATAAGCTGGAGAGGGGCAGATTTAGACTAGACAAAAGGAAGAATTTCTTCAGCATGGCAGTGGCGAAGCAGTGGCACAGGTTGCCCAGGGAAGCTGTGTCTGCCCCATCCCTGGAGGTGTTCAAGGCCAGGCTGGATGGGGCCTTGGGCAGCTTCATCTAGTGGGAGGTGTCCCTACCCATGGCAGGGGGGTTGGAACTGGATGATCTTTGAGGTCTCTTCCAACTCAAACTGTTCTCTGATTCTCTGATTCTACTTGTACTCACTAACTGGATTATCGCTAATATTGATAAATACTCTTCCCTTTGTATTTGTATTAAACTTATGCTGGATTCTCTTGTCATGTTTTAGGACATGTCTGTAGTTGTGTTTCTCCACTTAACACTGTCCTCTTCTGCCTTATGACTGCACTGTTTCCTCCTTTTGTTTTTATGTAAGTAAATTTTTTTAGTTTCAACAATACTTTGCTGATAAGAGGATAAACACAGTGTTTATCATACTGAACAATGTGTGGAGTTTCTGGCATGGACAGTTCTGCCTTCTGGGGTAAAAGCATGCAATAAAGGGAGGATAAAAATCCCCAAATCCTGCAGGTTAAGACAATACTTAACTTTGTTTATTGTGGCATAGTCATATTAAAAGAACAATAATCAAACTTGGGAGATAAGTAAGTAGGGAATTTGTCCCCAAGACCACGAAATGAAATTGTGCCTATAGTTCAGTAGACTAAAATAAGAGAATTTAAAGCAATTTTTAAAAGAAGATCATGGAAACCACTGGTTTAAGTATTAAACAGTGATACTCAGTGTGACCATTCTAGATGGGACTGAGATTTTCTGTTCTCTAATACGTCCTTTCTTGTAGATCATCAAATTAATCTGCCTTCTAAAATGTTGCACAGTGTTCTTGGAGAACTCAAACAGCTTGGAAGTAGCTGAAAGTTTGGATCATCATTGTCAAGTGGTGAGATGGCAAGTAGGGTAGGGAGCTGCAAGGTGTCTCCCTTTCTGAATGGCAGAAGGGCAAAATGACCATTGTCTCCGACCCTGGGCTGCCACAGTGGACAAAGTGACCCAGCAGTACTTACTGCGGTGCGTGAGTCTTTGCACTCGCTTTCACCCCCAGCACTGCTGAGTCTTGGCAGCAAAATGGCCTTACAGTGACCTGCCTGCTCTTTGTTGAGAGTCAGTAACGAGTTACACGTCTTTATCTCATTCTGATGTTTGCAGCAGTTTGTTCCACATTTCACATACACTTCTATCACATGTGAAATGTGTCATATTGAAATGTGTGTGACAAAGGCATTTGTGAGTAAGTGTCTGCTCCTTCCCGTTCGAGGAAAGTAGTAAGGTACTCAGGTAAGCACAGGAGATCATTCCTGATGTAGGAGAGAGAGGGCCTTTTGTATCTCCAAGCAGCAAAGTAATGCTTATTTTAATTAAGAAGAATGACTAGACCTGTCTCCTGGATAAGAAGGATATTAGTTTGGGGATAAAGATTAAATCCATATGGATCCCAGCAGGACTTCAGACAGGGCATTGCCTAGAGAAGAGGTTCTGCTGTTCTTTAATACATGGAAACAGATGTGTAAGCATGCAGCTAGGTGAAATGTTGGGTGTCAGGAAAATCTGTGCAAACTCCGGTTAAATATGAAAGGTTGTTTTGGTTTGATTTTCCTCAAGACCATCTTTTTCCTACACATCGTTCTACAAACTTTTGTCAATGTGTTCGTAACTTTTAGATGACACGGAAAAAACCCACATTTTGTTTGCATTTGGTCTTACCTTGAAATAACTTAATTGAGCTAGATTTACTGGAAAATACGGTCTAACTCCAAAAAGTCACCAGTCTGAGCCAAGTTAGTTAACTGGAGTCACACATCTTAGCACGTTCTCCAGGGTTCCCAAATGGGGGTAATAGAGCAGCACTAATATCAGCCTTGCCACCTTACCCCTGCCGGCATCACAGGGCTTAGGAGACTCTCCTATGTACAGGCACTGTGGAGACTGCAGCAAGATAATGAGAATATATGAAAACTACGGGCTTCCAGGGAGTTTCCCATATATTCCACCAGGCCAGCAAAAGCGGATGCAAGAAATTAAAATTCAGTTTTTCATGCAGTATGGGCAGTTACAGCATTTTCCCTCTGCTATGAATCTCAACCTCTCCTTAATTAATAAAGATTCCAGAAGGACCACTGCTGCCCTCTGATCCAGGGCAGTCAGATGAAAGAGAAGTTCAGCGATGAGATTCTGCCACCTCATTCACTCAAACTAGTGCCTGTCCCCTTGAAACAAGTAAGCCTGACTTCTCACACACAGCAAGGCGCGGACTCCCTGAGTTTGAGCTCAGGAAAGTCTTTTAGGGAAATGTGAAGTCTTGATGTAAAACCAGTGGAGAATGCACGGTTTCTATGTGCTACCTTCCTGTTAGAAATGTGGGCTTTACTGTTAGCTTGACTGTGTCTGTCACCACCAGAGAGCCAAAGGATCTGGCTTCTGTACTTTAGTATTCCTCATTGCAATATAACCCCTTTATTATGTCTAGACATCAGAAAGTTTTCTGAGGTCACTTGCTGTGAGGCCTGTTTTAATAACCTAAATACTTTCAGGTTTCTTCTTCACATGGGTCTCCTCTCTGCAATGTTTTTGAACCTTGGGCACTGGCGCTGTGAGCAGTATTCCAGTAGCAGAGCTCTGGTGTATTACAGCCTCATAATTCTCACTGGAGATTTTCTTATTTATAGGTACAGGGATGCATTGTTTTCCTTTTGGCAAGGTTGTAGCTTTCACTAGTCATGTGCAGCTGTTTACCTGCCTCCTCTTTTCAGAGTTTCTACTTCCTGGGACAGTGAACGCCTCGTTCCTACAGACATTGAGACCTGTGACCTGTGCTCAGCTTAATATCAAAGTGACCCTTCTCTAATTCTGCAGTGTCTTCCCACTTGCTCTTCTGCATATGTTTGTTTGTCATCTGCAAGCTTTAACAGTAATTTTAGTAATTTATGCTTATTAAACAGTAATCCTAATTATTTATTTTACTGGATTAAATATGGAAATGGAGCGCAGCATCTTCAGAAGCAATATGGAAAGCAACAAAACAATGTTCTGCTTCTATCTAACAGGATACATTTCAGATCCAAACTCAGAGAGCCTTTTTGGATGTCTACCTTGCTGATGGCAGCAATATTAGACTCGATATCCAGACATCGGACACTGCAGAAGAATTTTAGAGGTAAAGGCCTTCTAGAATTGTGTTGAAATTTTCCATTTGTGAGCAGTGGGCAAAAATGAAGATAATTTCAGCCAGGAAAGGACAAAACTCTCTGTTTGGAGACATACAAGAATATCTGCATGTTTGGAGATTATTGTACCAGGGGCAAGGGGGGACATTGCTGATTTTGCAGATGAGCTTTTTTCATTCTTACAATTGTCCAAAATTTGTCTCTCCTTAACATTATACGCCCTCTGCTTCTAAGGCATTCATCTGTCAAGGTCAAGTTTCCTTCATATATAATAGAATTAGAAAATAGACACTGTTCCTTTTGAGGATGTGTTCTTAATTAACTCCCCCTTTGGTTTGGAATAGTGTGGGTGAAAGTGCTTGAACGCTGGAGTCAGAAATGACATTCTAGTCTTGGCATATGCCTTAGGTGGAGAACTGCTGTGAAAACTCTGTGAGCAACTGGTATGTCTTGTTTGTCTGCATGCTTCTCCCTTACTTTTTTTGTGTGCCTCGACACTTGCCATGAAGCTGTGGGGCTTCCTTTGCGGTGCTGGCACGGTTCTAGCGCTGTGGCTCGGGAATGTGGGTAACAGCTGGTGTAGTACATGCAGGAAACAACTGCTAGTTACATTTTTAAATCAGTAGCAACCAAATGTTGTTTACACAACTGGCTGGCTTGTGTTTGAAACTTTCAGCTGGAGTTCCCTTCTTAATCTGAGAGAGGAGCAGCACAGCAGCTCTGCATATTTTGTGTATTTGCACGTGCGTGCATGAGCACTGATATCAGTACACGATCGGGGATTATGTGATTGAGAGCTGCCCTGCAGAGAAGGACTTCGAGGTGCTGGTTGATGAGAAGCTCGACATGAGCCAGCAATGTGCGCTCACAGGCCAGAAAGTCAACTGTATCCTGGACTGCATCTAAGAAGCGTGGCCAGCAGGTCGAAGGAAAGGATTCTACTCCTCTGTTCCTCTCTTGTGAGACCTCATCTGGAGTATCATGTCCAGTCCTGGAATCCTCAACATAAGAATGATATAGATCTGTTGGAACTGGTCCAGAGGAGGCCTACAAGGATGATCTGAGGGCTGGAGCACCTCCTGTACAAGGACAGGCTGAGAGAGTTGGGGTTGTTCAGCCTGGAGAAGAGAAGGCTCTGAGGAGACCTTATAGTGACCTTCCAGCGCCTGAAGGGGCTACAAGAAAGTTGGGGAGGGACTGTTTACAAAGCCTTGTAGTGATAGGACAAGGGGCAATGAGTATAAGCTGGAGAGAGGCAGATTTAGACTAGACATAAGGAGTAATTCCTTCATGATGAGAGTGGTGAGGCACTGGCACAGGTTGCCCAGGGAAGTTGTGGCTGCCCCATCCCTGGAGGTGTTCAAGGCCAGGTTGGACGGGGCCTTGGGCAGCCCTCTAAAATCCTGGTGCTCAGGTAGCATAGACCAGCTTGTACTTTGATCCAAGAAATAAAATAAGTCAAAATCCTACTGAATCAGATATCTGTGTTTGACATTTCTGGGAAATGTCATCTGGTATGCTTAGTATTATGCTACTAAGGGATAAATAGTTGAAGCTCTTTGGCCAATTTCTTAAAGTAATTTATGGGCACTTCCTAGTACAGAGGCAGACAGAATGCTGCTAATAGTCACTGTTCTGCGTTGGTACTTCTGCATCTTTCCCATCATACCTGGTGTCTTAACTGAGCGTGAGACAAGTGATTTTAATCTCTGCTGCCCTCTCCAGTAGCAGCTCTGATATTAACAAGTATAAGGGAAATCCCAACCTACATTTAGCTTAATGTCTACTTTTTGCCATGCACAGAAACATGTCTGCTTTTAAATCCAGCTGATATAGCTGGAGAAAATCCTTCTGAACTGCAAAGATGAGTGAATTTATAATGCTGTCTCTGTGTCACAGAGCTGGAGGTGTTTGGGGATTGGCACCATTTGGAAGAAGACTGAAAAGTGGTACTTCCACCTTATGCTCAGACAAAGAAAGTCCACCTTCTCTGACCCAAGCATGACTCCTCTGTCAGGTCGCACAATCTGCCAGATGAGCTACGACAGGAGTGTTCTCAGGGGTGGAGAGTTCCTTATGGTTGTCACACCACGTTCCTGAGCAAACTCAGGAGATGACGGTCACTGCAGAATTTAGGAATGCTCTGATAGCACTGTGCTCTTCTAGGATACGGCTGCTTTAACTTATGCTTTGATTTTTCAGGACATAAACCTGAACGAGATAATTGCCCCAGCCTGATTCAGTGGTTTCTGTGCTTACCTCTGCCTGATTCCTGATTTTTCTGTCTCCACTATGCCACGTTGCAGCTGGTCCTGCAAATAATTTCTGTATTTACTGTTGGTTCTACTTCTGCCCTTTTTCAGAAAAAATGTCAAGGGGCCCCCGCAAGATCAAAACAATCCAAATCAAGCTAGATAGGATTTTTCCTCCTTATCCACTGTCAATAATGAAAGCTCAGCAGAGCTCAAGTCTGTTCTTTCCTTCACACAGAATTGTAGAACCCTGTAAATAAGACTGGCACTTGTAGTGAAGGGGCAGAACTTGTAGATAGTTCCTAGAAAAACAAGAGGACTCTATCAGCTTGGAAAATACACAAATCCTGTAAAGATGCATATTTGTGATGCTCCTGAGTAGTGTTGTTAGCTCAGAGCACACAGTGCTTGCTATACCACAGGATTTGAGGATTTAGTAGTAAAGATCTGGAATAATATGTAAGATGGCTTGTGTTAGAGGACACCTAAATGCATGGACAGTAGTCAACATTTTCTCTTTTATTGCAGTTTTATGTTCCTTTGAGATTTATGAAACTCCTCACAAATTCAAATGCTGCAATATGGGAATGGTTATATTTGCATTTAAATGGGCAGTTAAATGGGACGTAAGGGAAATTTTAAAACAATTAAGTGCCATTTAACAGGTATTGAACATTTCTTCCTTATTCGTGCTAATGACATCTAAATTTCTCACCTTTGTTTTTAAAGATTACATCAAGCAAGATGGAGCTGTCAAGAGAATAAAATACTTTAGCTTATTTTTCTTTCAAGATCATGATGCTGGAGGACTCTCTGCTAAGTTTTACAAAGCGCTTATCTTAGCCCTCCCTTGGAATGTTTTTGTTGGCAGCAGGGACTGAACCTGGACACTGAACAGAGCTTACCTGAGGCTGCTCAGGCTGATAGACCCATCCTGTCTGACAACTGCCTCCATGCCCTTGCCCCATGCAGCTTGAAATAGCAGTAGTGGGGACAAAGTATGGCAACAGATAGTGTCGTGCTTGGGTGAGACTTTCACACATGAATTTGGAGGCCATTCCAGTTTACCAAACATGTAACAACTTTACCACATGGGACCAGTTGGGTACATCTTAGAATCGTAGAATCATAGAATTGTTTGGGTTGCAAGGGGCCTTAAAGATCACCCAGTTCCAACCCCCCTGCCATGGGCAGGGACACCTCCCACTAGATCAGGCTGCCCAAGGCCCCATCCAGCTTGGCCTTGAACACCTTCCCTGGGAAACCTGTGCCAGTGCCTTGCCACCCTCATGATGAAGAAATTCCTCCTTGTATACAGTCTAAATCTGCCCCTCTCCAGTTTATACCCATTGCCCCTTGTCCTATCACTACAAACCTTTGTGAACAGTCCCTCCCCATCTTTCCTGTAGCCCCTTCACATACTGAAAGGTCACTATAAGATCTCAGAGCCTTCTCTTCTCCAGGCTGAACAACCCCAGTCTTCTGGGTAGACATTTAGTCAGGCAGCCATAACTACCTGAAACAATTCTGAATATGCAGATCATACACTGAGTTCAGCAATGGGACAGGAAGCTCTTTTGTTACATTTATAAACAATGCCTGTGACTTACTTTCCTTTATACCATGACAAGTTTCCTTAGCGGATAGAAACCTAAGTTTAACCACGATGGTTCTGAAGAATTTGTAAATCAGGGTTGTGAGTCTCTTTATGGTCATAAAATGCTAAGGGACATTTCTGTCCTCACCGGTCTGCTGATGCCCTCTTTCCCATGCGTGTGTGTGTGTGGATGAGGCACGATCCAGGCTGGGATGGGGACATACTCAGGATACATCAGGGAACTGAACATAATCTTTGCTGTTGACTGGAGTAAAGCTCAGCATTGCAGCCTCTGTGTGGCCTTGACAAGTCATTTAGCTTTTCAGTCTTTTCATTGCCATGAAGAAGTTATTGCTCTATTGAACCTTTTCAAGATGAAGGTCCAGTAGTAAACCCGGGCTTAATCAGTGGGGTAGGAACTTTACTGTTTGTCTTTCTTTTATCTATCATTCCCCTACGCTCTCTTTTCTGGCTGTGAAAGGTTTACCTGAGTACACAGAATCCATGGCAGTTCATATGCCTCAAACATATCCGGATATAACACATTTTATATACTCTTCTACTACAGATGAATAGAAAAGTTTTTCAATTAATTATGTTTTTCTGCATCTTTGATATTTGTCTGATTTAACCGCAGCTGGCAACTGAGCACCACAGATCCATTCGCTCAGTGAGCACAATGGGGGAGAGAAGCAGAAGAGAAAAAGTGAGAAAACTCATGGATTGAGATAAGAACAGTTTAACAATGGAAATAATAATTTAATAATAATAATAATAATAATAAATTGGAAAGAAAAGGAAAATCACAAAAAGTGATAAATAAAACTCAAGAAATACAAGTGATGCAAATGAAAAACTATTGCTCACCACCAAACGACTGATGCCCAGCCTGTCCTTGAGCAGTGGTCCTGCCCCATGCCACCCTTGGCTCCCCCAGTTTACATGCTGAGCACAAGGTCATTGGGATAGACTCCCCCTTTTGCCACTTGGGGTCAGCTGCCCTGGCTTTGCCCCCTTATGGTTTCTCGTGTACCCCAGCTTCCTTAGTGTCAGGGCAGTACGAGAAGCTGAAAAGGCCTTGACTTAGTGCAAGCACTGCTCAGCAAAAAACTAAAACATCAGTGTGTTATCAATATTATTCTCACCATAAATCCAAAACACAGCACTATACCAGCTGCTAGGAAGAAAATTCCAGCTGAAACCAGGGTACCTCACAAATATATCAAGTACAAATGTAACCCACAATTTACTGCCAAAAAATATTTAGATGCTCACGTGCTTAAAATCACACTTAAGTGTTATGCTGAATCGTGGTATTGGCTTAGAAATACACATTTCCAGGTTTGGACTTTTAGACATAACTTTTTAAAAGTGTGCAGGAGAGCAGTGACCTCTGAAGAGTGATGTGATTTTCTTGCTGTATGTTACAGTGCTTTTGTCTGGTGTTCTGCTCAAGAAAAGCATCAGTCCTGGAAGCTTGTATCCATGTGTCTTTTAAAAGCAGAAACATCCATACTGCTCAGCTGTGTCCTGAAAGAAGGATATTCTATAAGTGATAGCACTATATAAATTTAGACTTAGAGAAATGAGGAAGATGACTAACCTGTCTCTTTACTCCAGAATTTGTATTAAGTTATTTCCCTTCTCCAAAAGCATGTTGCTAACCACCACTAAGTGATGAAAGTAGCTGGGCTATTTCACTAGACTTCACCAAATGTCTCTGTGGTTTTTCTTTTCCCAGTGGTGAAAAAAGTGGCAGACTTTGAACTTCCTTATGTGAGTCTTCAGAGCATGAAAGACTTGCACTGTAAGCTTGGGATCAGAAAGTGGTGAGCAAGAAGCTTCAAAGGAACTACCAAGATGTGTGACAACTTCTATAAACAGAGAAAGAAATCCCTTGAGTAACTTACTTATGAAGTCTCTAAGCCTCAGCAGCTCAACTGTTTTTCTGTGATGCCAGTTTGTTACTGGAATCGACCAGTTTCTCTGTCCCTGCCTGTTTTCAGTTTTATCACTGTGGTATTCCTGCAGTGTCCTTTACTGCTATTTATTCTCTCTTTCTTTCAGAATCTGTAGAGAGGTACTTTGTGGCTCCCCGCCTCCTAATTTTTATACCTGCATAATGCAGTGACCACAAAAGGGAATTTACCTGCAAACAGTATAGAAGAAAACTTTGAGTTCTGAGTTGCAAGCTGCAAATCCAGGCAGAGACGGATTACTTTTCATCTAAAGTGCTCATCTCTACATATTAATACACAAAATACCCGAGGCCATAGTTTGAACATGTCTTTTGGTAAGTGGCCCATCTTAAGCAGCAGAGCGTTCTACCCCTTTCATTTGCTCAGATCTCAGGCACCCCCTTAGTTACGCTGGTAGAGCTGCGTGGGCAGACACGGTGAATTGGACCGACGAGCTAACCTGGCCTAAAAATAAGTTGCTGTTTGTTTTTTATTTGGTTTTGCTGGCCTATTTTTGGCCTGAGTCAGTCCCCAGGTCTTGTCTGCCCAGCAGCAAAGAGCTGTGCTCACTTGCGGGTAAGGATAAGCCCCAGGGACAAGGAGTCTGCTGCCAAAGTCTGGCTTGTCAAACAGTGCCCTGAGGGTGCAGTTGGGCAGTGGAGCTGAGCCGGTCTAATGGCTCGCTGCTGTGGTTGTGGCCTGGTCTACTTCTCCCTACGTTCAAAAATTTTAAAGAAAAAAAGGAATAGATTTCTGCAGGGTTAGTGGGTTGAACCGGCTGCACCAGCTGAATGTCAGATTCCGTTCCCAGAATGTGTCTGGGAGCAGAAGAGGAAGAACAGGCCATGCTTTTCGGTGGCAGTGAGCGAGTTTGCTTGGCTTGAAGGTACACAGAAGCCCGTTGTTTGCTTGTAACTGGTCTTGTTTAAATCTAGTAGGCTAGAGCTTGGCTTCTACAAACCTTTCTAGGTTTCCCTATATGTGCCCTTATAAACTAGAAAACCTAGCAGCCTAATGGAAGCGCCACATGGTTCTAAGCCATGACTCAGAGTAGATACTGCTCCATCTAGCACTCCTTCAAAGCACACTCGTAGGGAACAGCAGTCCTGGAGCTGTTTGCCGCAGGAGGCCTATTACCGGTGCAGTGTGAGCACTAGCACAGCTGTACCAGCCACAGAACCTGCACCACTCTGGGCTTACCATCACGCAGACTGATCCAAAGCTGCTCCTAAATAAAATGGCTCAAGCTAGAAGTTGCAGCGTGGCACTTGGATAACTGAATATTTAACTTGTTTTGCTGCTGTGCTGATCCGATCCTGCAGCAGTTGTTCCACAGTGGCTGGTACTGCTGCTAGCTAGCACAGGACCAGCTCTTGCAGCCCTGTGCTGCAGCGGCAGTGGGTGCTCCCAGTCTTACCAGGTGTTACGGAGGCAAACCCTGAACTGTTTGAGAAAAGGAGGAGGAAAGTTTCA